>NC_138922.1:1578751-2104085 GCF_965231255.1 Vanellus vanellus
TGGGCTCAGTCACAGCTCGTTCCTGGGGTGCTGCTATCCCAAGCCATGCTGCCATGATTAGGGAGTGCAAACAACATCACGCTGACTTTCAAAGAAGGTTTGGATCATTCCATTTTTTTCCCCTTTCAGTATGACCACAGAGTTAAGATCCTTTGAGTGAGGAGATGGCCATGTTCGCTGTACTTCAAGCCACTCCGTGGCAATGGAAACATCACTGGAAAGCCGATTTGGCAGAATTTCATCATGAACTGCCAGTCTGGAAATTGCAAGTGTATTTGGCAACGTCTTGTAGGGCTGTGTGTGGCTCCCACCTTCCAGGGACACACCTCGGGGAACACCGGCAAGAGAGCCAACCTAAGAGCCATTCTAAATATTTGTCAAAAAAAAAAAAATTACACACAGGCAACTTCAAGCTGAATCAAACTGAACATCATCATTTCTCATTGTCCTTTTAAAGGTGCCTCTCTGTTGATTTTCAACTGAAAAATGCCACTGATTGATAAACCGCTTGCATTCAAACAAAGCCATCTGGTTTTGATTCTGATACTTGCATGCACTAAACCAATTATTTTTTTCTATTTTTTTCTGAGAACAGACCTTTTTCTGTGCAAACCATCCATTTCAGTGAAGACCTCCTGTTCAGCAGAAAAGCTCCTGCCCTGAGAAGCAGAGGAGGAAGAGGAGGAGGAGGAGGAGGAGGAGGCTGAGGACCAAGCCCTGCAGCCCAGGAAGAGAGGATCCCATGGCTGGTGCCCCAGCCGCCCCAGGGGTATACGTGGCACCTGCCTTTTGTAGGACCTACATCCTCCTGCCCATCGCTCTGTTTAACCCAGCCAGGGCTGGGCTGCAGCCCCCAGCGCAGCCACGCTGTGCCCCCCCAGGGCTGTGCAGAGGGCGGACATGGGGCTGCTGCGACCCCGAGTGAGGGCTGAGTCCTGGCACCGGGTGCACTGACAGCATGAGGTTGTGGGGGCTGGCAGGAATCCCTCCCTGGGCATGTGCCGAGCTCATGGTCATCTCACTCACCCAGGGCAAACAAAATCTGTGGACCACTTTGCTGCTGCGCCTCCCTGCGAGCTGAACAGGGAGGAAGGCAGGGGGACTTGCAGCAGGGCTCCTCCACTGCCAGACAAACCGTGCTCACTCCGGTCCTGGAGGATGCCACATGCTCCCTTTCTGGGGACACCCTCATGTGTGAAACACGGTGGCCTTCCTACTGCTGACATGTGCTATCACGCCAGCCCCAGTCCTGCCCCGTACCACGGTGGTGCCAGGGCTGGTGCCCCATTGCGAGGGACAGAGCCCATCCCACAGATAACCCCCTCCACCCTCACGCTGCAGGGACCTGCTCGCTGTGGGCACTGGCCAAAGACACTAAAGCAAATGCACATGGCTGGTGTCAACATCATGCACTCAGCCAGAAACAAGTGGCTGTGGGACGCGGTGCGTATTTCATCTCAGCTCAGCATAACGAGGTATGACCTCATCGTATCTGCCATGACATCACATGGCATGGTAACCCACAGCCCAGGGGTATGCTCATAGGGTATATATTCCTCTTAGAACCGTCTGGCCTATAAATGCCAGAATCTTCCTGCACGGAACTAAAAACATTTATTCTGGAAGAGTCTAGATGCTCGTGGCTAATGGCAATAAATACAGATTTAATTTCATAGTTAATAACCTGTCCAGGGTAAAATGTTCATTTTTAATATCGTTGCCTGCGATCTGACATTACCAACATGATGTTGCAATACAATATCTGAGTCATTGCGCAGGAGATAATGGTATTTTCTTGAGTTCAATCTGGAGGAGAGTTGGCCCCATTAATCAGGCTTGAAAAAGCGATGCCAGAGAGTCTGCCAGAGAGTCTGTCTGGCCTGCTCTGAGCACGAGTTACGTGACCCAGGGCTGCGGGGAGAGGGGGAGAGCGTGAGCAGACCTGGATGTCGGGATGGGGGATCTCCCGGGAGCGTGTCTCACGTGCACTGGCCCTTTCTTAGGGTCAGCCAAGAGGCTCCTGAGTTTGGGATATGAAGGAGTCGAGAGTGACCGTGCCACTCCAGCTCCGCCTTTGCTTTTATGCTGCCCCAAGAGAGCTGCTGTCCCACAGAGTGACCAAGGTGCCTCGGCACAGCTGGCATTCAGGGCCTGGGGCGTCCCAGTGGCATGGAGGAACTGGCCAACGTGATAGGGTCCCTCAAGTCTGTCCATCACCAGGACTGAGAGCCCCGTTGCCACTGAGCCCAGGGCCACTCATGAGGTGCAACAACACTTGGACAAGTCAATAAAATCTCCTACGTAGGGACCTGGGGAAGGGAAGCCATGAGGAAGCATCCCATCAAAGAAATACTGCCCCTAGAAGCATGTGTCAGCCTTGTAGGTCTCCTCAGGGTAGGAAGCAGAAGAAGAGAAGGCTTGGAGCTGGGAGAGAAGCCTGTCTGGGCTGCTGTTGGCTCTGGGAGTGTTAATAGAGCTTGAAAGGTCTGGAGAAAACCAGGAGCTCTCCCAGGAATAATGGGCTTTCTTTTCTGCAGGCAAGCAGGAGCGTCTCCAGTTATCCAGCAACACCAGCGTGGGAGGGAGACCTCTCTGGCAGAGTGCTCTTTAATCTGGCAGGCAAAACCCAGGATGTACGCAGAAATATGCAATGCACTTTTAACACTGAGCACTATTGGCCCTTTGGACCAACTTGGCTGGGGATGCAGCAGATTTGCTTTCAGCAAGAAGGCTTTAATTCAAGACCTGGTACCTCATTGTAAAAGAAATGCTTTTTCTTGATCAGACATTGCAGACAGGATGCAAGAATCAGCAGATGAAAGTCCCTGGCCTGCTGTGCAGAGGTCGGAGCAGATGATTCCTTCTGTCCTTGAAAGCCAGTAAATGGTTCTGCAGATGCTTAACGTGTGAATGAAAAAGTGACTCATGAGAATAACGCACATTAACTCCTGTAATCATACCTCCAGAGGCAGCGCACCATGTCGGGGCAGAGCTGAGGCTGTAAGACAGAGCTTGAGCTTACCCTGGGGTCTAAGCCAGAGGGGGGGTGAGGGAAAGCACAGTGTTCATGACGGCTCCTTACAACCAAAGTGTCCTGATCAGGAGGGTGCACAGTCAGGGACTGTGCTGAGACCTCCTCACCTGGTCATCTGGAAATCTCCTGTGGGTCAGCAGAGACGCAACCCCATGGCTTGAGTGGCCAGTCCACCCTCCTGCTCTCCATGGTTTTCAGTGGGTTTGAGGCAAGGAAATGCCCGCAGTGGCCTGTCCAGCTGTGTGCATGGCCACCTACCTTCTCCTGCCTTCTCCTCATAAAGCAGCCAGGTCACACAGCAACCAGCCATAGGTTGAAACCACTTTGGACTTGCCCTCTTCCCTGTGTGCACCTCCTGACAGGCAAAGCTGGCAGCAACCCCAGGGAAGGTGCAGAGGGAGGTCTGGTATCTTCTCCCTAGCTGGTCTTCACTCACTTCCCACAGGAATGCATGAGCTCTCCACCACACGCAGCATGGTTTGGCTGCTGGACCAGCTCACGCTGCCCAACAGCATTTCCCTGACTCTTATGCAGGTGAAAAAGCCGGTCATCTGCTGCACCAGTACTCTGGATTGAGAGTGAACAGTGGGACCCATTTCTGGGACAAAGGAGTCCTGGCATGAGCTGGGCAGCTCATGAGAGACCTTCCAGCTGTAGGCATCCTCCGCAGAATGAGTCACAACTGCTTGCTCAAATGTTTTGTCAATGAGATGTGGTATTTTGGACACCAAATTCACAATTTCAAAAGGAAATGTACATTTCCTACCAAAAAAAAAAAAAAAAAAAAAAAAGGAAATTGGGTTTCCAGTGAAATCTGAACAACCCCAAAGTGATTACAGAGTTTCTCATTTTAGCTGCCAAACTCAAAATGTTGGGGAAATTTGGAAAATCGAGAAAGTTTCAGACTAAATATCTCGATCTTCAGTTGCCAAAAGAGGGACAATGCCATCTTCATGCTGCTGGATTTTAGACAAGCCTCATTTTATTCAAATTAATATCTATTTTGACAAAAACCATTTCATGAAAACAACTTTTCACAGGAACAATTTCCATTTCCCAATTCTGTGACCCTAAAATGCATGCCAAATGTCTCTAAGAGTCAGTGTTTTATTTTATTTAACTGAAAAGCAAAATGACAATAAAGTGAATATTTAAAGTGAAGCTCTGTTCTGAAAATATATCTACTTAATGCTAAAAAGATTCAGTTTCACAGAGCTGAAAACAATTATGAACTGAATCAATTGGGAGAAAGAATTTAATCATAAAAATGTGAATGCTAAGTGGGAATTGTTGAAAAACATTTTACGCGTTGCCTCAAAACCACAATCCCACAATTGAGAAAGAAGGCAACATTGGTTAAAAAGAAAGATGACTCTGGCTTGAGAGGGAAGTGAAGACAACTGTGAAAAATAAGAAAACCATATATAACTTAAGAAAGTGGAAACCGATAATAATGAATGAGAAGTGAGAAACTGTAAAAAGCTGATAAGGGAAGCCAAGAGCTGAGGACAATGTATGGGCTGCAAACCTGAAGCTAACGAGAAGCAATTTCTCCCGATATAAAAGGAATAAATATAGCTCTTCTGAAGCTGTTGGTTGCATTAGTCTGTCTCTGGATGGATGCGCTAGAGCAATCAACAGCAGCAGAAGAAAGCTGATGTTTGCCAATGTTTATAGAAGTATTTGGCTGGACCAGGCACTGGTAGGGCTGTCAGCCTGGCAGCAGCGCTGGGCAGTCACCTCCAAAGGCTGCTACGGCATGCAACGGATAGAGATTTAAGTAAAAGAAATGTGATCAATGCTAATTCACACAGACTTACGGAAAATAGAACGTGTCAAACTAAGATTCATCTTTTTCCTGAAATTACAAGTTTGATTGATAAAAATAATATTGGTGGTGTAATATACTTAGACTTCTGCAAGGCAATTGACTTGGTACTGTATGACATTTTGATTAAGAAACTAGAACAATACACAATCAATGTGGCACATATTAAATAGATTAAAAGCTGGCTGGGTGACGTGTCTCAGATGCAGTTGTAAATGGGAACTCCTCACCCAGCAGGGGTGGATTTAGTGGAGTTCCCCAGGGGTCGGCTCTTGGCCCTATGCTCTTCAACGTTTTTATCAATGATCTGAAAAAAATATTAAATCATCTGTGGCAAAGTTTGCTGATGACACTGAGATTGTGAGACCGGCAAATAGAGAAGAAGCCAGATCACTGCTGCAGAATGGCCTGTGTTGCTGGTTAAACTGGGCACAAGCAGATAGTTAATATAGCCAAATATAGTCATACATCTAGGGAACAAGAACGCAGATTACCAGCTACATACACACAGCAGGGAGCTCTGTCCTGGGAAGTGGTGACTGTGAGACCCTGGGGAGTCTGGTAGAGCTTGAGTTGGCTGTACCCTCCTTGCACGTGAAGGTGGCCAAAAAGTCACCACGTTCCCGGGACAGCATTCTCCAGGAGCAGTAGAGAAATTATACTACCCTGAATTTGGGTGCCTGTGTCCACTCAGCACCTGGTTCTGGTGCTCATCGTCCACCGGGATGTTGACAGATTGGGGGAAAAGCTGTGAAGATGATTAAAGAGAACCAACCTTGTCGTGAGAGACCTCCAGAGATCAATCTACTCTGCTTGCCAAAGAACAGGTGCTGAGGTATCTAGATCACATATATTTCCCCACAGAAGACTCTGCAGCCTCGCAGACAGAGCTTTACTGTGATCCAGAGTCCAGAAGCTGAAGCTCAGCAAACCGAAATTAGTAATATGGCATAATGCTTACTGGCACACCAGCAAGGGTAATCAACTGCTGGAACAACGTACTAAGGCAGTGTGGGAATTGCCACCATTAGCAAATGTTACATCATGCTTGGTTGCTTGCTCTGACTCAAGCAGGAATAAATCTGGGCTCAGATTATACCTGGTAGCCAGACTAGATAATCACAAAGGTATCTGAAGGCCTCTTAGTCCAAACAACAATGGGAAGGAACTCTGAAAACGAAACTTGCTGACTCCACTCATACTTACAGGCAGGGACCGAGTCCCACTGTTCCCTTTCAGTCACGCCTCACTGTGAGCAAAAGCTTGACCATGGACACTTTTCCTGGTGATAAGTTTTCTACAAAAAAAAAAAGCTATGTCCATTTCTTAGACCTGCAGGGATCTTAAACACCAAAAGCAGAAGCAACATCTCCTCCTTCCAAGACGTGCCCTTTAGGACCTCCTTGTCCCAGCAGCCTGCAAGCTGTGGGGATTTTGAACTCAGCGAGACACTGAGACGCACAGTCCCATGGTGGGACTGTGTCACTGGCTGACCCAGGGTTGTTGAACAGGCCTCCAACACGAAGAGTCCGTTGTGGTCAATTTAGGAGGGACAAACAGTCTGAAAGGTGACACGCCATGAATTCGGGAAAGGATGGGCAGGTGGACAGTTGAACCTGTTACTGAGCATTGGGCATTTGTGGCCTCCATCTTACCTTGCCCTTGACAGCTCTAATCCTTCTGATTTTTCTTTCATGACTCCCTTTTTCCATCCTCCTCCAAATTAACTTTTTACCAATTATTTTCTCCAAAACCAAGGCTTTTATTCTTGACAAGATTCTTTTCAAATTCTTAGAGTTTTTAAACCCCAAATTAACTGAAAACTGGGCTTCCTAAACAAAGGTTGGCTCTGTGTACTCCTACCTGATCTCTAACTTTCCCTAATCCTGTATCTCAAGCAGTCTGTCTTATTCTCTTCAGATGTCCAAGCAGGAACACACCTGACTCATGGTGGCTAAAACCCAGCTATTAACTTGCCACCTGACATCCTACCCCATCCATTTCCTTCCTCCCTCCCTCTCTCCCTCCTTCCCTTCTTTCCCTTCCTTAAACACTGTCACCTTCCCAGATGCTCACATGTCCTCTTTGGTTCTTCAGCCTACATCACGTACTGAAGACTGACCAGGCTGCGAAGGCTTTTCTTGGACCCCAGGCATGGGGAGAGCTGCTCTCATCCATATTTCATGACAACTGCTCAGCAAAACAGCTTTCCAGAAACTCTGATCTCTCAAAACTGACAAGGATGGGAGTCATCCTCTTCTGGGGTCAAACTGCTTTGTCACTCTCCACACCTGGGTGAGGAGGTACAGCTTTTATAATCAGTGGTGTTTCAGAAGCAATTAATCTTGCGCTAAGTAGATGTCTAAAATAGGGCAGATGATCCACTGCCTAGAAAAGCCAACTTCTGTGCAGGGAGACGGTGGCCAGGGACTCCTGGGTCCCCTGCACGTCTCTGCCTGATAAACCCCGAAGTCTTTTCAGTGCCTTGGAGCCAGGAGGGCTGTGGCTCTGCCCAGCGATTGGAAATCTCTGCGTGCTGCTCACAGTGAAGGCAGCTCCACGAGGTGTGTAAGGACTGCAGAGCCACAGTGTACGTGTTGTGCAGACCGAAGCATGGAGATGGTCACAGAAAGGAGCACAACCACGGCTACAGACAGCCAAGGGCTTCTTGCTCCATTTCATCAAGGCTCTATGAACCCTCGTGAGCTGCTGGAAGAAGGTGGCTTGCAGATAAGTCAGCCTGTGGAGGAGCCATTATCCACACGGTTGCAAGGCAAAGGATGAGGGGAGGAGAACCAGCTCCTGGAGCCCTGCACGCAGATGTTTGGCCCTCGTCTGGCTTGGCGAGTCCCCGCTTCCCGCTGCCTGCCTGCAGCCACAGGGGAGAGGCGGGAGGGAGGCGGGCAGGGCACTTCTTGCCTTAACGGGGCAGAGGCCAGTCCAACCTGCGGCTATGATCGCCGTCACTCCCAAGTGGAAAGAGTGGCTTCGGTTTGCTCCGGCCGCCTGTGTGCCAACATCAAACATATTTTACAACTGACCTGCAAAGAATGTGTGTCACTGAAGAGGATATGTAGCCCTGGAGAACATAAAACACAGCTGCGTTGTTTAATAGTATCTCATCCACCAGATCGGAATAACAGGAGAAGATGATCTCAGGGAGATAATTCTACCGAGTGTGTTAGCAGGAATGACTCCGCTACCTTCGCCAGTGGAAGATTCTTATAAATTCACTCCTCCTGCCATCCTTTTGCAAAGGGTCAGAAGATGTACTGACAATAGCAGCATGCAAATATTTCAGAACTTGGCCACACGCTGAGCAAACACTCTGGATAGCTTCACGAGTAGATTAAAATGCCAGATCAGCGAGCAGTGGTGCACTTTAAATATGCTCACTAATTTATTAAGTTTATTCTTAGCAAGCTTGCAGACTTCAGAAAGTTAAATTTCTCAGTGACAAATGGCTGGGGAGCTGGGCAGCCAGAGCGTGCGTGCTGCAGTCGCATGGCCCCGGCGGAGGCAGCGCAGGGGAGCAGATACCACCGAGTACACTGCACGGGTGAAAATCCCCAACGGAAGAGCCTGCACGGGCTTATTGTCAAGACTGCTGTACAGCTACAGAGTACAAAACCAGGGCTCTTGGCACATCCTACTCTTCTCCAAAGAGCTGCTGCCTCCCACACCGGGCTTAGACATCCCTTATCTCTTTCTCTTGGCCTGGCTGTGCACTATGGGTTAACCGCTCTGAGCACCAGTCCTCAGCGCACTCTTTACATCCCGGCTTTAATAAGAGTCCTCGGTGCTCTGGTAACAACAACGCTCCACTTGCAGCAGCATGTCACCTCCTGCACCCAGGGCTGAGCCAAATGCACCTCCCCTCTGAGGAAACCATCTGGCAGGGTCCCAAATGACAACCCTGTTCCTTATCCCAGGTGCCCTGATCATGCTGTGCCTGGGACCTCTCCACCCTTCAACCCTGTCTGCTCCCTGTGCTCAGCCCACGCGAGGCAGAGGCGTGGACTTGGGAGCCTACCAATGCCTCATCCAAGTCAATGCTGGTGGGAGGTGTCTCAGGTGGGACACAGCAGTTACTAGGTACGTCTTCAGACAGCAGTCATGGGCCACCGCTGCCCCTCAGCCCTCTGCCTCTGCTGTTCTCCACAGCTCTGCAGACCTGGAGCAATGTCTCGAGTACCAGAATTTCCTCAGGAGGAAACCAAGGATGGCACTGCTGCTTGAGACTTTTGGTATCCTTCTTGTTCAAATTGAACTAAGGAGTGTGTTTAGAAACCTCTCTGAAAGGCCACGTGTCCATCTTTCACTATCACACATCCCTGAAGATGAAGCGTGGACAGCAGGACAGAGCCCTGGGATGATGTGGAGGGTCCCATGCAGCAACATTGTCCAACCTCTAGGACCCTGCCATGACCCTGGTGGCCCCACAGCACTGTGTGCCACATGGACATGAGACAGTCACTTCCAGAAGGGCCCTGAAACTGCTGAGCTGAGGTGGGTAAAGAAGCTATGCACCTTCTTCACATCTGTTTTGATTGTGCTGTTAAAAAGAGGGGGGGAGCACCACCACAGGGGAGCACCACCACAGGGGAGCGCCACAGCGGGATGGAGATGCATGCAGCTACGGGACCCCAGCTGTTCTGCCAGACTTGACGTTGGAGCCTGGTGGGATACAGCCCTGGAGACATGTTACAGAAAAGCCCCGGAGAAACAGAGAAAGCAGGGAGCAGTGGCACGGGGATGCCATAAGCAGTGGCACGAAGGATTTCTCAAGCTCAAACAGCACCTAAAGGATCACTTCTGTCACTTGAACTCCACCCAGCAGTGAGGCTGGAGGGAGCAGCAGGTCCGGCTGTGCTGGCAGCAGCTCGGCACTCCATGAGCTGTTTGCAATCACTTCTGCCCTTCGCCGAGCCACCACAGACCCGCCAGGCGAGGGGAAACCCGTGCGGCACAGGGACACGCGCGCTCGTGCAGCAGAGAGAGTCAGTCTCTGGGGAAGGAGCAGTTTGTCAGCCTTGAGCCCGGGGACTCCGTACAGCATGCCGGGGCGGCTGCTCGGGGTGGTGATGACAGCCGCTGGTGGAGATGCCTACGTGCTGTTTGTTGAGCAAAAATAAGACCCCGCGAGTTTTCCAGGGACAGAACGCAGCAGGGTCCTTTGAGCTGGAGCTTGCAGCTATGTGAGGCTGTTTCGCAGCATTTGCCACATCTCTGGGGAGTTATTATTCATTGTCCCACTTCAGAAAGAAGTCGAGCCTCTTCTTCCAACACTGGGAGGGAAAAGACTTTCCCAGGAACATTTCCTGAGCTGAGAGCAAATCCCACATGGCACCGCAACCCTCCGTCAACTGCAAATGCATGTTATTGTTACTTGCACTGCAAAACAAACTGTTGGACCCAAGGCAATACGTGCTGCTGCTGGTAGTTAAACAAACTCCATATGCCCCGTCCAGCAGCTGGCTGGCCGATGTCAAAGCCCTGCAAAATGACCTGCTCTGACAGGCCTTCTCCTAGTGATCCGCTTTGATTTATTGCATCAGCCTGCAGTGCAGATAGGGAACATCACGCACAGACATGTGCTGGATCTGGATCCGCACCCAATTGGGTCCATGTGCTCCCTTCAGCTCTGTCATCCCCAGGTCCCTCTGCATTTCAGCAAGTCCTTGCAGGAATATCTTGAAACCGGCTCCTACGGCGAGATGCACAGCCCGGTTTCCTGATCTTTTGCCCTACCTAAGCAGTGATTTAGCTGCTAGAAATGCAGGGAAGTTGCAAAACTCAGTTTGGGGATTAACACGCTGTAATGTGCTGTGGGAAAAGCACCACCCTGTTGCTCACAAACTCATCCTAAGAGCAGAGAAGCTCCAGACTGTCATCCTTGATAGACCATAGCCACTTTATTTTCTTCCCCTACACTGGCTACAGCACCATATGGGGGTGGGCAAAATAACGTAAAGGGTAAAACCAGTTCTGCAGTTAATGGGATAGAGCGACTAAAAGGAAAGAAAGCCCTGGGGACCAGTCCAGGGACTCACAGAAGCTAGGTGCGAGCTGCTGCACTCTGAGGGCTCAGGGACAGCTTTGCTGCAGGACAGACCCCTGGGCAGTGTGGCTGGCACCATAGGCACACCACTGGGGAAGGTGGGAGGACCAAACCAGAGTGAGCTGGGGTGAAATGCTACAGATTTCTGCAGGTCCTGCCTTCCTGCAGCCTCCCCCAGGGCAGAGCCACCCCAGCTCTCCTCCAGGGAACCCTCAGCACCCACTGCACACAGGGCTGGGACAAGGTTGGGCAGTGGCATGGAGGAGACAGGGAGTTCCTGAGCCCAGGCTGATGCTGACAGAGAGAGCAGCAATGGCTTCGCACAAGCTCTAAGAGGACAAGAGGATGCTACGAAGGGAACACTGCAGGGTGCCAGAAGCCTGACTCAGGCAGCTGTACAGTGACATCACAGGTGTGTCCCAGATATTTACTGGGAATGGAGAATATCAGGCAGGCTGGACCAGGATCCATGCTGCTGACATGCAAAAAGACACGGGCAGGCTTCCCCATTAGAGACCAGAGCCTGCCTGTGGGCTGGATGATGCTCACTGAGATATACAGTGCCAACATGAGGTCCTCTCCCTCTCCTGAGCAAAGCCCCTGGGGACAGATGATGAGGAACCTTCCTAGGCACATGCTCAGCACTGGCAACACCAGTGAGAATCCAAACGGGATCAGCACAGAGCTGTCATGGGTCCCACGTCTGCCTCATGGCTCCCAAAGAGCAGCTTTTGGCACTCCAAGGTCTACTGCTGCCTGAACTGGGCAATGCTGGGACAGAAGAGAAGAGAAGGAATTAGTGGCAGTTGGGGTGCACCCGGGTGAGCTAGTGGGTGGTGAAACCTGCTCATTTTAGCCTGGATTTCATTTTAGTTCATTTAACTCCTTCCCAGCTCTGCAAAGATATCTATTGGTCCTTCATCACACACCTGCAGGCCCACTGAGGATGCCCCACCGGTTGACACCATTGCACGGTGTGCAGGTAGATTGGCAAACATCCCAGCCACAACAAGCCGCCTGGGAGGTTGCCCGCTCTCCGTTAGGTAGAGCTCTGTCTGTAGGGCAGAAACTTCCCCCAGGAAGCCCCAGCGTGCCCCAGGTGCAGAGTCCCACTGCCAGCCCTGCAGGAGAGGCAGCAGACCCTACACCCCGAAGCTCAAAGAGAAGGCATGGCCCTGTTCCTGAGGGTGCTCGTGGCTACAACACCCTCACGATGAGGTCCGGAGCCAGGAAGTCCTCAGGGACAGCTGATAAGCCCTCTGCGTGTGTTCCAACAGTGGCCATGCTAGCAGGGTGTATTTTTGGCTTGAGGTTGGGATATAAATCAACGTGAGTCACAAAACACAGCTAAAGGCTCATGTATGTCCCCTGCCCTGGTGTCTTCTCCAGGACAATGCTGCCAGCACCGAGCTGGTGGCTGCTGTGTGCCTGGGACACACTGCACGATGGACATAGGCAGGTCCCAGGTACAGTGGCCAAAGGACTGTGAAGGTCACTGCACTAGGTATTCCAGCTTCAGGATCACATGCCAAGCACCAATGTGTAGAAGGGGACAATCCTGAGAGCGGAATTCCCCACGTGTTCCATGAAGCCAAGGAGAAGAGTGTGCTGACCAGGAATCCATGTGCAACATACACACAGCACAGCCTGGAAGATCCAATCAGATCTTCCAGGCCCCACCTGAGTTTCTCAGAAATCACCTCATAGCTTAAACTAAATCATTAGCACCTGATGAGCAACAGCGGGCAGGACAGGAGAGAACCACAGCAGGTCATTGTGAGGCCGCATATATAAACCCTTAGTCATAAGATCCCATCTTGAGGCCATGCAGACACCAACATGTAGCTAGAAGGTCCCAAAGGAGTATCCTCTGACGGCTGGATGAACCATTCCCATGCATGATGTCCCATGTCCACAGCAAGCCAGAAGCCCCCATCTCCTGGCAGGTGGTTGTAGGTGCGGAGCAGGCAGAGTCTGCGCTGCCAGACTGTTCCCCCACCCATGTATCAGTGCTTGGACATGGCCACAACCTCTCCCCTTGCCTCCCCTGAGTGTATTCCTTGCAATGTTGTCTCTGGGACTGAAAACCAGGCAGGGCCTAGCTCAGAAGGAAGGAAAAGTATGGAGGGTCCCTCTCCCTGACTGTCCCGTGAAACTGGCGCTCCTGGTTACAGAATGTCCCAGCTTCAAGGCAAGCAGCAGATGAAACAAGTCATCTGGGAAGCATGGGGTATAGGTGGAGACCCACTACTGCCTACCGTCAAGTGAATGAATGAGTCATCACAGAGATGGCAACAGCTCTACCTCTAGACTGCAAGGCTGGCAGCAGGCACCTGGAGCCACAGTGACCTTGGAGGAGTGTTTAGGATCACACTCCTGAAGACCTGTGTTCAGGCCCACCTTTGGTGTTCGAGGACCATTTGGGCAACCTCAAATTGGAGTTGCTTCTACAAGACACACAGAGAATGGACGAAGGCTCAGACTGCAGACTCAGCAGGGAAATCTGCCATCCTTGGATCACCTCAGCCAAAGAAACTATGAGCTTACCTCCTGTCCTCTTCCACAAAGGTCCTGCCCATAACTCACCACAACAGTGCTATTGCAAGTCTCATGAACAGCAAGGAGCTGGACACCATGACCTGATGTGCCCTTCTCCCTGTTTGCCAGCTATCAGCTCACTGCTCCTCTCCAGATGTCCCACACGGGGGCTCAAGTTTGGACCATATCTGATGCCTGAATCCAAGGTACCTGCTGGCTCCCAGTCCCGAGGGTGTCCTTGAGGACAGCCTGGGGAGGAGGCTGGCAGGAGAGGTGGGCTCTAGGGGAGTTTCTAAAAAACAATCTTGTCCATGCAGTGTCTACCCTCCAGGAGCCAGGCAAGTGCAGGGAAACACAAGGGCTGACTGCTTTTGTGGGGCACACAGCTGGGGCTGGAGGAGGCCAGGCAGCTTCGTGGAGGAGCGGGGGAAAGAGGCAGACAGAGGAGCCAATTGCTCACCTCTGGTGCCTCTTACTTTTGCTCTGCTGGGTGTAAGGGTCTGTGCTGTATCTCCGAACCACCCTCCAGCAGAGCTGTGCTGATGGGACCACAAGCAAGGGAAGCCTTGAGGTGGCACCATGAGCGATGTCCCCATCTGTGCACTATGGGACATCACTGAGCTTCTCCAGGAGCAGATGACCACCTGTAAACAGTCTGCACTCAACAGCCAGCCTGCCAGCAGCTCAAAGGCAGGTGGGAAGGTGACTTACAACCCTGTCACAAACATCTCACATCTGGAAGAACAACATCCTGGTGGGTCCTTGTCCTTCAGTACAGGGAACTCCATCCTCTGTTTGCACCCCTGGTCCAAGGTACCCCCAACTCATGGGGTGCACACGTACCCTGAATCCAATTGCAGGGGCTGGATCTTTTCGCCATCTAACACCCAGTACATTAACTTAGCTCCTCTCCAATAGCAGCCAAGAAATAAAGCAGGTACATTCCGGGAATGCTGCAGCAGCAAACACTGCATGAATCACATCAGGCAGTGTCTTCTTCCCAAAAGACGCGCTTGTCCACCCAGGGCAGGCAGCCCACCTTTGGAGCTCAGGCTTTCAAGCAGGAGACAGGTCTTCCACACCAGGGGTGGGAAAGGAGCAGGATAACAAGCCAGGCGGAGGGAGGACACAGCACACAGAAGAGCCTTGCAATGCCCCTGGCCCGTTTCTCTGGCTGCATCCCACCTCCATCAGAAACCTCAGCTGCTCACTGGCATCTAACCAGCTCCACCAGCTCTTCTTCGGCCATGTGAGCCCATTCCTGTCAAGTGACCACCACAGTGCTCCTTTCCAAAACCACCCATGCCTTTATCCCACCAGGGCCTCGAGAGCTCCTTTGTGCTCTTGGCACAGGGGACCCCTCCTGCCACAAACCACAAACCTCTGTTCTTCTGAAATGTCCCTACCTGAATGTCAACGGGGTTTAACGTGGCCACATGCCAAATGGAGGGTCCCTGGAGAAAAGCAGCAACGTGACAAGGTTGCTGCAAGGGGCACAGTGAAAACTGATTGAGTGGGAGCTCCGGACATGGGACTGTGGCTGGGAGAGAAAATCTAGCACAGAGAAGGACATCCAGAATTAGGGAGATCATTACCAGTCGTTGTGCCTACACAACAGGAGGGATGCTGGAAAACGGGAACGGGTTCAGAGAAGATCTACAAGAATGATTCTCAGTCTGGAAAACTGCAGTACCATGGAAGGTAGAAGAAGCCCAACCTCTTTTCCTGATGTTGGCCAGAGCTAAATTGTGACTTGGTCCCACCACACAGTAGGAAGCTCTCTAGCCTGAATTCAAATGAACTCCAGCTGAGCCTGGGCACTTCTAAAAGAGATTGCAAAGTGCCTGTTGCAAACGGTGTGGTTGCATACTCAACCAAACCAGCTTTGACATGGAAAGAGGGGCTGCCTCAGCCGGGGTCACCTGGACCTGCTCTGCCCGTGGCTGCAAGGTGTGGGAGCGCAAGTGGGAGCGTTACGCAAGGAGCAGGCTGGCCTCCACAGACATAAAGGATGGGACCGGTCTCCTGCCCCCCTGACCCCTCCTGGGTGCAGTAACCATCATCACAGCGCCGCAGGCAGAGAGAGGGCACTGGGGTGGCAGCGGTGGGGAGGCGGTGATTTCACTTGGAGATGGGGGTGGGCACAGGAGAGCCCATCTCTTCCCTCTCCGTGGGGACCGTGCCAGCCCAGTGAGGTCTCTGCTGGTTTCCTCTTGGCTGTCAGGCTGCGAGCGTGTTGCAGCAGCCGTGCCAGGCTTTTAACACGAGCACAGCGCTCACGCAGCAGGACCGGGCTGGCCTGGCCAGCCTCCAGCCCCGGCTGCCATACCACGGGAAATAAGGGAATTGGAGCGAGACCACAGCGACCACCAACCAGCTGCCACTGGCAGCACTGGGGCACTCCTCACCCCCACCCCCCACCAGGCAGGAGCAGGCAGCAGCGCATCACCCCGTGCCCACCAAATCCAAATGCGCTGGCAGCCGGTGGTGCTGCTGAAGTGTACATGGAAGAGGTCGAGGATGGGGAGGAGGCCATGTGCTTTGCCCTCCTCTGATGTTCCCGGGGAGCAGGACCGCCGAGAGCCCCGGGACGCTGCGCAGAGCAGACAGCGCAGCCCCGCTCGCAGAACAGTATGGAGTTTTCTGCTAGTTACATGTTTTATGAAAAGTTGTTGGCAAAAATGTGCATTTTCTTTGGCTGCGTTTTGCACGGATCTGGCAAAAATGTAACGTTAGTGTCTCCCCTTGAGAAAACTTTATTGAGTGGAACAAAGTTGGATATTTTTAGCTACCCATTGTTAGCTGAAGAACAAAGCCATAACTAAGATATTTTGTCTCTTACACTGAAACGGGACTATCAGACAAATCCATGTACAGTCATATGTGGCTGCCCATTCAGATGGAGCACGAGAGGGAAACTATTTTTAGCCTGTACACTCCACACAACAACCACATGTCCCTTCCCCTGCATGCTGGACCACCAAACCACACGGACAGCACCGGAGAGAGCAGCATCGGAGATGGGGACATGGGGTCACCAACTTCTGCTGTCCCTCGGGCCATCTGATAAATGACACTTACAAAAGAGATTGGGTCATGAAATCCTAAAAAAAAACTTTAATTTTTCTGCCTTTTTGGTTGTTTTTTTTTCCACTCAGAGCTGAAATGATACCCGTTGCATCAATAGGCAACAGGGAAAATTCAACCAGGACCAAGACGGATCTTAGAAAAGCAGCAATTGTTATGCCCAGCACTAAAACCTGAACCCTCATCCCTTTTCCAAAAATGCATGTATATGCCCTGAGGGCCACTCTGATGAGAGAGGTGGCCCATGGGCAGCACCATGTCACGCAGCCTGCGAGGAAAGGGAACCGGCACAGCCCTGTCCTGGCGGCGCTGCCGCCCATCCCGCTCCTGCACAGTCAAACTCTGCTGGAAATGTAAGCGTTTCGCAGCTGCCAAGGCGGCGCTTTCGAAAGCATTAACCCTGGAACACCAGAAAGCCCCGTGTGAGGCTGACAAAACCTCCCCTGAGCACTTTAGTGCTCAACAAATGACATCAGTAGTTTATGACTGGCAACATTTTGCAATGCATTCATTTAAAAGAAACAAAGCGGTCCACAAATGCCCTGGATTTCTGAGCACGAGCGACGCTGGGAACTTTTTCTAAACATTTTTTGTGGGTTGCATTGGTGAGTCATGGAGAAGTGGCATTAAACGGCTGAGCACTTGGTGCAACCAGAATGACCCTCCACAGTTAACGGAGCCTTGACACAGTCCTCCTGTCAAAGCAGGAGCAAGAGGAACAAAAGCAGGGTGCCATCACACAGCCTGACCTGCTGAGGGGGGATACCCTCTGCACCGGCTGGGGTGGAGGGGTTAGAGCAACCATAAGAGCAGCCTCCAAATGGCAGCAGCAAAGCAAGAGCCTTCGGGAACCTCACATGGCCCTTCAACCGTCATCCTCCCTGCGCAAAGCATCTGCATCCCCTCCACATTTCCCCACCAGCCTCTCCAGGAAGGCCAGCTCCTGATTTGCTAAACACATCTTGTGCCTGTTCCCGAACAAGTGCCACGCTCCACGTAGGTCTGCACATAGTCCAAGACCTGCCAGGTGCAAGCGGCCACCAAGGGTCCACCAAAACCCCCGAAGAAGTAGCAGGTAGCAGCAACGCCTGACTGTGCTCCATCTCCCTAGAGATGCCGCAGCACGGAGGTGCTGTGTGTCAACATAACCAAAGACGCATGTGAGAAAGCAGCTAGAAGAACGGAAAGACATTAAGTAGGAAACGTAAATTACCTGCAAACTTTTCAGCTGAGCTAGAATGTCCTGGAGGAGATGCTGCTTTTGTGACTCCTTGCTTTCTCCGCAGATTAGGGCTGCTTTTATCAGGGAGCAGTGATTGTTTTTATAAACTTGAAGCACAGTAAGAACTGGTTTAAAATAGAGTGAAAGGAGCTGGTGCGGGTGGAATTAGACAAACTCTGAGAGCTGCTTTTCCAAAAATAAATTAACTTCTTGCAGCCCGCGGAGCGGAGGAGGGGAGGCCGGGGGCTGGCCGGGCTGGTGGCCGGGGGGGGTGGGGGGCTGCCGGGGAAGGGGTGGCGGTGGGAGGGTGGGGGGTGTCTCACCTTGCCCGGCCCCGTCCCCAGGTGAGGGGTGGGCAGAGCATCCCGGCGGGCGGGCGGCGAGCGCAGCGGGGGCGCGGGAGGTCGGCGCCTCCTCCCCCGACGGGCAGCGCCCGGGGGCGGCCGTTCCAGCGCGGAGCCCGGGGGCTGCCCGGCGCCAAACGCTCCCCTCTCCTCCCCTCCTCCCCCCGGCCCGGCACCCCGCAGCTGCAGCCCCGCACGGCGGGCTCCGCTCCGGCCCCCGCAAGAGTTAAGGAAGAGGAGGAGCCTTCCCCCGGCCCGGGCCGGGATGCCGGCGGTAGTGGCTGCCTTCCCCCGGGGGCGCGGGGCTGCTCTGCCTTTCCCCCGCCGCCTCCTCCACCTGCCGGGGCGGCCCAGCCGCCCCCCTGCCCGCCCCGGGGGTCTCCGAGCATCCTTCCCCGGGGAACCGCCGCAGCGCACCGGGGGTACGGGGACGGGAACGGGACGGGTCGGCGGGACCCGCGGAGGCGCCGCTGCCCCCGCCGGGTGCCGGGCTTTTGCCACCTCCTGCACGAATCACAGACATCCCCCACCGCCACCACTGCCGCCTTCTTTATCTCTGCGCCCCGTCGGGTATGTCCATGTCGGGAGCGCCGGCGGTGAGGAGCCGGCGGGGGTCCCGGCCAGGGGACAGGCGAGTTACCTGTCGGTCGCTGCCGGACCCGGTGCCTCCATCCCCGTCCCCGGGGCAGCCACTCGGCCCAGGGAGGCCAGTCGGGGTGAGCAGAGAAACGGGTCTCCTCGGCGCTCCGAACTGCCCGGGTTTTGGTGAACCGGGGTGTGCTGCAGCTCTCGTCCGAAGCCGCAGAGCCTGGGCTGGCCCAGGGCACCCGGAGGTCTAATTAATCTCCAGGTACCTGAGCACTAGAGGGGTTTATTGAGTTCAGCCCGGCGTTTCCAGGGGTCTGTCACCTCCAGCAGAGCGGTCTCTGTCCACAGGCGGACAATGGAGCTGGTGCAGCACATACCTTCTGTGGAAGCAAGGGCACGCGGCATGGCGGTCCGCTGAGAGGTCTGTTGGTAGGCCGGTCCTCTGCACCGAGCACCCCACGATCAGTCCCTCTTTCTTTTGGGGTATGAGACATGTGTCCATACAGCCACAACAGCTCCCACCCTACAGACCCTCATGGTCATGGAAGCACCAGGCCATGGTCAAAGGGCACCAACAGCAGTTTTGGGGAGCACCACTGGCTGGGGAAGGGGAAGGAGAAGGGGAAGGGGAAGGAGAAGGGGAAGGGGAAGGGGAAGGGGAAGGGGAAGGGGAAGGGGAAGGGGAAGGGGAAGGGGAAGGGGAAGGGGAAGGGGAAGGGGAAGGGGAAGGGGAAGGGGAAGGGGAAGGGGAAAGGAATGCTTACAGGCCCTGTTCCCCTGTGTTCTGGGGACACAGCCTCACCTCAGGACTGGAGCTGTTCTTTATCATGTTCACTGCATCAGCAGGTCCCAAAGGACTTGGTTTCTCCAGGCTTGGTCCTTGGGATTGAGGAATGAACTGCTGTCAAATGTCCTCTGACTTCACCTATGCATCAAATCCCTAAAAACGTTACCTTCCCACCTATAGAACCACTTTTGGGGGCATAGGCTAGCTTAGACCATCCTGCACAGCTGAGCTGGGGGAAGCTGTGCCAGGGCAGCTTCACCAGCCCTTACGTCAACTCTTTCCCTTTTGATGAGATGGCTGTGGATGTTGTTTACTTGGACTTCAGTAAAGCCTTCGACACAGTTTCCCACATCATTCTCCTGGAGAAAATGGCTGCTCATGGCTTGGATGCGTATACTCTTTGCTGGGTAAAAAACTGGCTGGGTGGCCATGCCCAGAGAGTGGTGGTGAATGGAGATAAATCCAGTTGGTGGCCGGTCACAAGTGGTGCCCCCCAGGGCTTGGTACTGGGCCCAGTTCTCTTTGACATCTTTATCAATGACCTGGATGATGGGATTGAATGCACCCTCAGTAAGTTCGCAGAGGACACCAAGTTGGGTGGGAGTGTCAATCTGTTTGAGGGCAGGAAGGCTCTACAGAGGGATCCGGGCAGGCTGGATCAATGAGACGAGGCCAATGGTGTGAGGTTCATTCAACAAGGCCAAGTCCTGGGTCCTGCACTTGGGTCACACCAACCCCGTGGACACTACAGGCTTGGGGAGGAGTGGCTGGAAATCTGCCCGGTGGAGAAGGACCTGGGGGTGTTGGTGGACAGCTGGCTGAATATGAGCCACTGTGCTCAGGTGGCCAAGAAGGCCAACAGCATCCTGGCCTGTACCAGGACTAGTGTGGCCAGCAGGACTGGGGCAGTGATCGTCTCCTGTACTCGGCACTTGTGAGGCCCCACCTCGAGTGCTGTGTTAAGTTTTGGGCCCCTCACCACAAGAAGGTCATTGAGGTGCTGGAGCGTATCCAGAGAAGGGCAACGGAGCTGGTGAGGGGTCTGGAGCACACATCTGGTGAGGAGCGGCTGAGGAACCTGGGGGTGTTCAGCCTGGAGAAAAGGAGGCTGAGGGGAGACCTTCTCAATCCCTGAAAGGAGGGGGTAGTGAGGGGGGGTCAGTCTCTTCTTGCTAGTAACAGGGGATATGACAAGAGGAAATGGCCTCAAGTTGCACCAGGGGAGGTTTAGATTGGATATTAGGAAAAATTTCTTCACCAAAAAGGTTGTCAAGCACTGGAACAGGCTGCCCAGGGCAGTGGTGGAGTTGCCATCCCTGGAGGTACTTAAAAGATGTGTAGACGTGGTGCTGAGGGACATGGCTTAGTGGCTGGTTTGGCAGTGTTAGGTTGATGGTTGGACCTGATGATCTTCAAGGTCCCTTCCAACCCAGACAATTCTATGATTCTGTGACCTCAGTGCCTGGCTGAAGCCTGGAGGTTTGCAGGCTTTTGGTGTTGGGAAGGGAGCCTGGATGGAGAGGGGGTCTTCCCAGGAGCAGTCCTTGTCACTTGAGCTAAATAGTGTTTTCTGAACACAGGAGAAGCCCAAGAGGCAGCGTCTCTACTCAGGCTGGACCTCTTTTCCCCATTAACACCAAGCCCCAAAGACTCCCTGCTCATGCTCTTCATACCTCTTCTGCCTCTGCCCTACACATTGTCTCCCTGGTGCTTTCTCCTAGTTGATACAGAGCAGGATGACGTCCACCCACCTGTGCCCCACTGGTGCCACTGCTGTGCTGTGCGCTGAGGACACTGCTGGCAGAAGTTTCCCTTCTCCCCACCCCAAACTTTCACCCTTCAAAAAACAACAAAAAAAAATCGCTGTAGGTTTTTCGACATCGGCAGGCAGCTGCCTTGGAGAAAACCCCTCTTCCAACCAGCACAGCATGCAGCCCAAGGGCAGCCCTCCCCGGGCGGGCAGGCCGCCGCTCCCCTGTGCAGGGAAAGTCCTTTTTCTTCTATTTATTTATATCCGCCTTGCTGTAAACTCACCCGCCGGCGAACCTGCTGTTCGTACTAACAAACACCTCTCTTTGGTCTGCCCAGAAGCCGCTGGCCAGGCAGACGTGTAGCGGGGGGATCTCCCCCAGCCCTTCCCCAGCCCCTCCATAAATCCTCGGCTCCCACCAGCTTTGTTTACACGGCAGCTCGTGAGCAGAGCCCTTTTGGCAAAGCAGCTCCTGGTCTAGGAGAGACCTAAGCCAGGCCCCAAAGGGCCCACACCAATCATCTAACAGGCACGACGGTCCCTGTGGAAGTTAATTTCATATCACACTGAGACACTCTGCCTGGGAGAGGTCCGCTCCTAGTGTGTTTGGACAACACAGAGCTATGGTCCAGAAGGTGTCCTTTAGGAGCAGGAGGTTTTTAGGACAGGGTCACAAAGGG
The DNA here is from genome assembly GCF_965231255.1 of Vanellus vanellus. Taxonomy (NCBI): domain Eukaryota; kingdom Metazoa; phylum Chordata; class Aves; order Charadriiformes; family Charadriidae; genus Vanellus; species Vanellus vanellus. The sequence continues at coordinate 1,600,671 of NC_138922.1, forward strand.
AAACAGCAGCATTTCCGAGGTGGAGAGGTGTTTCTGCACTGATGGGCTGTATTGTACTGGTATTGTTATTTACATGGTCATCGTTAGGGTTCAGAGTTAACAGCCCACACCAGGCAGTGGAACAACTCACCCTTCTCTGAACTTTCTTCCAAGTCATCTGCGGTTCATGCTGCCACTGCTGATGGGAGACATTTGAGTTTTCACCGTAAGGTCTTCATGCTGGAAGGTCCTCATGACAGTTCTGCCACAAGAGCTCAGGTGGGGCAGGACCACTCTGCAGCGACACCAGAGCCCTGGTGCAGTGCTGCCCACACCTGCCCACACCAGTGCTGGCAGCCAGGCCAGGGTGAGGGGAGGAGAGGGAGCTCCGGTCGGTGGCAGTGGGGGCTTTTGGAGGAAGACCTGCACACCAGCTGTGTGGTGGGGTCAGCTGCAGGGCAGGTGGCTGTGTGACACCGCAGGCTGGAGGAGGAATTTCTTCCCTACCAGCTCCACACACGGTGAGTTTATCTCATCGGTGCGGTGAGCTGACAGCACCCCACAGCAGCTCAGCTCCGGCATGCAGGCCGTGCAGCCCAGGGTGATGGCGGGCTGGTGGCATGGAGATACCAGTGGGTGGGACGGAGGTGGCACGGCCACGCTCCCAGCAGGCAGCTTGGGTTGTCTCCACTGGCAATCCCACGGGAGCATGTGAGCAGCCGGCGTGGATGCTCAGGGTCATTTGCTGCCCGTGCCATGCACTGCTCTTCCCGTCTGCCCACGGATGCCGCAACCCTCCACGGGTCGCAGCAGCATGGCAGTGCCGTGGCTGTGCTGCCGCGCACGCTCACGGGTGCTCAGGCTTTGCTCGGGACGGGGAGAGCAGAGGTGTCCTGGGGGTTTGATGGGGGGAAAGCAGGATGCAGAGGCAGCACCCCGGATCCAGGCAGATGCTGGGGATGTGACCTGGGGTGTCCTGGCCCTGCACGAGCATCGCTGGGTTTCCATCCAGCGTCAGCCTCCCAGCGCCGTGCCGGCTGCGTGTCACAGTTTACTTTAGCCACTGAGGCGGGGAGGGGGAGGGAGAGGCTGGAGGATCCGGGGCTGAGGCTCTGTGGGCGGGAGGGGGGGTCAGCCCGTGCCTCCAGTATGTGTGACACGCGTTTGGTGTCACCCGAGTGGGAGAGCTGCGCACGGGGTGAAATATGAGCTGCGGGTTCCCGGACACAGCTGGAGGAGTGCGTCCTGCAGCCTGGCCCTGTTCCCTCCCCAGGGCAGGAGGAGCAGGTCAGCAAGAGCCGGTGCGGATCCCTCTGCGCGGCCAGCCAGACCTCGGCCAGCCGGGACAACCCCGTGGCGGTGGGGCTCAGCCCTGGCCACGCTCAGTGCCGGGGCGGCTGTGTGGTATACACCACCCTTGCCGGGTGCACGCTCTCAGCCTGGCTCCAGGATGTGGCCAGCAACCACGCAGGGTGATTTTTCCTCACATCCCTTATGTCTCAGTTGCTCCTGAGGTGCTGGAAGGGTTAAACATCCCTTTGCCCAGCATCCTGCCTGGTTCTGTGCCCCGTGCACAGGCAGATGCACGCTGCGTGCGTCCCCGCTGATTGATCATCTCGGCACAGCATCCCATGCACATTGGCAGCCCGGCCCAGCAACTGGGGAGCTCGCAGTGCTCAAGATCCCACAAAGGGCTCGTGCGGCCCCACTGACAAAGCGCCAGGGCTGCCAGCGCTGCTGCAGGGGAGTTACCCAAAACCAGGACACAGGTGTAAGTGCAAGGTGGTCAGAGAGCCGCCGGGATGCTCCGAGCGCGGTGCAGCATCCTCAGCTTCGGAGCAGGTAGCCCGGGGTGCCTACACTTTTATTTCGGCCGTGCACGTGTGCAGGCAGGGAGGTCTCGGGGCAATGCTGTCTGTGCGACACCACACAAGGTGGTGGATCGATTTGCATCGAATTCTGGGTGGTGTGCACGGGTGGGGGTATGCAGGCACCCCCATGAGGCCGGGAGCACAGGGCAGTGGGGGCTCTGCAGCAGGATGCTCTGCCAGCAGGACACCGGGGCACGTGCCACCCAAAGACCTTAGTCCCGCATTCAACCTATATACCCCCTCCAGAGCACCACCGGGCACGGGGGGGCTGGATGAGGAGGTCAGCCACAGGTCTGTGCTGGGGCTGCTCCTCCTGCTGAGCTGCACCGAGCCCCAGCCCCCAGCGAGAAAGCTCCTTCCCTGACTGCGAGCTGGAGGGATGGGGGAGGACAGGCTGGAGCCTGTCCCCAAGATACTCTATAAACAAGAAAAAAAAAAAAAAAGTATAAAGGAATAAAAATGAGCTTTCAGTGTCTGTGGAGCCCCGAGCCATCATCTAAGGGAGGACACAGGCGCCCTGGGTCCCTGCTGTGGGCAGCCTTAGCAGCACTGGCCACTGCGACGCGAAGCCCAGAGGCTCTGCTATCGGGGATATACACATAGCAAAGACGGGAGCCCCAGTCCTGGGGGGCAGTGGCGGGGATGCAGCAGTCATGCCCTAACACACGTAGTAGGTTCTTCACCCTACACCCTGCCTTTCCTGGGGGGGTACAAACACCTCCCTTAGACACCCAGCCAGCCCTAGGGGATGCAGGGATGCTCTCCTGCACCAGGATGCTCTGCCCTAAGGCCAACTCTCGCACTGGGCAACCGGAATGGGGCACCTCCCACGCTGATGGCACCTGCCCGTGCACGGACAGCGGGCTGGGACAGCGCTCGGCCGAGGGACACCCCGCAACCAGCGCAGGCGCTCCTCTGCGGGGAGTCGGGGCTGTCAGCAGCCGGAGGGACCCTGCTCCCTCCCGGCCCCACTGCAGACTGTGCGGGGCTCGGGACCGGGGGCGTGGGGCACCGCGGATGCAGCCGGCAATGCGCTCCCCACACTATTCTTAGGAAGGGCAAAGTTTATACAAGAAATTTAAGCTTTAAACCCAGGCACCATAAATAGTCTATTTTTCAAGGGCTCCAAGTCAGTTGTAGGCTCAGAGCCAGAGCCAAAATTTGGCAGCTGTCTTTGTTTAATGATTAATTAAAATGAGGTAACAAAACGAGACATATCTATTAACGAGGGTATTTGCAGCGTCAGTAGAGGATTCCAAATGGCTGATTTTTTCCCCTTTTAATCTTCAAACTTCTCGTTAGGAAAACAAGCTCTTCCTCCGTCCGCAGCCGGGCTGGGTGGGAAGGGCTGTGCCGCGGCCCCTCGCCCTGGTAGCGGGAGGGGAGCCGCGGGCAGGCGAGGCTTTATCTTTACAGCCCTCTTCCTTTAAACAAAGCGAACCCTCCGCATAAAGATTTTTTCCAGTTTGGAAATTTTATTAGACCTTTAAGTAAACTTCAATGGAGAGACCCTTGGCTGTGACAGAGGCAGGAGGGGGGAAGGTTTGCACGTCGCTTCGGCTCTGTGCCGGCCTTTTCCCCAGCGGGTGCCACACCATAAGGACTAAAATAAGAGCGATGGAGGCAAAGGGACGTTTTCCAGGCTCTTTTCCACATGCGCCAGACAAACGGGGCTGAACCCACATCCGCACCACGCAGTTTTCTGGGCACCTTGGGGAGGTGTGAGCGGACAAGGTGACAAGGAGGGTGGTGTGGATGGAGCCTGGGAGGCTTGTTCCCGTCCACGGGGCTCTTAGCTCATCCCCTGACACTGGATACATTTTCTAGCTCAGAAAACCAAGAGGAGCACGAAGCTACCTCGTGTGGGAGGTGCCCGTGGTCAAAGGAGGGTTAAAGTGTGCGGAGAGGTCCAGAGGCAGCTCTCGGGGGTGTGCGAAACAGGTTCACCCTCCCCAAGGCTCCACTTAGCCACATGGGAAAGCACCCAAGTATGAGGAAAAGGGAAAAACATCCCAAAATAGTTTAGTCTTGTTTTCTGCGCTGAGACGCCCAGACAGGGTGGGAGTTCTGGTTGTGTCTGAGCTAAAAATTACAGTAAATAGAGAAGTGGCTGCAAAGCCCCATGTTCTGGATAAGAAGGACATGTGCAAACGCCGTCCATCAGGGCGAAGACGTGCGGGCGATGAAGGCCCATAAATAAACGAGGAGGGGGATGGAGTTAAATGAGCTTTGTGTCGAGGGGTGAACTGTCAACCGCCTGCTGAAGTGTGTCTTCTCCCCAGCGCATTTCACGGGGCGACAGGGAGTGAGAGGAAGCGGCTTCGTGTGTAGGGACCGCCCTGAGCAGAGGTGGGATCCCGGCGTCCCCCTCCACCCACGGGTCCAGGATCGTCGTGCCCACCTGGGAACAAAGTGGGGCTGGTTCTGCCCCACTGGCTGGAGGAAAGAGCGGTCAGGATGGACCTGCTCCGGGCTGTCCCACCCACTCTGCACTGCGATCTGGGCACACTTCAGCTGCTAGTGAAATCCCGGCATAAACGCTGAGGCCTCATCTTTGAAGGAGGTGATAGGGATGATGGGTGGGTCATCCCTATAACAGTTACAGGGGTCCTGAGCATGTGCTGTGGTGGGGAACTGCTCCTGCAGCACACGAGCCCTGCGCGCGGGCGGGATGGGGAGCAGGGGCTGGAGCGAGGCAGGCTCGGAGGGGAGGAAGACCCAGTGCTCCTCCTGAGGAGATTGGTCCCCCAGGGAAGGGAAGGGGGATGCTTTCCCCACATGCTCCATCGTCCTGTTTACCTGTTTGGGGATTGCCCGTGTCAAGCACCAGCTTAAGGTCCAGTAGAAGGTGCTGGGGTTGGCAAAGTGGCAAAACCCCAGCAGCGCCTTGGGGTACTGGGCTGTCCAAGCTGGGGCTGGAGCCGAGCTGGCCCAGGAGCGAGGGTGGAAGTGGAGCTGGTCTTGGGTGTCATGCCACCCTTGGCAAGGCAGGGTCCCATCTCCTGCGCCTGTGGGCTGCGGTGGAACAACTGCACGGGAGGGGGTCTGCTCTGGGGAAGGGGACAGGACACCTCCTCGGGGCAGCGGTCCTGCCCTGCTCCCCTCGGGGGGCCTGGCCCTGTGTGAGGATCTGCGCTAGGGGTGCCGGAGGTGGCACCCAGGGCGGCAGCGGAGGAGAGGGAAGGGGACGGGGCAGTTGGAGGGTGGCAGCATGGCACCGCGGGCTGGGATGGAGCCGAGGGGGTCTGCGGCCGGGGCTGAGCCTGCAGCGGCTGCAAGTGCAGGGCAGGGCCGTGGGGCAGCCCCGGGGGGGGTGGCAGGGCAGCAAGGAGGGGGGCAGCAAGGAGGGGGGCAGCGTGGGGGGCAGCCGGGCAGCACAGAGGGCAGCGGGACAGGACGGGGGGAGCAGTGCGGCACGGAATGCGAGCGGGGGACGCGGTGGGGCTCGGGCGGCTGCGGGGACTCGCAGGGGCTGCCCCGTCCTCATCCCCCGCCCCGTCCCGGGCATCTTCCCCCCGCCCCGGCGGGAGGCGGCGGTGCCTCGGGAGCGCGGTGCCATCTAGGGCCGAGCCCGGGCTGCTGCAGGGACCGGCCGGGGCAGAGCGGGGGGCGGCAGCGGGCAGTTGGCGGGGCCGGTGCCGGGGCAGCGGGGGCGGGCGGGACCGTGCCGGGGCACCGCACCGCTCCTCTGCCTTCGTGCCGGACTCGGGAGTTCAGAGGGGACCAGGACCCCGTCGCTCCCCGCAGCGGGATGGGGGGGAGCAGCCAGCGGAGCCGCCGAGGGCTCTCCCCGGCCTGGGGGTCTTCTCCCCCGGGGGCTTCGGGAGGGGACGGACTCTCAGCCGCGGTGGCCCCCGCAGGCTGTGCTCCTGCTCCGGGGAGGCAGCGGGGGCCGGGGGCTGCCACGCCATCCGCAGCCGCTGGTCCGGGACAGGGGGGGTTGGGCAGGGGCAGCCCCCCGGGCAGGGGTTGTGGGGGCACCCGCAGGGCGTAACGGCCCAGGTCTGTTCCCCGACGGTTGTGACCGGTGGCAGGGACCCGCCTGGCAGGACAGTCTTCTTGTGCATCCCACTGCAGCACTGGTGGCTCTGGGCTGGTGGCCCTGTTGGCCTCCCCAAGCCACGCACAGCCAAGGATGGGAGGGAAGGCTGGAAGAAGGGGGGGTTTGGTTTGTAAGAGGAGATGGAGGCCACCTCCTCACAGTGTGTCCCCACAGGGGTAGGCCTTGGTGGGCGATGGGACAGCAGGTGGAGAGGTCCCAGTGCAACGTGCACTCTGGGAGCACATCTTTTGTGACTCTCAGCATGTAAGCTAGAGGCACACATGTCAGGTCTTTAGTCAGTCTCCCAAAACGGCATGCAGCCTGCTTCCCCAAAGCACACTGGTGACGGTGACAGTGCTGTGGCTGGACATCGGTCTGGGCTGTGTCACCTTGCTGTGCTGGGAAGCCTTCTGCCTGTCCTTGGGCCAATCAGGCACCTGCCCATGCAGGCAGGCGGTTTCTCCACGCTGCCTCTAGCTCTCCTGTGGTCTCAGAAGCAGACTGAGCCTTGTTTTAAACTTGGCCCTGAAGTGCCCCTCAGATTGGCTTCAGTCTGGTGAGGCTTGGTCACGGGCTGGGAGCTCGTCACGCAGGCACAGCGCTGGCTCTGCACAGTGTGATCGGAACCAGATCCATCCTCCGGTGGGACAATACCAACCTCCTGGGTCATACTGTAGTGAGTACAGACGTGTCTTGAGAAAAGCAGAGCACAGCAATAAATCCTCCTAAATCGTAGACCCGGGCTGTTTCCTGCATGCTTGCAATTTGCCACATCCTGCAGCTGCGAGGGGAAAAGCTGAGGAAGGAAAGGCAGGACCCACATGGAGCCCAAGGGCAGCCCAAGAGTGACGGGCTGGACAGCAAGGGGCTGGAGGAGGAGGAGGGTCCTGTGAGGCCAAAGCTGTGGCAGCCTGCATGCCCTGCCTACTTCTTGTTGTATTTGCAGGTGTTTGGATTTCCTTAGCACTGATTCTACAGCAAAATTCCTGGTCTCCACCCGATTTCCACCATCTGCCCCTCTACAGCCTTCCCCTCCGCGCTGCAGACTACGGTGCTGACTTGAGTCCCGGTTTAATGAAGTCCTGACCTGGAAAAGCAGAGAGCACAGGGCATTGTCCAGTGCACATCCTCGGGTTAATGGACGCGACCGTGATACGCAACACGCCTCGACAGAGCTGTTTTCCCAATGCCGCATGCTGTGGTGTGTCTGCCCCCCCCCTCCAGGTCTAAGCCATGCAGTTCATGGCAGCCTGTATTTATACATTTCAACTGCCCTGTCTCCCGCTGTAGAAGGGGACGCTGTTTGTGTTCCTGCTCACTTAACTCGCTTAAAACCCGTGACAAATTCAGCTATGTGATGCTGGCTGGGTTTTCGTGTGCCACAGACGGAGGACAAAGAGTAAATTACGGGGAGAAGGACCCTGTGCCTTCTCAAAACAAGAGGAATTGATTTAATTTATGCTTTGACAGCCGGAATTGAAAATAATCAAGAGCTCCCGCAGCTGGGTGTGGAGTGTTTGCCTGGCTTTTATTGAAAGAGCAGAAAGTAATCCCCCCCCCCCCCCCCCCCAACAGGGGTGACTGGGAGAGAGGGATTTGCCTCTGCAGGGGGTCAGACGTACCCATACATCCACTCTTCTGGCAGAAACAGGACTGGGGGTGAGATAAGATACAGATAAGAAACGTAAACTCTTTTTTAATGAAGCTCCCTGGGTTACACCTTGCTGTTCGCTCCCTGAAATCATTCTAAATTCAAGTATTTCTGTGGCTCAAGGAATTTGTGACTCTTTCCCCATTAGCTGCCTGTATTTTTGCCTATTTATTTTGTCTCTTGGAAGGTTTTACTGGTGAAGGCAGTCCCTGTGATGTCCTGTGCCACTTTGTGCGAATTTCCCCACTCCTCTGTCACATATGCATTATTTGTCGGTGAGAAACGGGTCTTTTTCAGCAAAATGCCACTAATTTGAGAGATCAACCTCCTGAAAGTTCCCCTCCTGGAGTAATCCTGCCAATTACCTCAATTCAAATACCATATTTATGGCAAAATATGACTTCTTCTGGATTCCTTGGATGTCTGTTCTTGATTGCTTGATGTCATTGATAACGGCAGTTACTGTATCACTTGGAAACAAGAGGTTTGCTGGAAAAATCCACCACCGTGGTTGTGCAGAGCCAAACTCAGCAGGATTTAAGAGAAATCCTTGGAGCTTTTGATCCCACGTGTTGCAATGCCGAGCAGGAGGGGACCTTCTGCGGGACCCTGCTCTCCCATTGCCCTGTGCAACCCCTTTTGCAGGCCCACCACCATGCACCCGGTGATTTGGGGATTTTTACACTTGTTACTTGGAAGGGAGTCTGAGAAGTCTTACGGGGAGCAAGGTTCACTCTGGAACCTTTGCTCACATGTAACTGTCTGTCAAGGGATGTTAGAGGAGAAGATTTAGGGATAATTGAGTAATATCAGCCCCTTCTGGGAGCTATATAAAATTGTGTGGGCAGACAGCTTGCTCCGAGGATGGTGTTTGTGACACTGGCTCTAGCGTCATCCCTGTTTTGTTCACTGTCACATGGAAAGTCTCTTCACGGTGCGTTGGGTCTTTCTCAGGACATGCAGAGAAGAGCATTTCTGTGGGGAGGCTCCAGCCGTTTCACATGGTACGAGGGATAACCAGGGTGGGCTTCCCCGTGGAACGCACACACACGGCCGGCTGCTGCTGCCACTCGGATTAACTCCCGGGGTTGTAAGCTGCAGCAAGAGTACGTGCCTCGGTCTGTGTCTTTTCTCTGTCGATTTCTTTCCTTTTTGCAAATACTTCTGTAGCCCCCTGGTTGTGGCCCAGGCAGAGTTTGCTGTTGGCTGAAGAGCCCTACTGAGCATCACCATAACATCAGAAAACTAATACCCTGCAGTGCAGCGCTGCCTCTCCCCCGGGGAGGCTGGGGAAGAGCTAAATTGAGCTGAGGCTCCATCTATCCCTGTGTTGGCTCTGTCAGAGAGCACAGCTAGTGCCCAGAGGCCTCCACACAATGGCTTGTTGCCCTGCATCCCCTATGCTCCAGGTTTTATTTATAATCATCAGGGTAGAAGCAGCCAGATGCTCCTGCTCTCTGCTGGGTCATGGCTAAAGCTACTCACACCGCAGAAAAAGGCCCATTAGCACTTGGGCTTTTCTCTCTTTGAAGATGCACGTGCAAATAATCAAGTTGCTTCTTGATGTTCGTTTTGATCAGACCTGGATGACGCACGCTGGCCTTTCTGCTTTGTCTCTGTATATGCCATGTGCGAACAGAGCACACAGATGGGTAGCACAGACCAGGCAGCACCGAGGGTGCTTCTGCTTTGCAGCTGCCTTGTGGGCAAGGTCCTGCCCGTGATGGTGAGGGCAAGGCCGTGGGAAAGGCACAGAGGATAAGGAACCTTGTATCCACACTTTTGCTATCAGCAGCATGACCATGCAACAGCCCAGGGGAATGACCTCAGTGCTCTGAACACCCCTCCAAGGTGCACACTGGGGACTGGAGGATGGACACCAGCTAGTAGAGAGGAGATTGGTTACTGGGTCACCTGCCTGGAGGACAGACCCTGAGAAGTAAAACACCAAACAAGGATCCCCAGACCAGATAATTATCTCATCAAATACAAGCATGGACATTGCAACGGCAGGAAAGGCTTAGGGACATTCGCATGAGTTCCCAGAGCATTCCCAGTTTTCTCCACTGCTCTCCCATCAGCATCATCCACCCACCAATGCTCATGACACCAGGCAAGACATGGTCCCAGCCCCAGTGAGGCAGGGAAGCCTCCCATCCCTTGGCACAGCTGACCCTCCCGGGTGCCAGGCACACACCACGCTCACCGCAGCCCTGCGTCCTGGCTCACTCACTGATGTTGAGCCACGGGCTTCTGCAGTTTCTGGCACAAGCACTCCATTTTACTGGCCAGCATCACCACAGTCTTGACAGGCAGCTGGCGAACTTCTCGTCCTTATCCGTTACAGGCTGCTATGGCCTGGCTTCATTGCCGAAAAAGGAGAACTCCAATACCTGCAGGTAACTAATGTGTGAGGACAAATAGGTAAAACTGCAGGCTCACCTTGGGCTAGCTGAAGCTATTCTAGGGGAAAATCATGCCCTTTTTAAGAAGTGATAGTAATTTCATGATCCAAACTGGCATGAAGGTGAATGCCACTATGGACTCCCTTGCTCAGTCCCTCTAGACGAGGAAATTAGGCCATTTTTGTAGGACATTATGATGTCCTACATATTCCAAGGACATGCTGGGCTGCTGTGAAAACAGAAGTTGCTGAACAGCTATGAGCTCTACCGTGAAACGGGAGGTTGAATGCAGTGGTGTGGGTGACTGATGGCTGGACAGCTTGTGTAGTGATGAAGGACGGAATGGGATGAAGCAACACCACATCCAAGAGGGCTTTGAGTATTGGCCAGCCAAACTAGTGCCTGCATGCACCCGCTGCCTGCACAGGTGTATCCTGAGCTCACTGCTAACACTGCTTTTTTGCACATCATGTGCTGCTCAGCAGGGCTGAGTTCAGCCATGGCCATGCCTTCACAGCTAAAAGGGATGATGCACAGGGCTGTGAGGTCAGTCAAGGAGCAGGAGGAGCAGGACAAGCTCTGTATGCCTTTCGCTGAGTCTCCTGCTCATCTGAACCTAAATCCACAGAGAAAGAAGAAAATGGCCAAGTCAGGAATGTCAGACCCGCTCTGAGTTCTGCCCTGACCATGGCAGAAAGCACACAAGCTAAACTCACTGGAGCATCCCTGGTGAAAAAGGCTCCATCTGCAACTCAGAACAGCCGCAGCTCTTGGCCCCCACTCTTCGTCCTGCCAAGGAGATTCTACCCCAGTCTACAACAGGTCTTCACTGTGTCAGATCCCCCTCAGCTGTGGAGCAGATCACCACTGCCGTGCCTTCGGCTTGGGCAGGATGTTCCAGACACTAGTGCGTTTGGGATTTGATGTTGTGCAGTTTACATGAGCTGGACTTGCCTCTGAGGTGCTGGCGGGGTGGGCAGGAGTGTGCCTAGCCCAAAGGGCAGTGGGAAAGGGGGTCTGGGACACCCTCATCCTGGAGTACCAATGCCCCGGGGCCATGCCATGCCCTGCAGGGAAGTCCATCAGGCTGCTGATGTGGTGCTCCTGACCATCGTTTTCACTCCCGAGTGGCAGAGTCCTCTCCTCTGCTGTGCCAGGCCTTGAAGCCCCTTAAGGGCAAAGGCTGGGACCTGAACATGCCCTGCAGCGCTGCACCAGTTCAGCACAGAAGGCATATGCACTGAGCTACATGGCTACAAACTCTTGCAGCTGCATGCCCAACATGCCCATCCCCTCATCTCCCAGTGCCTCCTGGCACAGGGTGACATCTCCATCTCTGGGCAGCCATAAGCAGTCTCTTGCAGAGTCACGGCTTCATGATGCAGGACAGACCTGTCCCTCAGAGTGCCCTCTCCTACTCCCTGGTGTCTCTGGGAGAATCCCTTTCCCTGAGACCAGTATATTGTGGTTATTGCTTTGCCCTCAAGGTCTTCTATTTTCCACTAATCTTGCTTCTTATCTTGGCCAGACTGGTTATCTTTACAAGCAACAAATTTCACAAGAAGCCTGAGTGGGCCACTGACCCACCTAAACTCTTCATATTGTCTTGTGCTGTCTTTAGTCTACATGTAAACCTGCTCTTCTAATAAAACTCCAGACTATAGGGGATAATGGATAATCAGTATAATATACAGTCTCTGTTAGCAAACAAATTGAAGCATCACTATCATCTTGGGAAAGTCTCAGAGATAAACATCCTCCCTTGTCTGTTCATGGTATCTGTTGGGATATTACTTTTAAATCTCTCTTGTGGCATGGCTGATGTTATCGCTTCAGCCGAGTTAGTTAACCAAACTCTGCATTACTGTGTGTTATTTAAGTATTAATGGGCCAGATGGGGTGCATTTCCTCGCAGCCCTGAGGCAGCACTGATTTTATAATGACTGGGGCTGGGGCTGATTACTGCATGCGATCTTCGCAAGCTGGAAAGATGAGGCATTCGGGGGAAATTAGACTGTAATTCAGCATTTATTATCAAAGGGTTGGGAGACCTGTTCCAGGAGACCCACTTGCTCCCGGAGCAGTACTTGGCTTCCCACCCCTTCCCGGTCTGGCAGGAGTTCAGGCTGACTGTGGCTTCCCAGATCACCAACAGTCGTTCGCAGGCAGCCTGTATCAGCGCTGGCACCACATGCAGGAGGAGGAGGCAAAGGATGACACCCCGACAGGCCACGCGCCTCATACAGAGCACACGGACATCAGCAGCGCTGAAAGAACACACAGATAGGAGGCTGCAAACCAACTTGGGCTTTCCCTGGTCAGAAGGAAGGTTTTGATCTCTGTAGCCTCAGTTAGACCAGAGAGCAAGCCCTTGGCCCATTATCGGGCACCTCTGATGGACGCTGCTCATTGCTACAATGATGTCAAACAGCAGCGTGCTGTTGGATGTGCTCCTGACACCCTCCACAGCCACCGCAGACGGGCGCTGTCAGACAGACTGCCTTGCATGGACCCGAGCTCCGTTTGAGAACTGGCCCTCCTGCATGCAGAGGGCATGAGCCATTTTAAGTCAGTCCCTGTAGCGCTACATAGGTGATTTTGAGAAATACAGATATGTTGTCTGCAGCATTCATGTCTCTGGGTGACTCCTGGTCCTCATGACAACCCAGGCAAAGCTCACTGTCTCTACGCACCCAAAACGTGCACCAACAGACCACAACTGTTACTCCAGATAACTGTGAGAAGCAAAGGATGGGCTTAACATCCAGAATTTCCGAGAGAGAGAACTATTCCAAACTTTTACAAGGTCATGCTGAAAATTTGAAACCAAATTCTTTCCCAGCTTAATCAAGGACACTATTTATTAGGCAAAAGATAGTCTTCCAAGGAAATCTGAATGACAGCAAGAATTAAGGTGGCAAAATGCATGAGTCATTCACTTTATAAGTACTATAGGGACTAAACTCTGGGATATCCCAATTTCTCCACCAACAAATCTGTTAGGCTAGGACCACTCTCACCCAAAACAAGGACCAAAACTGTAAAATAAAAGACATTTTCTCCTGAACCATGAACCAGTCTTTGAAATTTGTCCCCAGTACGTGAGCTGCCCAGACAACGCTGCATCTGAAACGGCAAAGAACAGTCGTGTGCTTTCATTAGCATGAACCTCAGATCAGATTCGGAGTTCTTTATTTACTTCCTGTGAAATCTACATAAGACTGTTGAGATATTACAGGCAGTTTTGTCGCTTTACAGAATTTTAGTGAAGTCAGAGCTCTAAGTACTGGCCTGCGCACACAAAACCAAGCCAGCAAGGTTGGACAAAATTGCCAGATTCATTTGATGAAAAATACCACACACCGACTTAGTTATTTCACCAACTAAAGAAACATTGGCTGGGAACCCCATGCCAGCTGGTCAGAGCCCTAAAAAAGCTTTTGTGCTCCCAAAGGTGTAAAAAAACGCATTAAGCACAAAAAAGGATATTTTCATACTCCATAATTCTTTGCCTGAGCAGAAAATCATTGACATAGAGAGGAGACGATGCGGTAGTGGGGCAGGAATGCACGGATAGAGCACTCACCTTTAGGAAACTTCAGTTTTTATTGGGAAGCAATTTAAGATGTAAACTGATGTTTCCCTTCCTATGTGGCTACAGGGAGCAGAGCCAAGCGCTGCGAGTGAGCTTTATGCTGCAGGACTGTAACGTGTAAAACGTGCGTGAACAAAGAGTTTGCCATTCAAAGGAACAAACCTTTTATTTCATCCAGAAGTGGAGAAAATCAGGAAAAAAAACCACCATGCTAATTTGAGTTATTGTGTGAAGAGTCAGAAGAAGGAGAAATGGTCAGTGAATTATAGATTTGAAGAAAGACTGACAGAACAGATGTAAACAGCCATGGCAAGAGCTGGAAGTTTGGACAGGTCCCCACTCAAAGTGCTTGCTTGGATCACTGGGAAAGAAAGGGAAGAGCACTGGCACCGAGAATAAAGGGAGACAGTGTTTGGAAAGCAAAGCACTGAGAAAGATAAGGTTTGCCTTTGGAAGTAAGAAAGAAAAGGGATATTGATGATTAGGATTGTTTATGTTGGGGTACTCTGGTTACAGTAAAATTTAGTGGTTCTTTTTGAAGCAAACAGAAAGCCCAAGAGAACTCACAGGGGGTTTAGAGAGCTCAAAAATAAACAGAGCTGTGGCCTGGATCGTCTAATATTTGTAAACAGGCCCTAAACAAGGCTCATATGGAAGAGGAACTTGTGAGCAGTGGGGTGAAGAGGAGGCTGGGGAATCACAGGGGTTCAGAGGGACCTTGGGAGGTCCAACCTCCTGCTCAAAGCTGGGTCAGCTCTCAGGTCAAACCAGGGTGCTCAGGGCTTTACCCAGCCTGGTCCCGACAGCCCCCAAGGAGAGGGGCTGCGCAGCTCTGCCGGGTCCCTGACCAGCGCCTCACCCTCCTTACGGGGAAGAGGCTTTCCGTCCTCCCGGCTGGCTCCTCCTGCATTTTAACTTGCTGCTTCTCCTCCTCCTGACACACTGTGACTAGCCCGGCTCCGGCTCCTCGATGGCCGCCTTCTCGCAGGTACTGCGAGGCCCTCGCCCACGGCCTGCCCACCTGGCCCAGCCCCGCAGGCCCTGGCAGGCCCCCGGCATGGCAGCTCGCCGCGGTGGGAGCTGCAGCGGGTTGAGGCCGGGCCCCGGCGCTGGGGCTGGGGCTGCAGCGGCACGGGGGGAGGGCCCGGGCCAGGCCGGGAGGGGAAGGGGTGTCGCTAGGCACGGTGGTTGCTATGCTCCCGCGTTGCTAAAGTCCCGCGAGGCGCCGCTGAGCCCCGCCCTGCCCGTAAGTGCAAGAGAAGCAGTTCCGATTGGGTAGGCCCAGTCACGTGTAGGCTTACGGTGGCCGGGCCGGACAGGAGAGCGGCGCTGCAGAGGCGGGCCGGCTGGAGCGGTTTCTCGCTTTTCATTGGTTCGCCCGCATCACATGGCGGGGGGGGCCGCTGAAGCCGCCGCGTGCCTATTGGTAGCGGTGGGGGGCGCGCGGCGGGGGGACGGGCGCGGATGTGGGCCCTGGTGCGGGCGCTGTCGCCGGTCCTCGGCCTTGCGCGGCGGCGGCGACGGGCGGCGGCGGGCTGGGCCATGGCCGAGGGCTCCTCGGTGGCGCGGCGGCCCAAGGACGTGCCCCGGCATGTATGGGCCCGCGAGCGGCGGCGGAGCGCGGGCACGGGCCTGGCGGGGCCCAACACCGTCTACGTGCAGGTGGTGGCGGCCGGCAGCCGCGACGCGGGCGCCGCCGTCTACGTCTTCTCCGAGTTCAACCGGTGAGTGGGAGGCCGCGGGGACGCCCCGCCTGGGCCGGGTCCGGCCCTCCCCGTCCAGGCCTGCTCTGACCTGCTCCTCGACTTCCTCTCAGGTATCTCTTCAACTGCGGCGAGGGCACGCAGCGCGCCATGCAGGAGCACAAGTAAGTGGGGCAACCGGCGGGGCCGGCCCGGTTCTCCCTCCCGGGGCTGCATCGGGCGCTGCTCACCCCTGCCCACCCTCCCATCTCGCCCTTCAGGCTGAAAATCTCCCACTTGGACAGCATTTTCCTCAGCCGGGTGGCCTGGGCCAACGTCGGGGGGCTGCCAGGTGAGTCTGTCCCCACAGACTAGGTGGGGTTGGCTGGCTGGGTGGTAGCCAGGTGGCGGCCTGGCATTGGGTCCCCTCCCAGGGTCTGGCCATAGGCAGCAGTTGTCTAGGCCACGGGTGTGGATTTGCAAGGTGCCCGATGGGAGGTGGGCTGTGTGGGGTCGTTTATGTGGTGATGGAGGAAAAGCACTGGCAGAGTGGCTGGGTTACAAGTGGGGTGCTGCGGTGTGGTCTCTGTGACGGTGCTTGTGGGCACGTGGTGGAAGAGGCTCTGCCTCCCCAGCATGTATGGTTTTATCTTCCCAAAATCTTTGAGTAGAAGGTGTTACCTGTGTTGCATTGCTAGCAGGGAGAGTCAGACAAATTTGAGTTCAAAGGGATCTACAAAGGTTTCTGGCTCACCCCATCCTCAAAGCAAGGTGAGATTAGAACAGATTGCTTAGGATCTTATCCATTAAAATTCTGAAAGCCTTCAAGAAAGGAGGAGATTAACAATCTGTTTGGATAACGTTCCAAATTGGAGATATTTTTTTTGCTGGTGGAGATAAGTGACTTGTTGAAACTGCTAGAAAGCTGAGGCAAAATTGAATTTGGATCTGAGTTCAGTTCTGGCCTTCATGGCTCTCCTGAGCTGTGAGAGGGATCTTTCTTGTGTGATCTACCAGCTGTTAGGGGGGCTGTGATAAAGCTGTTTCTCTGCTTTCTTTTAGGTATGATTCTCACGTTAAAAGCTATGGGGCTTCAAAGATGTGTTTTCCTAGGGCCACCAAAGCTGGTAAGTAGTGGAAGCTTGCAGCAGGGAGGCAGAACCCTTCAAATGTTAAAGCTTACCTTGGAATTGGGGGAGCTGGTATCAAAGGATTGCGTCATCGTACAGGTGTAAAATGCTGGTCTGAGTTAGTCCCAGCCTGAAGGTTCTGCCAGAAGGGATGACTTTAAAAAGCAAATTTCTGCAGTTACACACAAGACAGCATCAGACTTCCGCTCCATAAAATCCTTGTCAGCTAAGATTCTGGTAAATCATGTTTTGGGAAAAGGACATCCCTTGTTCTCCTGTCTGTTCCCTCCCGATTTTCATTTAATAGCAACTTGGTCTCTGATGTCCTGCTTAATGCGATCCTTGCCAGCCTAATTCTGTGTCTGGGCTGAAAATTTGCAATCCTCAGCATTGTTTTGTTTCCTTGCAACATCTGCAGTATTGATGGAAGGGATGGGGAGAGGGGTTCTTTATTTTCCTTTCTCTTTCTAAATGAGTTATGCCCACTGGAGGTGGGATGTCTGCCCAGTGCTTTCTGGCTGGCTGCATGCTTCCCAGTTTTTGTCTGACTGGGCAATGAGCCTTTGACTTCACTGAAAGTGGTGCTTGTGATTGCGCTGCTTGGATGTGACCTCCTGATACACTGTCTTTTTTCCAGCAAAACTACTTGAAAGCAATTCGACTCTTTCCTGGACCCCTAAAAAGGATGGATTTAGGTATGTAAGTCAGTCATGTGTAGCTAATATGAACTTGTAACTTCTTTTTGTTTCAGCTGTATACAGAAGCTGCCTTGAATGGTAACAACTTCAGAATAAATGCCTCTGGCTTAGAGCCGTTCAAAGAAAGTTTTAAAGACTCTTTTTGATCTGATACCCTGTTCGAAACCATCACAAGAACCGCCTGGAAGAAAAACAGTGGTTCTAGCTCTGTTTCTGGTAGGCAGCTGCCAGTCTGACTAGTAGACATCACTCTGTACTGTAAGTGCAATTTGTTTCCAGAGACTATCAGTGAACTTGGTTATTGTGGTGTTATGGACTATTTTTGTGAGCAGTGGGTTTTTAAGAGCTTCAGTTATTCATTGATCTTCGCGTTCAGGCAGAGAAAGGGAAGGCAGGCATTCAGCAGGTTTTGTTTAAGAAATGAAAAAGATATTTTCCTGATTTGAATACTTGTAGAATATGAATCTCTTCTTATGAAGTTGTTAATGCCATTCTCTGATCTCTTTTCAGCTGTACAATTGCACACAGAGCCTGAGTATAAGGATGAGACGATGACAGTCTACCAAATATCTCTTACAGGTGAGAATGTGACACTGTAGTCAGAGAGTAGAAGTCCTTGTTCAGTAGTCATGCTTAAGGTGGTTGAAGGAGCGGCTTCTGTTTGCAAGCCTAAATAAGGAGAGGTTTATGAATTTGCATATTTTTCTCAGGAGAAGGATCTCTTTCAAAGAAACAAGGCACGCTGAGTCAGGGCCTTGCTTTCTTCCTTTAGGTGTGGGCGTATAAAACGATGTGAAGCATCACTGGATTCAGCTTTCTTAGCCAAATGAGGTTTTATTACTGCTTGAAACTGTGATACTTAGAGTACAGGCGCAGCTTTGATAGACTTTAGCAGTTTTGAGAGAATCTGAAGGACTCGGATGACAGATGGCTCCTGAAATAAGTGGCTAGAGCAT
Organism: Vanellus vanellus; assembly: GCF_965231255.1. Lineage (NCBI taxonomy): Eukaryota > Metazoa > Chordata > Aves > Charadriiformes > Charadriidae > Vanellus > Vanellus vanellus. Next base: position 1,618,680 of record NC_138922.1, read on the forward strand.
TCAGGTGCAAGTCGCACTGCGGGGAAGAGCTCGCTGTTCTGGTGCAGTTTAAACGTGACTGTCGTGGAAGAGGAAATGCTACTCATGCTTTTGTTATCTGTCCCTTTTGACTGAGTGATATTTGTCTGGTTTTATTGGATTTGGGACAGGAAAACCACTAGCTGCTGAAAGCCCATTGCCTCGGAGTCCTGGAGCATCAACCCAAGGTGGAAACAGCCCTAAAGGGGACACAGGGCCTGGATCCCCAAGAGCTGCACAGGAAAGCTTGGAGGAGGGCAAGGAAAAAGAAAGTCCAAAGAAAACAGGTGAAAGAAATTGAATTATCTTTTTAACTTTAATGAAATAAAGTTAAATTAAGGCATTTGTCCTCCAAGCTGTTTTCTCTCCGGAAGTAAGGTCCGTAGAGAAGCTCAGGTGAAGGATTACATGGAGCAGAATGAGTTCTGGTACTTTAAAAGTCAACACAGAACTAGTATGACCTAGAAATGGGATGTGATTCCTACTTGGGGTGTGAGTAGTTTCCGTAACAGTTTGCCACTGGCTGGAGTGGGCGCTTCAGCCGTTGTAATTGAATTACAAGTGGATGTTGGGGTTGATTATTTTTCAGTCTTGGGCTTTATTTTGGCTTCTTGTAGCTGGAACCATGGGCTCTCTGGTCTTAGGTGCTTGTAATATTTGGCTGCTGGCCTGCAAGCAGGCTGGATGCTGTTGTTCCTGTTAATACTTTACCAAACATTGACATGGTTTGGCTTTAAGAAAAATAACAATGATGATTCTGAGTAGTTTTGCTTTCTTTTACAGGTGACGAACAGAAGTGTGCCAGCAGGCATCCTGATCTGGTGATGGCTTTCCTTTGTAAAGTAAGCTTGGACACAAAGATCTCCAAATCAATATGGAATGGAATGGAATAGAATAGAATATTTCAGTTGGAAGGGACCTACAACGATCATCTCGTCCAACTGCCTGACCACTTCAGGGCTGAGCAAAAGTTAAAGCATATTATTAAGGGGATTTTCCAAACTCCTCTTAAATGCTGACAGGCTTGGGGCGTTGCCCACCTCCCTAGGAAGCCTGTTCCAGTGTTTGGCCACCCCTTCTGTAAATAAATGCTTCCTGATGTCATTACGACATTTCATCTCACTAAATAGATTTAATTTGAGATAGCATTTTCAAGCAGCACTTTGAAGTTATTTTGTGATTCTACTCTACAAAGGTCAGAGTAGTTGTAATAGGAGTAGGAATGTGTGAAAACTAGACATTTTTTTTGAAGTGTTCTTTACTCTAAATTGGCTGCTTTATATATAGGTTCTTATATATACTCTTGTAGAGTATGTAAGCTTCTTGCTTAATGCTTACAGTAGGGAAGTCTGTCCTGCTTACTTTGCTAAAGAAGGAAGCAAAAAGCAGCCGTGTGATCTTGAAAACCAGAAATTCTAATAAAAGCTTTTTGAAGGTAAATTAGAGTACTGACTCTGGAACTTAAAAGTAAAAAAAGTCTCTTGGCTTGTGGGGAAACACTTAAACTGGAAGTATGTGTATCTTGTTTCCTGGCCCTTATTATTTGGCTGATAATTCTGTTTTATTTAACTCTTTTCAGATCCACCCAAAGAAGGGAAAATTCCTAGCAGCTAAAGCACAGGAGATGGGCCTGCCAGTGTGAGTACAAGATCCCAGCCTGGGGGATGGGGCAACACCGGGCATGTTGATGTTGGTAAGCTAAATATTTCTATGGCCTTGTTTTCAGGGGAACTCCAGCTATTCTGCCCATAATTACAGCTCTCAAAAATGGAGAGAGTGTCACTTTTGAAGGCAGAGAGGTAAGATGCATCTGTGCTTTCTTTCTGCTCTGGCTTTGCCATCTTCCCTTCTTTGCTGGGCTGCCAGGATGACAATCTTTTTATGCAGAATGTTTTGCCTATCGATAGGCATTGGGAGAGGGTTTGGGTTTGTGGGTTTGTTTTTTTTTTTTTTTTTTTTTTTTTTTTTTAACACCCATTCTTGAGGTGAGGGTGGGTGATGGTTGTCTGCCTGTTCCCTCTCATCCCCGCTAAGCGGCTGGCATGGGGTTTGCTGGTTTTGAGCTTTGAGTGGCTACTTTTGGTTAGTGACTGGTCCCTGTTCCACCCCCAAGTTGTTGCTAAATGTGGCTCCTGTGAGGAGCGTGTCTGGGGCTGTTGCTGTCTGGGTATAATTAGGGAGGTACGCTCTGAAATGAATTTGTTTGTGACTATGGCTGTATGTCTGCTATTTGTCAGAGCTTCTTCATCTCCCCTTCCCAAAGCTGATTCAGGTCTAGAAGTGAACTAGTGGAGTTAATCCCTGCATGTTTTAAATCTGGGTTTTGAATGCCTGTGTAGCTATCACTCCCTCCATAGTCTGTCTACACCTCTTAGACCAAAAGAAGTTCAATGGTTCCTGTGTGCAAGGTCTTACGGTTTAGATTGGATATTAGGAAAAATTTCTTCACTGAAAGGGTGATCAAGCACTGGAACAGGCTGCCCAGGGAAGTGGTGGAATTGCCATCCCTGGAGGTATATAAAGACGGGTAGCTGAGGGACATGGTGTAGCAGTGGGTTTGGCAGTGTTCGATTGATGACTGGAGTTGATCTTAAAGGTCCCTTCCAACCTAGATGATTCTATGATTTTTAATCTCTCAAACACTAGTCTGAAGTGAGAGGCAGAGCCTGCTCTGCCCCTGTCCCAGATGACCTGTAAGTGAATATCCTAACCTGACAGATAGGATTGACACATCTTTGTGTCATAAGAATTCCACAAAGCTTTTTTTTCTTAAGCAGGCTTTTACTACCGTCTGAATCTGCTGTGGGAACCTAGAAGCTGCTGAAATTCCCTTCCTTATATTAGGTTGTGGTTTGCTCTGTGAGCAGGGTTGGGATTTGTTGTTACACAGCAAAATGTGAACTTGTGGAATGAGAGTGGAAAGGGAATAAGAACTGCACTGGCTGGGTTTGCTGAGCCTTGAGAGAGCCTGCTTGGAGCTGCCTGCTGGGGGCTGGCTGAGAGAACAGCTGCCGAAAGAGTCGGACATAACGGTGTAAGAAGGGCTGTGTGTGTAGCTTGACTGTGGCGTGATCTTTGTGTACCTGCCTGCAGCTCTTTCCTGAAGAACTGTGCACCCCTACTGATCCTGGCCCGGTGTTCATTGTGCTGGAGTGTCCTCACGAGGGCTTTGTGGATGCCGTCTGTGAAAATGAGACCTTCCGAAGGTAGCGGGGCTGCGTGACCTGGAGTGTTCGGGGGAAGACATCTTTGCTGAGCTTTGTCAAAGAGGAGTTCTTGTTGTATTCTAGATGTGTCTGTTCCTGTGGCTGATGTCTGAGCTACTTGGCACTGTTAAGAAGCTAGAGATGTAAGGAAGGACTGGTGGTGCGTTTTGAGCCTTCTGTGAGAGGCAGGCCTGTGCAGAACCTGCAGAGCTCTGTAACTGACAGGCCTGTCTTCCCTCAGGGGCCTCCCAAGAAGGAAACGTGCACTGGTGTCTTGCTGGGGTGCAGTGTAGAGACTGCTGCTTCCATTGGCGGTGGAAGCCTGGCCTGCATATAACGTCTTTGTAGGGCTTGTGCAGAAACATATTAGGCTTCAGAAAGGCTCTGGAGATGTTGCTCTTGGAGGAGAGGAACTTCCCTGGGGGGGAGAGTGGAGGTTTCAGCAGATGGTGGGCTTGAGCCTTGCGGAGCCGTGTGCCCACCGCGATGTGGAGCCCAGGGCTCCTGGGCTGTGCTCTGAAGATCTGTGTTCTGCCTGCTTTGAGGTGGGGCATCTCTGGTAGCACTGAGACGGGAGTGGGGAGGGGGTGGAAAGGTGCTGGAGGACTGAAGCTCAGGTATTCTTTCTGCATTTGAATGTGTCCCAGGTACCAGGAAGGACTTCCTGAGAACCAGGTGGCCTTGGTTATTCACATGACTCCAGAGTCAGTGCTCAGAGACAGCCGCTACCAGCAATGGCTGGAAAGGTATGTGATCTTCTGATTATTTGGTTTCACGTCACTGTTGGGCAGCAGGCTGTTCTTATGGTGCAGATGTTTTTCCCAGAGTAGAAGTAGCTGTTGGGTGGTAGCAGGGCTCTGCTGGCTCAGATGAGATTTTAGCTTATGGCTTGGGTGTGCAACACATGCTCAACTCTAACATGCGACTGAAGCTGTTGTGTGTTTATTGTCCTCTTACAGATTTGGACCTAGAACTCAACACTTGGTTCTCAATGAGAACTCCTCTGCAGTGCACAACGCACGCAGCTACAAGATCCAAACCCAGCTGAACCTCATCCACCCTGAGATCTTCCCTCTGCTCACCACCTACCGGAGCAAGGTAGGCAAGGCCCTCTTGCCTGTGTACCTCATGCCCCTGAGCAAAGAATGTATTTAATGTCACTCTTCTCTGTAGGAAGAAGAGGCTGTGTGTAGTGTTCCCATTGTGCGAGGAGAGTGCCTCTTGAAATACCACTTCAGACCCCAACAGGAGTGGCAGAGGTCAGTGGGAATCTTTGGCTTTTCAGTTTTTGGGTATTGGCTTGAAACAGCTTTTCAGTGTGAGTCTGTGCTGAGGGAGTACGGTGTGCAGGCATCTTCTGCAGACTTTTACTGGTGGCTGTGCTGAGGCAGCTGCCAAGCTGTCAACTGTGTCTTGAGGGGTGTGTCCCTGTTCCTGAAAGTCTTAGCCAAGGTGTAGGACATGGATAAGTGAATGGCTGAAAGCACTGCCTGGCTAGCTGTTTGGAGTGCTGCTTCTCTCCCTTGCTTTTGTAGCTTCATGTGCTCCTCTGTCCTTTGCGTTGACCTCACGTGCTGTGCACCCAGCTGTGGCTGTGGCAGAGAAGACAGTGACAGGAAAAGACATTTTAGGGAACCCGGTGAAAGTCTTACCAGGCTTTCTGGGTCTTCAAATGGTATCGGAGCTGAAAGCCCCAGGTGGTTAAACAGTTGCAGGCTTTTCCTCTGGTGCTTGCTTTGTCGGCAAGTATGTGAACTTGCTCAATGAGGATCTTTAGGGCAGGGGACCACGTGGTGCAAGGGGATACCAGCTGCCGTGGCTCAAATTTCTGGCTCTGTTGGGCAGAATAGGAGGACCCAGATGCCAAGAAGGGTTTAAATTTCTCTGCTTAGGGTGTCTGAAGTCCTGTAATACTGCACATGCTCTGATGCAGGACCAGGACAGAGGTCCCTTACGCTTTTGAGTGATGCCTGGAGTCCTTTTGGGTGGCTGTGTTGCTTCCAGGAGTCTCCGTACTGCCTTGCAGTGCCCTCTAGTGCCTTGCAGCTCTCTGGATCTGGACAGCACAGGGGAGCATAGTGCTCTTCCTGGAGCTTCTCCAGTTTGGGGGAATTATTATTTCTGTGGCATGGCTCAGCCCAACCAGGCCTTTTTGGCACACACCATAGTCGTGGATGTATCTTCTTCCACTCCTCAAAATAGAATTTGGAATGAGCATTTGACCCTTTGTTGTAAGGCTGTTTTGGCACAGTAATTTGGCACTTTGCTCTGAAAAGTGCTGTCTTCTCCGTTCCTACCCTGCCCCATCCTAATACATGGCCTGTTCTTTCAGAGATGCTGTGACTGTCTGCGATCATGATGCATTTGTAAGTGAAGCCCTGGATCTCCCTGACTTCCAGACTCGCGTGAAAGAGTGCAAAGAGAGCCTGTCTGCTGTACCGGGTAAGGATCAGCAACTTGTCTTGGATCAGTGTAATGGGAAGTAGGAGGTCCTGCTGACTCACTGCTTTAGAGCCCAGGCAAAGCCACGAACGTGCAGTTTTCCTGCTGCCTAAGAGGTGCTTTTAAGTCTTCCTGGAGCTGTGCAGAGGACAGGCTTAGCACAAACTGAGTTAGCTTGTTTTAGTTGGATTTATGCAGTCCTGTGTTTCTGTTTTCCTGTAGCTGCTAGATTTGGGGATTGAGTGCTGTTGGGGGCAATGAGAGACAAAGCACCCATGTGTTATTTCTCTGAATTGACCAGATCTCTGCTCGTGTTGAATGTGCTGTCATAGTAGCCGCAGGGTGAGTCCCTGTGTCTAGGAGAAGTCTTGCTCCAGAACCAGGTCCCTGTAGGGCTCACCTCTGAATCTCGGTTGTTCTGTTGGTGGCGAGGCTTTCATGGTACAACACAGCACCACTTAGTTGCTGTCTAGATTCTGATTCTGGAGAGAGTCAGGGCACTGTAGAACATGAATCGGGTTCCTCTTAACTGCCTGCACTGGCATGGGCAATGAGCAGAGTCCTTGTTCGCCTGCCTTTGGATCTGCAGTTATGCATTGTGGTGTTTTCCTGGTGGTGCTCGTTCTGTCTTCCCCTGTAAACCTTGCCGCTGTAGGAAAGCCAGAGGCTGAAGGAGGCAAAACTGACCATGCTGGACATGTAGACCTTGGAGCTGCTAGGCTGGTCAACTAAATGGTGTCTGACTGGACAATATGTAGATAACATTTACTTACAAATCCTTGTCTGTTTTCTCCAGGAAATGTGGGTGCTTACCCTGAAATTGTGTTCTTGGGAACAGGATCTGCAATTCCAATGAAAATCCGAAACGTCAGTTCCACGCTGGTAAATACCAGGTAAATCTCAATGTTATGCATTCTGTTTGGAGAGGCTCAGTGTCTCAAGAGGGTGTTGCCCAAGGTCTGTTTTGACCAATGTGTTGATGACACAGAGAGAGTGCCCCTATTGTGGAGTCTGTAGGACTTTGGTTTCAGGCACCTGTCTCGTTGTAGGTGGGGAAGATGTGAGAGCCACCTGTAAAGCCAAACATTTAATGTATTCCTTCATTTTACCATCTGCCCCAAGGGCATGTTCAGCATCAACGCAAGACCAGAATGAGCTATGCAGACAGAGCAGTCTTTCTAAAGCCTTGGCTAGTAGGACTGGAGTAGCATTTAGAGGCGTAGAGCAGTGAGACCTCTCTGTCTTCCAACCCCATAGATCGCCCTCCCTGAATGGGCCCTGGTCAGCGCTCATACAGTGGCTGCTAAATGTCTCTGTCACTTGTCTTGTCAGCTCTACCCGATCCCTGCTCTTGGATTGTGGAGAAGGAACGTTTGGACAGCTCTGTCGCCACTATGGAGAGCAAGTTGACCAAGTGCTGTGTAACATAGTAGCTGTGTTTGTGTCTCACATGCATACTGATCATCATTCGGTAGGTTGAGTGTGTTGGAAGCAGAAGGGGTTCTGTACAGGCATGCTCTGCTGTTTGGGATTCAGATGTGGCTGCAGCTGATGAATGTAGGCTGCACTTCCCCCCTGCGTTCCCCAGGCACTACTGAGTCTGTGTTTCTAATCCCCTCTCCCTTTCTGTTAGGGGTCTCTGCAGACTTGCTGGGATCATCCAGTGTTTCAATTCTTTAGCAGTGTCCAACCCAGCTTCCTTCAGTGCTTTGTAATAGTTACAGAAATGACACAGAAGTCACACTTGGTCTCTCCTAGATTGGGCCTGATCAGGGCAGGCTGTTTGCTGGTCTGCTGTTTGGTGTCTGGAAACCATGCTGGGTCTGAGATTTTGGGTAGAGACTTTCTGTTCTCTGCCCTTCCTCTGGCAACAGACGCAGCAGCACTGGGAAGGGCTGAGGGGCTTGTGTTGTGGGCTGCTGGCTGCCAGCTTGGGGGCATAAGCAGCAACGAGATTGGAGCAGCTCAGCAAGTTGCAGTTACTAGAAAAGTGGTAATCGCCTATCTCTGACTGTAGGTTTTCCAAAAACTGCAGCTTGCTGAGCTGTGGTAGTACTGTTGCCACTTATGCCCAGATATTTGACTACAGCTTTTTTTGTTATCTTTGCAGGGGCTGTTGAACATCCTGATGGAGAGGCGGAGAGCTTTTGTAAGTAGTGTTTCACTGCTGTAAGTAGTTGTTTCACTGCTCCTGAACTTGCCTTGGAGTGAGGGGAAGGGAACTTCTGAGTAGTGGAAAAGCACCATTATTTTCCTAAGTATTTCTTTCTGATTTGGTGTGTACCTCGTACTGATTTCCACCCCCTGCTGCCTTTGCTCTTCCAGGCAGCCCTTGGTCAGGCTTTCAGCCCTCTGTTTCTGGTAGCACCTGAACAGATCATGCCTTGGCTACATGAGTACCACAACCACTGTGAAGAGATTCTGGGAGACATCAAGTGAGTGTTCTGTGTGGTATGTGGAGAAATGTCCTTGCTGGGTCCTTATTCGAGGCAAACTGCTGTCATCCCCACCCCTATGTTGAAGGCAGCTCTGACTCTTGCCACTGTGCGTAGAATTAGGATGTGCAGTTTATGAAGGGGCGGATAGGGTTTGTTACTCAGTTGTACTTAATAGAGGCTTATGTGCAGGCTTTCCTTTTCCGTAGGAAAGGGGACTTGAGCACGTGAAAAATGATTCTTGAAAGAGAGATTATTTGACAGTGGGGGAAAAGTGGTTGGATAAGTTACTGGGACACTGGATAGTGAAAGCAAGGGGCAAGACAGATGAGTGCACAAAACCATCTTGTTTGTACGGCACTGAACTGAGAAGGAGAAATAGGCTGCTTAAAGATAAGATCAGGTTTTACGTTGTACCTGTCCTTAGTTCTCTCTTCTCCCGTCCCTCACAGGATGATTACTTCCCAGTCTCTTGTGAAAGGCTGTGAGAACATCAAACCTAAAGCCAAATGGTTTGTCAGTTCTCTGTTGGAGAACTACGACTTGGCTGAGGTAAGCTCACGAGCTGGCAGGGGCTGTTGCTATGAGGGGCAAGAGGGGACCTGAGGTCTAACACTTATATCCTTGTTCAGTTTCAGACTTGTGAAGTCCAGCACTGTAAAAATGCTTTTGCATGCTCAATGGTCCACAAATCTGGCTGGAAAGTAGTCTATTCTGGTGACACAATGCCCTGCATGGCCCTAGTACGAATGGGTAGGTGACAAAAACCCTCTGCTTACAGAATCTCTTGGAGAAGGGTCTTGAACTGTTAGTACCTGAAGCAGGCACCCCCAAACCCTTGGCGCTATGCCTGCAACACGGTGAGGGGCTAAGGGGGGAAAGGAGAGTTCGTGTAGGTGGTTGAACTAGTCTGTATTCAACTGAAGGCTGGATATATGGTTATTTACACAGGGAAAGATGCTACCCTGCTGATCCATGAAGCAACGCTGGAAGATGGCATGGAGAAAGAAGCAATAGAGAAGACACACAGGTGGGGTGTGTTCTGTTGTCTATTGCTATTAGGAAGGTGAAGGTGTGGAGCTGGGCTTTGTCTTTGGAGCTGCTGGTGAAGGATCCAAGTCCTGTAGATGGTTCTGATGTGCACAGAGCTCTTCAGCACTGTAAATGGTGTGTTGCTCATCACACCAGCTCTGTAACTCTCACAGCTCCTCTGAATATCCCCAAAGAGAGATGGGGAAAGCTTTTTAAATGGACAGTAGTAACTCTACAAATAGACTAGCCCAAAGGAAAGGTCCTCTGCTTGATTACATTTCAGGACTAAGCTGAGAAGGTATAAGAGTCATTGTACCTGCCCCCGGCTAACCACCGATTCAAACTGAGTGCTGCAGCCAGTGATGCTGAGTGCTGCCCCTAGCAAAAGCAGGGAGACCTGAGAGCAGCTGCTTGGAATTGCGTGCGAGTTACAGTGCAAGAGAGCTTGCTGGCACCCCTGGGACAAGTATTTGAATAAGCCCCTGTCCCCAGTTTGTTGGGCTCCACACTGTAGAGCTCCAAGTAATTACAGCTGCTTTCCTGCACTCGGGTTGCCAGAGGAAGGGGTGCATGGACATGCCTGCAAAGAACCGGGACACCTTGTGCCCAGCAAGTGGTAGATGAGCAAGTGCAGTGTTGTCTGTTGGTGTGATGTGACCTTAGATGCAAAGCAGCCTGCCCTGCTGCGTTAGAGGGGCAGAGCTAGCCAGCCTGTGTCTGACCAGGGTATGCGGTGCCGTGTCCCTCTTCCTTTTGCAGCACGACCTCCCAGGCTATTCAGACTGGGATGAAGATGAATGCAGAGTTCATCATGCTCAATCACTTCAGTCAGAGGTACGCCAAGATCCCGCTGTTCAGTGAAGACTTCAGTGAGAAGGTTGGAATTGCGTTCGATCATATGAGGGTAAGTTGGGAGCTTTGATCCAGACTGTGGGACAGGTTTCAGTGTTACTTGGGGATGGCTGCTCATGAGTTGAATTCTCCGCTTGTAATGTTGAATTCTCCGCTTGTAATGTTGTATTGATACACCATCTCCTTCTGAAGAGTAACCTCTGAAACAGCTCCTTTTACTGCTGGAAGCAGACATCACCAGCGTGGGGGAGAATGGGTGGCACAGAGGTGCCAATGGCTCGTGGGAACAGAAATCCACTTTTAACACGTTGGGTACTTGTCTCATGTCACCTCTATTCTGTGGATGCTACTCCCAGCTGAAAACCTAATTTTGCTTCCATTCCCACTGCCTTCTTAATTGGTGTGCTGCAGAAGACATCCAGGAGCCGAAAGCTGCTGCCATCAGATTGAATGCAGTCATAGCAGTGAGAATAGCTCACTAATCAATCAAAACCTGTACAGTGGCCACATCATTTCTTGTAAATGTAAAGAATATGTAAATAACTTGGTGTATGGGATCTGTGGACCGACTGCTGTAGGGGTGACGATGATGACCTGCCCGTTACTGTAAATGCAACGAGGTCAGGGCTGGGTGCTGCGCAGGGGACGAGGCAGCGGCCTGTCATCTGAACACGCAACAGACAGAGGAGCAAGAAGGAAAACAAAAAGCAATTCTCACGCCGGCATTTCTGTGTCTGATGTGTTTCAGGTACGTTTTGGTGACTTTCCGGCCATCCCAAAGCTGATCCCACCTCTGAAAGCTTTGTTCGCGGATGACATAGTAGAAATGGAGGAGCGGAAGGAAAAACGGGAGATGCGCCTTCTCAAGGAGACTGCTATAGTCTTGGACAAACTGGGTGGTGGTGAGAACAAGGAAGCGTCATGCCAGAAACGGAAACAAGCCAAGAACCAACAGGAACTATCAAACAAGAAGCTTAAAACAGTGAACTGAAAGCAGCAAGGTTGAGAATGCTCTGCTCTGTAAGAGGCTCCTCGCTCTCCGCAGGCCTTGGGGGAGTGCGCAGTGCTGAGGGCTGCCCGTGGGCACTATGAAGAAAGGGGCTGGCCTCAGCATCGGGGTTTGCTTGGTCATCGGTGGATCTGCGTGGGCTGAAGCTACCAAGCATGCCGTTAGCAGCACGAGGCCTTGTGGTGACAGTATCTGCCCATACAGTTCCCACCCCTGGGATTCACCAGTCCATGTGTCATTTTTCTTTTAGCCAAAAATTCTTCTCTCTGAACTGTTTTAATTTTTGGTTTTATGCTAGAAGCTATTGATTGTAACGGCAGCAGCTGTGACCTTTGCAAGAAATCAAATTTGAGAAGCCCTTGAGGGGCTGTGGATTCACCAGAATAAGGCAGGCGCGTCTCTGGGTTATGAGGAATGTAAGCAGGTATCAGAACCCAGCTCACAGGAGGAAACTTCACAATAAAATGGGACCCAATTAATGTTTAGGTTAATTTAGGGATGTGAATGCTGCTGTGTTCCCATTTTATTTTGGTTTTCTCAGCTGTTTTTTTTTTTTTTTTTTTTTTTTTGCATAAGATCAGTTTTCCAAAACCTTTGGAATCTGAATAAACCACTCAACATCTTTAGAGGAGGCTGTGTTTTGTCTAGGTTGCTAATGAGGTCTTAGCAAGGAAACACCAATACCTGAATTGCTCTAGGGAGTGACCTCAGTCGGCCATTTCTGTGTTACGGCATTGGTGCGAAGAACCAAGATCTCGCCCTGATGCTGGAACCTCATGCCTGTGTTTCACGCCAGCAAAATCCTATCTGCCTCTGCTACCCTCCAGCCAGGGGCTTCTCCTCTGTCAGGTCAAGCTGGTAACACCTTCGGGTGGCATTGGAATGGCTCCAGAACAGACAACTCAAAACAGATCCTGGACCTGGATGCAGGGGACAGGAAAGCCGGCACAGCAGGCTGGTGTGGGGAAGGTCTGGGGTTAAGAGGAGTGTTGTTGAGGCTTTATGTGGGTTGGTGTTGCTGCTTCTCTTACCTTGCAGTACCTGCCTGTGCTTGTAAGCAGGAGGAGCTTTGGCCTGATTCAATTAAGGAGCTCATTTCCAGAGGCAGCTCAATGGTACTGGGCCCCCAAGTGCTGCTCAGCAAATGATACCAGCGCTTATTAAAGATTTAAGACTTCGTTTTAAAGGCGATGGAAAATTAAGACACGAAGTGGCAGCAAAGCATCCTTTGTCAATTAGCTGGGCTTTAGTATTATGCTTGTCTAAAGAGAAAACTGGGTAATTGACACAGCTGCGTGCCACAAAAATAGGTCTGTTGGGCTTTTTGGGGTGGCAGGGGCTGGGGAAGGGCCAAGCGAGGGCTTGGTGGTGTGCGGGGGTGAAGGGGGCAGCCATGGGGTGCCCAGGGGAGGGCAGGGTTAGACTTGTGGTAAGACAGCATCCCTGTGCTTCTTTTTGTAGAACTAAAGAAGGGTCTTTTATTTAGAAAATAATGAAGCAGTGTGGTGTTTTTTTATTAATGCCCAGGTATTAGTAAAACGCGAATACAGTAGCGTTAAGAGACCGTGGCACAGGAGCGTGTTGATGCCAGTCGGGTGGTGGTGTGGAGCAACATGGCGGCAGTGGGGAAAGAGACCTGCCCGCCTGGTGTGGAACCCCCCCCGGGCTGTGCTCGGGAGCCGCCCCCGAGGGGAAGGCCGGTGCGGTGTGAGGGGACCCGGCCCGCCGGGAGAGGGCCTGCAGTCCCCGCCCGCCCAGGCCGCACCCGGGGCGGCTCTTCGGGGTCCCCCGGGCAACAGCAGCTCCTCCCCGCAAACACCCGCCGCCACCGGCCGCATGGAGGAGGAGGAGGAGGCGGCGGCGGCCGAGCGGCTGTGGCGGTGCGCGGCGCGGGGTCTGGGGGCGCCGGCCGAGCGCTGGGCGGGCGGCGGGGCCGCGGTCCCGCGGCTGCGGGACTTTCTGAGGGGGGCTGCGGGGCCCGCGCTGCTGGCCTGGCGCGGCCCGGCCGGGGAGATGGCGCTGGGGCCGCCCCCGCCGCCGCCCGCCGCCCGTCCCAAAGCCCTCTTCTTCCTCCGGTCCCCCGGCGCCCGCCCCGGAGAGCTGCTCTGCGGGGACCTGCCCGCCGACGCCCTGCGGCACTTCGCCGCCCTCGTGGAGGAGGTAAGGCCTCGGGCGGCCCCCGGAGGCGGTGGCCCTGGGCGCTCGGCACCGGGGGAGCCCTGGCACTGAGGGGACCAGGCGCTGTGCCTTGCACATGGCGGCAGGGAAGGTGTCCGCCCCTGCAAACAGGCGCCCAGGCCTCCATCCTGTCTCTGCTGATGTGCTCCTACCCTTAACTCTGCTTGTCACAGCATCTCCTGGCACACGGGGGGTCTTTAGAATTCATTTAAACCTCCTAAATCCTGATCCAGTGTCTGTTCTTGGTGGTGTCCTTGTGGGACTGGTCCGTCTTATGGAGTGACAGTGGTAGTTGCTGGAAGGGACATGCCAAGGTCATCTGGTCCAACCTCCTGATCAGGCAGGGCTGTGTCCAGATAGCTTTTAAGTATCTCCAAGGATGGAGACTCCACAATCTCCCCAAGCAAGCGGTACCAGTTCTCAGTTACCCTCTCAGTGTTTCCTGATGTTCACAAGGAGCCTTCTGTAGCGCAATGCCTGGTTACCTCAGGTGGGCTGACGTTTTCCCAAAAAGATCTTCGAGAGGTTTGAGTGCTTACCCTTTCCTGTGCTGGTAGCCTGAACCAGACAGCGTTACCTCAATTGATTCCTGATGGCCCCTGACCTGCAGAAGTCTCAGCAGTGAGGCAGTAACGGGAGTAGAGGAACTGCTTGATTTGAGAAGCTCTGGTGATGCTGTCAGTATATTAAGATGGTGACCGATAGATTGGATTCCCAAGAGCGGGCTGCCTGACTGGTTATCTTGGGTTGGTGGGATAATGCGTTATGTACATGGGGAGCTTTTGTTCTGCAGTGTTTGATGAGCCCCGCGGTCCTGGTAATTCTGTGCAAACAGCGGTTTTTGCATCGCGGCTTTGTTTGTAGATGATGGCAGGTAGCATATGACAGGCATTGTAAACACCATCTGCTGCAGGGAGGTTTTGGGGTAGGTGCGCTTCAGCAGATCCCGTTAGATGCTGTTTTCTGGCTGCCTTCAGCAGTCGGGTTGGGTATCCTGATGGCAGGTTTGCAGCTATCTTCTCCCCCTGTGTGGTGTGTCCATAGGGAGCAGATCGCGCCTGGGTCGGGCCCCGCTTTCCTCCCAAACTGCACTTCAAGGAAATGAGAGTGATGGTGTTGGGTCAGGAGAACAGGGTGCGTCAGTGTGAAGGTGAAAGTGTCTTGGCTTTCCTGAGAGCGGGGACATGCATTGCTCTGCTTGCTGCAGGAGCTCTTCTTGCAGAGTCCTTTGTCAGAGGTTTTTAGGACAGTCTTGTCCTAAAAAGAATTTGTCCAGTGAAAGAAATAGTTTGTGGCAAACTTTCTGTGGGTCATTTAGGACATGGGAAATAGACGGAACTGTGTCTGTATGCAGCGAGGAAGCGCAGCTGAGCTGCAGAGCGCGGCTGGGGCGACCGTGTCCGCTTGTCACACTCAACTGCTGTGATGGCTGAAGGGAACTCACCTCCGCTCTGTGGAGCTGGGGTTCATCATGAGTCCAGTTGTCGTTTTAACAGTCCAAAAGAAAATGAACAGCTATCATTTGACTGGTTACAACATTGCTAGCATTAGCAGTCCACGTGATGTAAGTCACAGAGACAAATCTTGCTGATGCTGTAGCTGAAAGTGTTGAAGGTGAACGTGGCAGTGTCTGCCTGTGTCCCCTGGGGCTGTGCTCCCCCTTCCCGCGGCTCCCTGGGCACGGGGGCTGCCAGTGCCATCTCCCTCGGGTTACAAAGAGTCATTAGCACCCTGGGACAGCACTGTGGTGGTGCTGAGCTGCTTTATTGCTTCCTGATTTTGTGTCCATGTGTAGCTATTTTTGTACCTTTAGCTTCCCTGGAGCCTGGTAACACAAAGGGCTGTTGTTTGTCACCAGGAGCAACCTGGCTTTGTCAGGCTGTTGCCACAGGCAGGTCCCCGAGCAGAGCCAGCCCGGGGTAGGTGACAGACACTGTGCTGCTATTGCAGCTCAAACAAGCCAAAAGCAGCTCTGGTCTAGGCAAGCCCAGCCCAGCCTGGAGACCCCACACTGTCGGGTCAGTACGAACCCTGGGAGACTTTCACTGATAATGACAAAAATCATATTTAGTGTGCCACGGTTTCGAGAAATAACCTAAAAAGTGCCTGTGCTCAAGACCTGTAGTACAGTTGGGATGGGGACCTAGGTGACTCTCACCAACAGTAGGTCCCAGGAGGTACCAGAAGAACTTCCCTTCTGACATGCTGGGGGTTGCCATCAAGGGACAGCTTGTGGGTTCAGCCCGGCCCTGCTGGTGTTGGAAGACTGCCTGAAGCCCATGGCCCTGCCTGCACCCCCTGCCTGCTGGCAGTGAAACGGGGAGCAAGCACCAGGAGGTGTCCTGAGGGCAAGGGGACAAGAGCCTGTGGAGCCATCTCCAGTGGCAGGTTTGAGAGGCTGGGAGAGCCTGAGGATGGGGCTGCTCACTTCGTCTGCTGGTTTCCACCCTTCTTAACTGCTTGGATTGAGGGGAGAAGGTGTACCAGTATGCAAAGTGGGCCTGTAGAGAGGCTCGTTCGTTGTCATCTGCCCTTGTTTCCCTCAGCCAGGGAACTGCTTGGGACAGCAATGAATATGGGTCTCCAGACTCGGCTGAGCGAGGACCTGGGGGCCTGTCTGTCTCCTGCAGCACTTTTTTCTCTGTTGCTCTTTCATGACTCCTGCTGTAGGTGATTGCACCCATCCTGATGAACCAGAAGAACCATCAGGGCTGGCCACGAGTGGTGTCACAAGACATTATCCGTCATGTCCACAGCCTAAAAAGTACTGTTTTCAAGGTTGTTGGCCAAGTAAAGGGCAAGACCTTGCTGCCTCTTCCAGCTGGCTCGGAGGGAATTGAGGACATTGATCTGGAAAATGAGAAATTGTGAGTATCACTCCTTACTCTCCATGGGGTTTTCTCCTGCTGATGACTTCTGGGGATCCTCCCACCCAGTCACGGTGACTCTTCTTGCTCTCTTTCATCTGCTGCTCATCCAGACTGCCAAGATGTGTTTTGCTCTGCCTGCTCTCTAGTTTATGGGCTCTGTCTTTGGGGACTGTGTGATGGTACAGGCAGGAAAAACACAGAAAGTGCAAAGGTGGTATGGGTGCACAGGGAAGCAATGAGCTGCTTGGATCGTTGGGGGGAAAAAAACAAACCCCGCGGGCAAAATCTCTCCTGTTTTCCTGACGCCACTGAAAGGGAAGGCAGAATTCTCTTCTTCTAGCTTCTGTCTGCCAAAACATGCTCCCAAAATGCACTGTTTCAATGTTAAATGACTCGCTTGTTAGTGATTCATGCTCTCTGCTTGGTCAGGACTATTCTGTTTCCCTTTAAAACCAGATTTATCATGCAAAGGTACGGGAAAAAACACCCACAACTTTCTGGAAGTTTCTGAACTGTTCATAGTCCCATAGAGAGATTTGGAACCTGTTCCATCTATCTTCCTGGTGAAGTAGGGTGGCTTCCCAGACACCCACTGCATTTCCTTGTGTCTCTCTTCAAGAAGTAAATGAATGATTTCCATAATTTCAGTTCTCTCCATTCATAGTTAGACCTCCCTGGTAGCTGTCTTGGTTCTGAAGTTCACTTGCCGTACTTGAGGGATGATACCCAGGAAAGCCACCCCAGATTTTCTGGCTAATTAGAATCATGGAATCATTTAGGTTGGAAAAGACCCATAAGATCATCGAGTCCAACCATTAACCTAACACTGCCAACTCCATCACTAAGCCACATCCCTCAGCGCCACCTCTACAGGTCTTTTAAATACCTCTAGGGGTGATGACTCTACCACTCCCTTGGCCAGCCTGTTTCACTGTTTGACAACCCTTTCTGTGAAGAACTTTTTTGTAATATCCAATCTAAACCTCCCCTGGTGTAACTTGAGGCCGTTTACTCTTGTCCCATGACTTGTTACTTGGGAGAAGAGACTGACGCCCCCCCCCCCCCCCAGCTACAACCTTTCAGGGAGCTGTAGAGGTCTCTCTAAGAGAGGTCTCCCCTCAGCCTCCTTTTCTCCAGGCTGAACATCCCCAGTTCCCTCAGCCACTCCTCATGGATGTGTGCTCCAGACCCCTCACCAGCTTCACTGCCCTTCTCTGGACATGCTCCAGCACCTCCATGTCTTTCTTTGTCGTGAGGGGCCCAAGACTGAATGCAGCACTCAAGGTGGGGCCTCACCAGTGCCGAGTACAGGGGGATGATAACTGCCCCAGCCCTGCTGGCCACATTAGTCCTGGTACAGGCCAGGATGTTGTTGGCCTTCTTGGCCACCTGGGCACACTGCTGGCTCATATTAAGCTGTCTGTCGACCAACACCACAGAATCACAGAATGGTCAGGGTTGGAAGGGACCTCTGGAGATCATCTAGTCCAATCCCCCTGCCAGAGCAGGGGCACCTACAGCAGTGGCACAGGACGGCGTCCAGGTGGGTTTTGAATGTCTCCAGAGTGGGAGACTCCACCACCTCTCTGAGCAGCCTGTGCCAGTGCTCTGCCACCCTCACAGGAGAGAAGTCCCTCCTTAGGTTTACATGGAACTTCCTATGTTCGAGTCTGTGCCTATTACCTCTTGTCCTGTCACTGGGCACCACTGAAAAAAGACTGTTCCCATCTACCCGGCACTCCCAGTTTTGTGTCATCAGCAAACTTGCTGATGGTACACTCTATCCTTTCATCCATGTCATTGATGAATCTATTGAACAGGACTGGACCCAGTACTGACCCCTGAGGGACACCACTCATTACTGACCTCCAACCAGACTCTGCACCACTAACCGCAACCCTCTGAGCTCTATCTGTCAGTCACTTCTCAATCCACCCCAGTGTCCATTCATCTAACCCACACTTCCTAAGCTTGCCTGTGAGGATGATGTAGGAGACAGTGTCGAAAGCCTTGCTGAAGTCAAGGTAGACAACATCCACTGCCCTCGCCTCATCCACCCATCCAGTCACTCCATCATAGAAGGCTATCAGATTAGTCAGACATGACTTCCCCTTGGTGAATCTGTGTTGACTACTTCTGATAACCTTCTTTTCTTCCAGGTGCTTTGAGATGACACCCAGAACAAGCTGTTCCATCATCACCCCCAGGTCCTTTTCTGCCAGGCAGCTTTCCAGCCACTCCTCCCCAAGCCTGTAGTGTCCATGGGTTTGGTGTGACCCAAGTGCAGGACCCGGCACTGGGCCTTGTTGAACCTCATACCATTGGCCTCAGCCCATCGATCCAGCCTGTCCAGTTCCCTCTGTAGACCCCTCCTACCCTCAGGCAGATCAACACTCCCATCCAACTTGGTGTCTTCTGCAAACTTCCTGAGGATGCCCCTTGTTCCAGGTCACTAGGCAGCCATGGGAGGCTCAGCCCTATATGCAGCCGGTCTTTATCCTGCAAGGTCTCCAGCAGCTGAGGAATCCCCATCCTTTGTTAGCTAATACATCTGGCAGGATGCTCACATTTGCAGCTGGGGGAAACTTCCACCCTGGTCCTCCCAAGAAGCCAAGTTAGTGCCTGAAGCTGGGAGTGGAAGGAGTTTGTTGCAGTGCTGTGAGCCTGGTCCAGTCCAAAATAACCAAGTCTGGAAGGTCCATAGAGGCAGATATGTTTGCACATTGTGTCATCATCATGTCTGCATGCTTGCACTTATGGGACCTCAGGAGATGTGTTAGTGAGTGCAGTGGGATTAATCACTTGGAGAGAATGTGGTGTGGGTCAGATTATGTGAGAAGTTACTGCTTTCA
Organism: Vanellus vanellus; assembly: GCF_965231255.1. Classification (NCBI taxonomy): domain Eukaryota; kingdom Metazoa; phylum Chordata; class Aves; order Charadriiformes; family Charadriidae; genus Vanellus; species Vanellus vanellus. The sequence continues at coordinate 1,637,574 of NC_138922.1, forward strand.
GGGCAGTGGGGTGACCTGTCCTCAATGTGCCAGCCCACTTTGTGTAGTTTCTCTCTGAATTAAGCGAGTTAATGATGGGGGAGATGGAATAGGTTGAGGGAGAACAGTACAGGGAGAGGAGGTATGGGTCTGCAGGTCAGACCCTGAACCCAAACGGATCTGATACAACAGTGACAGCGCAGAGAGGTGGCAACTGGCTCTTCATTTTCACCATTCGTTTTATGAACAATGTGTCAGAGCTTCAGCTATTTTCTCCAGGGTGTGATTCCTGTGTTAAAACAATGGCAAAATATCATGGAATTTGATTGTTTTGTGGTTTTGAAAGGTGAAGTTAGAATGTAATCGGTAAAACCCAGCTGCTCAAAGGGTCATTTGAAGTAGATCCAACTGAGCCATGCACATCAACAAGTGGAAAGCAAAGTTAACTGCGTGATCTGTTTTCTGCAGCCTGGAGCTGATAGATAAATCTCTTGTACATGCCACTGAGTCGGCCATCATAGACTGGAGCTACCAGATCCAGGGGGCGCTGAAGAAAGAGTCTTCAGAGCCTCTCCTGCAAGGCAGCAACCCTAACCCGAAGGTGGAACTGGAGTTCTGGAAGAACAGGTACCCTGGGAAGCCTGGCTGGGCATGGTGGTCACTGGTTTTGGGTGGAGGGAGGGCAACGGTGACAAAGCGAGCTGCTACCTCTATGAGTTGAGAAGAGCAGGCTGGCTCAGGTTCATGTAAAGACTTGAGCTAAGGAAAATTGCTCCCGCACATAAAATAATCATGATCTGCAAAGTGTCTGGGAGGTCCCTGGGCAGCTAGCTGGGTTTTAACTTAGCCCCAGCACAGGGGCTACACCTTGAGGAAATTTTTTTGGAAATGCTGTTTCTATCACTGTTCAATAGGAACCAGCCACAGGAGTAAGAGCTGATGGACACCTTCTGTAGGGCCTTCTGGAAATGGTGCACCTCAGCCGGCTGCTGTTCATCTGTCTGTCCCAGAGGGGGTTTAAATGCCTAAGAGCCAGGGAGTGGAATTTCATCCTGCCCTTTGAAAACCTTTGTGCCATATTGGTTTGGGCTTACTCAGGGCACAGCCTGCCTGCTGGAGAGTTGTCACTAATGCCTGCAGAAGCGCCTCATGGCTTCTTTCAGCAGTGTCCTGGCAGTAGCAGAGCTGCTGTCGTGCTGAACCCCAGCACCGTCTGTCTGTCCTGTAGGGTTTGTCCATGCCTCCTGCAGGATCTTCCTCCCGTTTCCTTTCACTGTTGGGACTCAGTCTGTGTGTAGCTGGAGGAAATCCTGAATCAGGCCCAGAGGCAGTGGATGGTATCGGAGGACAGCTGATGCTGCCCCAACATGGGCTTGTAACGTGTCTTGGTTGCTGTAGGTGTGATGACCTGGAGTGCATTTACAATCAGCTGAGAACAAGGAAGGTCAGGAACATGATGGAGGTGCTGGAGAGAGTCGAGAGCAGCTACGTTCCAGCCTTCAAAGCTATGCTCATGGATGTTGAGGCAGGTGAGATGCTGGGGCAACTTCACCATAATGATGACTTCTGGCCTTTGTCCATAGCCTGGTGTTACTGGTTTCAAGGCCGATGTGGCTGTAACCACACTGGTCATTTGTAGTTTGCTGTGACTGTGAGGACTGCAACCTTTGTTTCTGTCCCTCTCTTTGGTTCATGGCATGAAACTGAGCTGCTTGTGCTTGATCTGCTGCTTTTGTTTCCAGGCTGGGACAAGCTTGATTGCTGATCCATTGAGCCAGACCCTTCCCAAAGGTCAGGGTGAGTGGATTTGGGAATTCACTCTGCTGTAATACAGCATTCATGTTAATCCAGCAGGACTCAGTCCAACTTTCACCAGCTCCTCTGGTGTCAGTCTGCAGGAATGGGGGTTCAGGATAACAGGACAGATCTTGTGGCTAACTGAACCTACTTTGTTAGACTGCCATTTCCCGGGCTTTGGCCACTGCAACCTGAACCTCCTTGCTAAAGCAACAGCAGTTTGCACTTTAGGATGAGGACCTTTGAGCATGAGGATTTCAAGGCCTCTGGTGAAAGCAGGCAGGTGTTGTCACCTGTGTCACACGAGAGGAAAGCAGGGTCCCTGCAGCTGCGTGCAAATTTGGGCAGAGCGGGGCAGAGGCAGAGCTCGGCACCCTGTGTCGCAGCAGTGCGGTGGGGAGGTCTGTCACCTGGGAAGGGGCTGCAGCGGGGAGGGGAGCATGATGCATGGGGAGCACAGCCTCCCGTCGCCCATGTCTGTCCTTGTCCCCATCCAGTAATGCCCTCCCAGGGTGTCGAGGTCTGGCCGGCCCACCTGACCTGCAGAGAGCAGGTCTGAATGTCCCCATGCGTGGCAGCGCTCTCTGTGCTCTCCTTGTTGGGTGGCTGTGGCTGGAGACCGCAGGCTTGCAGCCGGTGGGGTGGGTGACCTGTAGGTGGTGGTGTGCACCAGCAGATCTGCCTTCTCTACCTTACTTTGCTAGGCTGGCACAAAGCAGTAAGGCAAGAGAGCTTTGAGCAAAAAAAAAAAAAACCAAGATTGCATTTCCTACTTTAGGGATTTAAAGACCTTCTTTTTCTTTTTTTTCCATTCATAAGAAGAATAATAAGGAAGGATTATTTTTTGCCTGTAGGTGAAGCAAAATTCTACCTTAAAAAAAATGCAGCTCACTTGAATCAAGCATCATCTTCTTTCTGGTGAACTTTGCTTAGGGCAGTTGAGTCCAGCCAAAGGAAGCACTGCAAATTCCCCTCCATAGTGAAAAACAGTGTAGTCCTGCTGCTCCATCCCCTGTAGACCAACACGACCAACGCTCTGTGTCCATCTTCAACCCAGCTGCTCTCTGGCAAGACAAAACCATTCAGGCTTTGCTAGCTATGTACGTGCTGACAGATAACGCTGTTCTTCACCCCTTCACGTGGAAACGTTTAATCTATTATGGATCTGTATCACATTCTACACAGTGCAATTTATACAGGCTAGAGAAACACCCCTTATATAAGGAGCCAAGAGTTCATTGTCAGACTAATTAATGCTTTAAGGGTCTAATCAAAATACAACAAATATTTGGTTTTAATCTAGTTACAGCAATACTAACCCTAATTGGATAATTTGGACTATAATTGTTAATTTCCATTGCAACACAGTTCAGATTTATATGCACCTGCTTTTAAGTCTCTGCCCCTTTCCCTAGTGTTGTGCTGTCCCTGCTGATGTGGTGGTGCGGCTGTTGTCTTGTCTTCTGTGCTGGGAAGGTGATGGTGATAGTGGGAGTTTCTTCTTCCTTGGTCTTGGGTTTTGGGGGTTATTTTTATATGCATTCAAGCATTTCTGTCACTTCTCTTCGCGTTGGTCCCCAGGTTTAGTTGCACAGTGATCACCTGGTTTTGTTAATGCTTGCACTCTGGGGTAATTCTTCAGAGTAAAACCACATGGCCATACAAAGCTAAGCTGAAGCTTTCAACCGGTCAGACATTAGTTACCTTGCTGTTGACAGGTCTGCTGTTACAACCAGGACAAGTGGGACTGTGGTCATCTGCCCACTGGGCAAGCGGCTGCTATAGCCGAACCTGAGCTAAAATGAGCTCAGTCAAAGACCTGCGATGCTGTATAGCCTGTGACGCTCTATAACCTGTGATGCTATATAGCAAGGCCTGTAGCCTGCTCATAGCGGTATTTTTGGTGCTGCCGGGCACATTCCCTGCAGGTCATTTAGCAGTTGTCAACTCAGACTCTGCCCAAAGCCCTGTCCCTGCTCCCTGTCCCTTGCCATCGTGTCAGTTTATTTCCTGTTCTGGTTACTGCCATAGGTGAGCAATGTTCAAGGGTGAGCAATCTGCAGCACGCAGCTAGGTGAGTGTGCTTTGTGCTCATCAGGACTGTGTTTTCCCAGGCACCTTTCCATCCAGAGTCCAGTATCCAGCTTGTAACCCAGTGCACCACAGCTTGGTGGATCTTACCACTTCTCCCATCTCTCAACACAGCTTTGACTGAAGCTCAGGACATCCACCTGCACCTGACGCCCCTGAAGCGCCACTTGGAGGACATAGAGAGGATCGAGTTCAGCGAGGTGAAGCCTTTCCTGGCCCCCCTGCTCCACGTGGTGTGTTTGATCTGGGTCACCTCCAAGCACTACAACATGCCCATGCGGATAGTAGTGCTGCTCCAGGAAATCTGCAACCTTCTCATTCAGCAGGTGTGTGGCCATGATGCCTGCATTTGCCAAGGGAGGTTCTTTAATGAAGGTCGTGTCTTGCTTCCTTTCCCCCATCCTTCCCTGGCAAAGTGATTCTTAACTTGAGGGGTAGGTTCAAACATGTTCAGTGCAAGAAGTCACTGTTTTCTGTGATGGTAGAAGTGACCTCTCAGGTGTGATTATTTTTATTTATTTTTTTTTCTCTTCCAGGCCCTGGTGTACCTGTCTCCAGAAGACCTTCTGAAAGGGGAGATGGAAGAGAGCCTAAGCAAGGTGCAGCTGGTGCTCAGCATCCTGAACACGTTCAAAGGGGCATTTGAGGAGAGAAGGGAAAAACTGCATACGTATTATGAACCAGGCCAAGAAGTGAGAGAGTGGGACTTCCCTGCCACGATGGTATTTGCAAGGCTGGACAGCTTCCTGAAGAGACTGGAGATGGTGGAGGTGAGACTCTGGTGTTGAAAAATGTTGCAAGCCTTCAGGAGAGCTCTGTAGCTATGAACTCACTTGCTGGCATCTTCCCTTCCTGTAGCTTCACCTGATGCCAGGGGATGGGGCCGCTCCCTTTGCTGTTAGGTCTCCTGTTATAGCAAGGCCAGGACCTTGTTTTACTGTGTCCTGCGCAGTGTGTGTATAAGCTACGCAGTTGTGTCTTTCTGGTCAGGATGGTAGGCATGTCTTTTGTTCCTAAGAACCATGTTGGAGCAAGAGAATGGGGATTACTGGGGGCTGTGGTTTGCATGGCTGTAAATAAAGCAGTGCAATCTCCTACTCCTCCTGTTGCCATCGGAAACACCCTCGAGCTGGGTCCTGCCTGACTTGGAGAGGCCACATGTTCCTCTTGAGGCTGTGCACTGCCTGGCTGAGCCACATGGGCTTGGGGAGGAGTGGGGACACATTCCTCACCAGGTCATCCCTTTGTGGTCTGTCCGGCTGGGTGCTGTGGCTCAGGGGTGTCCAAGGCTTGTCACTCTGAGATGGTCACCTGAGGCAGGGACATCTGGTGTCACCCCTCAGCTCCCAGCATGGCTGAGGACTCCTTGAGCCAGAGGGGACGTTATTCTGCAGAGAGCAGGTCTGAATGTCCCCACGCATGTGAGCGCTCTCTGTGCTCTGCTTGTCAGGTGGCTATGTCTAGAGACTGCAGGCTTACAGACCTTGTGGAAACCTGTTACACAGACACCGTATGTACCTGTTCTCTCTCAGGCAGTTAACAGCACACATTCATCTACTATCCACACACTTCCAAAGTGAATCTCTTTGTTTATTCTTGCCACGTTCCTGGCATGTAGGATCGGATGTGCGGTGTTCAAGCTAGTGATGTTTGCCTGTTCAAAGGGAGGTCTGGGTTGTTTTTCTCCTTCTCTTGTTCTCTGCAGTGGTACAGAAAGTTTTACTTGTTTAAACGCTCTATTTTTCTGCATTCTTTAATTAACTGTGTTGTAAACCGTCATGACTGATGTCTATTTTAAAACTATTCCTAATGACGGTTTCCAATAGGGTTTGTTGTGCAGTAAACCAAATTATGCTGGTCAGTGTAGACAGAAATATAAGTAGACACAGGAGTAACTGCAGGTCATTGTGAGAACAATATGAGTGACAGTAATTATGCACTGTCACTCTGCAAAGGCTCCGGGCAGTGACTGCTCATTGCTTGGATACTACAGATATGGGCTACAGAAAAAAGCCGGCAGGGAGGTATTGAGCTGCACATGCACTGCTGTGGTGGCAGAGCACTGCTTTTTGCCCACTGCCTGTGTCCTCCTTCCGTGGCTGTCCCATACCTCCAGGAACAGTAAAAGGTAGAGTGAGGGCCTGTGGAATGAGCTATAAAATAATAGTTAAAGGCATTGTGTGCACCAGCCTGTTAATCAGGAAACCCTCTGTCTCTCCCCATCTCTATCCCTCCTCCCTTCTTTTCAGGCAACCTTGTAAGACAAAGCAAGGGGCAGCTGTTATTTCTATGTTGGTTTTGCCTTACAAAGTATTTGTTAAAGTGAATGTTCTCTTAATAAATAGAATGCACACATCTGCTGCTTGGCTGGGTCGGCTCTCTGCTTGCAGCCTGTTCACTCAGAAATGGGGCAAGCTTATCAAAGCAGCAATCGTTTAGCTGTCAGGGACCTGAAAGCAGTTGTTCCCTTGGCTGGAAGCTGTTCCTGCTAAGCCCAACCGTGTCAGGAGCTGTAAGTGCACAGTGTCTCCCCGCTGCTGCCTGGAGCATCACGGGGTGGCACCGAAGCCTGGTGACGCCTTGGCATAGTGTGGGAAGCTCTGGGCTGTGTCCTGAGCTGTGACTTATTCAGCAGCCCCTGTCCGAGAGGCACTGACACTGGCTGAACGCTGCCTATTTGGGAGTGAAGCTCTGTACCTGCTTAGCTTTGCATTCAGGGTTGTCCCCTAACCTCAAGTGTGAGCAGGACAGCCACCTATGCTTGAGATCAGCACGTTTCTCCTGGTCCTCTGAGATGACAGTCGTTTGACCAGCCCTACCAAAAGAGATGGATGGGGTGGTGGTGGGGCTGCCCAGTGCTGCTGCTACAGCTGGGTGAGGGGGGTATTTTCCTGGGAGGTGGCACCGCGGGGTCAGGCCCTGCCAGGCTGCAGAGGATGGGCAGGGAAGGATCCATGCACCACTCTCAGTGGAGAGGGCCAGCTGGGCAGGGTCAATAGCACCCGCTTGGACACAAAGAGGTTTTACTGAGCAGGAGTTTTTGCACAGTTCAGGTACCTGTAAACATCGCAGGACCCCTCTTGGTTAAAACCTTTAAATTTGGATTCTTAGTTATGCTGGGTGACATATCAGGGTCTCATATGTTGCTTTGGATCTGTCCTCTAAATACCCTTAAAAGCAGCTTTACAGTTGGCATAGTATTTCCAGTGGCAGCAGCAGGGGGTCCCGCTAGAGAGGGACATGTTATAAGCAGCCATTGATGCCTGTGGCGGGCAGGATCTGGCTCCCCCCTTCCCATTTGGGAGCACCAGTGGTGTGCTTGAGGAGGTCCACTGCCACAGCAGCAAGCTGTTGTGACAACTGTTGTCATTTTCTTTTGTCAACACCTTAACCTGTGTGTGCCTCCATTGACTTTGAAGGATCTCCTGGCAACAGCCTTGGACCTGATGAAGCTGGAAAAGATTGAGTTCAGCGGGATTAAAGGGAAGGCCCTGGGCCAGCAGGTGCTGGACATGTATGAGGAATTCCAGGAGGCGTACAAGGTGTTTGCGGAGCGAACCTATGACTGTCTTGACCTGACCAACACGGTAGGTGGAACCAGCTTGCGGGAATACCAACAGCACATGCATGTTTCTAAAGCAGCAGTTTCCTCTGTGATGGAGCCCTGGCTCATGTGCAGTCCTGCTGACTTCTTCCCAGCTCCTTCGTCCTTCTGATCTGTCACTGTAGGGAACAGGGACCTGCTGGCTTTTCCTGCAGAGATTTGGGAGTTCTTGCAGGTCTATATCCAGCCTGTCTTGCTAGTTCAGGCCCTTAGACCAGTGCAGCTGGAAAACCTGGATTTCCATGCCTTTTACACAAGCATCCTCTGTACATGGTGCTTGCAGGGGTGTGTGAGCTGTACCAACATCCACGTCTCTTTGCTTTCCTGCTCTTGGTACCTAGCTTGCCTTATGAGGGCCAGCTCAGGTAACCTCTGGAGACGTGTTTGGTCTTGTCTAGTTGCATGCATGACATCAGTTGCTCTCAGAATTCAAGGATTCTGTGTTTTATTAGCAGTACTGCTTTATTTAAAGGAATATTCCCAGCCCTCCGGGTAATGGCTGAATGGCCATCCAGATCCCAGATGCTGACATCAGCTTGTGCCGTACAAGCAGGGCAAAGCGAAGGTGCCACGGACTTCCTTATGGTCTATTCAGAAACTCCTGCTCTTGGCTTCAACACTGAGCAGCGTAGCCTGGGTGGGCTATGAAGGAAGGGTGGGAATGACATTTCTGAAAGGGGTCTTTGTCCTATAGTTGTGTCTGATCTCAAGATCTTTGATATCTTCTGCTGCTTGTCCCGTTTACCCTGGGGTCGGTTTGTTGCATCTAGTTAGCAGGACGTAGTTAGGCCTGTCCATGCATCTAGGGAGGGAGTGCTAAACCTGGAGTGGCCATAGAGAAGCTCCATGGTGAGGAGCTCCTGTATCACACTGCTCATGGGGCAACCGTTCATGGCAGACATCCAAGTGGAAGGGCAAAGTCCTCCCTCCAGCAGGCTCCTGCCTCGCTCCCATCAGAAAAGGCTGTGCTGGGGTGCAGGGTGGATGGGCTGGTGGTGGGAGACGGGACTGCTGTGTCCTTCCTTCTGGTGTTGGAACCTGTCTGATGTGGTAATGGGTGGCTTGTGCTTTTGTTCCTGTAGTTCCCGGTACATCTCTGCAGCGAGTGGCACGTCCCCAGTGCTGCCTGGAAGGACCGTGCTGGAAAGCTGCTTGTTCCGTGTCGCCCCTCCTTCAGGAGGGAGGGCAGAGAAAGAGCAGTGACGGTGGCTCTGCAGGAGCTGGCTTGGTTTGAGTGACCCTGTGGCCTTTTGTGTGACTCTGAGTCATGCTCGTTCTTTCAGTGCTTGAGTTTTGTGCCCTCTGTTACTTTATAGAGCCTGTCTTTTTAGCTAAAACATGGCATCTGGTCCTGCTGGAGCTCAGCAGTGATAATAGCAAAAGCTGTTGCCTTATGCTTTGTCCTTTCAGAAAAGAGGCACATGGCCTAATTTTTAGGGGCTTTGTCCAAGCTAGGACAGAAGCACTGAAGTCTCCCAGTTTGTCAAGTTCAGTCTTTGATTTGGGCTCTTTTACCTGTAGGAAAACAAACCTAGATTTTATGCTTGAACCTCAAAGGATTTATTACAGTTGGAGCAAGAAAAGCAGTGCCAGAAGATCATACAAATTACAGAAACACAGAACTGTTGAGGTTGGAAAGGACCTCTGGAGTTCACCTAGTCCATCCTCCCCTGCTCAAAGCAGGATCAGCTAGAGCAAGACTGTGCCCGGTCAGGTGAAATACCTCCAAGGTTAAATAAGGTCCAAAGGGTGGAGACTCCACAGCCTCTCTGGGCAACCTGTGCCAGTGTTTTGGAACTGCCTTTGTTGTTGCCTCCCTTACAGCCACCTGATGTTCAAAACCCGGGCTTGTTTTGGCTTGAAAGTAGATTGGATTTGGAACTCAGCAGGTACACCTGTGGGTTTTCTGAATGGTGGTGTAGTCTTCAGGCCAGGTAGGGGTGGGGAGATAGTCCATCTTCCCTCTAGGCTGAAGTTTGTGCTCGTTGGACTGTGGAAAGCCCTCGGGACCAAAGGAGCCATCCTGGAGGTCCATGATCTCAGCTGTGGGACAGTACAGAAATGTCCTCAGGCTCTGTGGGGCTTTGTCATGCCAGAGGAGTGGTTTAATTCATGGTGAATAACAAGAGTTCCCTGGATCAGGAGGTTGAGGTACCTTCCTGGTGCCATCTTGCAGCCTCATGGCTCACTGTTTTGCCTTCTCGCAGGAGTTTGAGCAAGACGCCTTTGATTTCCACCAGAAAGTAGAAGACATTGACCGACGGCTGGGCACTGTTTTCGTCCAAGCTTTCGATGATGCCTCGGACTTGGAGCACGCCTTCAAGGTTTGTCTGTCACGCCCCTTCTCTTTTGTAGAAGGGAAATCAGGGCACCTACAGTTTACCTTGGTGAGAATCACCCAGAGGAGGGCCGGCAGTGCTGTAGCTACAGGCACTCGGGGCTGGTGTTTGCCAATGGGAATGGGCAGCGGGACAATGAGACTTGTAGCTTTTGGGCTGCTCTTGGTTAGTGATGCTCAGGCTTGAGGGTCCCTCACAAGCTGTCAAGCCGTGGAGCTGGCAGCAGGGTGTTTGCTGAAAGCTTTGGGAGTTTTTTTGCTCTTCTTATTAAGACGCAAACAGAACAGACCTTTGTTCAGTGTTAGAAAGAGTAATCAAATAAATCATTCAAATCAGGCTTTTGGATGCCAGGAGTTTTACTTGTGTCTCTGTCTGTGAGTTGGAGGAAATTATGCTTTTTCTAGGTTTTCCTGGTGAGAACTGCTGTTAAAAACAAGGTGATTATTGTTAATATCAATTTGTTAATATTGTTAATACATGGATGTATTTCAGCTTTGGAAACTGAGGTTTTCTAGAAACAAGGCTGTTTTGTTTACCAACTAATCTATCTTGCAGAAAAGTAAATGGTATTTTCTGAAAAATTTCAATATAACTGTTTGTAGAAAGGACTGTAGAAAGTGATAGCATTTATTTTTCTAAGGTTTTTGAAGAAATAGCAAATTTTGAAGCATTTGAAGAGTGACAGTTGGAATATGAATCACCCACAGAGAAAGTCTGAGCATCTGCCTACAGGAGAGCTGAGGAAGGACTTTTTAGTAGGGCATGTAGCGATAGGATGAGGGGGAATGGCTTTAAACTAGAAGAGGACAGGTTCAGATTGAACATTAGGAAGAAGTTTTTTACTTTGAGGGTGGTGAGGCACTGGAACAGGTTGCCCAGAGAGGTTGTTGAGGCCCTATCCCTGGAAGTATTCAAGGCCAGGCTGGACGTGGCCTTGGGCAACCTGGTCTGGTGGGAGGTGTCCTTGTCTATGGCATGGGGGTTGGAACTCAATGATCTTCAGGTCCTTTCCAACCTAAACCATTCTATGATTCTATGATCTCTGTAACAAAGGGAGGGACTATTTGGAAAAGCAGAGTAAAGAAGAGAAATTTCCCTTTTCCAAAGTGCTCATCGGTGCAGACATCTGGGCTAGTAAGGAAAATCCGAGTGGGTCTCTCTGCAGAAGCCGGGGTTGTGAATTTTTTCCCTTTTCTTGCCCTGTTTCTTTACCCCCACAGTTGCTGGACATGTTCGGGAGTCTTTTGGAGCGACCAGTAATCGCTGCCGATGCTGCTGACAAATACTTTGTCCTCATCAGCATGTTCAGCAGTGCCTTGGACCATGCCAGGCTGATCTACTCCAGGCACATCCAGGCAGAGCTGATGCTCGGTGGGTGGCATGTGCTGAGTAAAATTGATTTTATGGGAAATTGGATTTAGATTAATTTTGGGGGAAAATAATTTGCTTTTTCTAAGGAAACCAAAACTTCCCAAATTGCAAATGTGAGCCTCTATAGCTCCTAGTGGAAATGGAAATGCCTGGGAAAGCTCTGTTCTTATTATTAAAGCAAATAATCTGTTACAGGGAAAATAGCCTTTTTTAAATGTGTATGTGTGATATGTGACTGGGAATGAAGATACATGCCGAGCTTTTTCCCCAGCAAGGCTGTGACAGGGGGTTTCTCTCCACACTTGTGCGCTGCCTCAAACACCCTATGGGACTCGCAAACCCGCTAATGTGCACCCCCATATAAATTTATTGTGTTTCCCTTTTAATGCTTTAAATGCAAAGTATGCGAGTGGGACTCTGTAACCAAGAGTTTAATCAGTCTTTTCCAGGTTTATTATTTCCCATGAACATTGGCATAGGAGGGAATGGGTAGGTTCCTATGAGGTTATGAGGATTAGAGCGTGCATTTTTAACAATAACCCATTTACTTGCCTCAGAAAGACTGTACTGGAACCAGGCAACTCCAGAAGAGGCAGCACTGCTGGAACCAGTGTAGGTTAACAGAGGGAGTGGAGAGATTCACAGAGGAGTTCATCACTTGCTGTGAATTTGAGGGGTGTTGTTCTGTGGGTGTTAGACAAGATGGTCAGAACTAGCTCCTGGTCAGAAATCCCTACATCAGTCTCTGTGGGGAGCAGGGAATGCATCCCAGGCAAAGGATGCCTCTGTACCGGCTCTGCTCCTAACACATGCTGGGCTTCTCCTTTGATCTCGGGCCCTTGTTCAAGGTCCAGAGGCACTCGGAGACTTGCCCTGGTGACAGACCTACGTCAATGTAGCAGGTGCTTGGATTTAAGGCAGGAAGCTGAGAAGTCAGAGCAGTTGAGTTGCTTTTGGTGTATCTTTGGGGTTACAAGTGCAGTGTTCAGTCAAATGCTGTTTCAATGTGCCTTCCCCAGGATCCCCCCCTGTGCACAAGAACATGCCACCGGTAGCTGGAGCGCTGGCCTGGGCTCGGGAGCTGCAAGCACGAATCCAGGTGCCATTTGGTCACTTCAGGCACATCCCACATCTGTGCGTGTCTGTTCCAGCTAAGTTGCTTTATGACCATCTTGATATCTTCTCTCTAATCAATCTGATTTTCTTTCTGTGTTGAACATGATCCCATGGTTATAGCTGAAATAATTCTGAGTCAAAGAGGTGTGAAGTGATTGCACTGGTGCTTTTCAGCTTCTCTGCAATCGTTTTTTTTAAGAAACTCATTAATTGGATTTGTTTTGAAGTGGTTAAGAGGCACAGTGGGATAGTACATGGGCTATTCAGCTTTCAGACGTAGTCCTAGGTTGCAATGGAAAGAGGTATTGAAACCTTTCCCACTGCGATCCCACTCAGCCTGTGCTCCAGGACCTCCCTGGGAGCAGTCCCGCCCTTGGCTGCAAGCCCTGGTTTTCACGTCATCCAAGCTGTGAAGGGCAGAAAGGTGCTGGACTGAACTCATCTAAGATGGATTGTCGGAGTTGAGTTTCCAGGTTGATGAACAGATGAGGACTTGGCTGGGCACTGGTAGAAGACAACTTGTTCAGCATTAAACAAAGGGGCAATCTCCCAATATCAAGGAAAGAAGCTTGTGTTGGAATACTTATCACCCGAATGCTTGTTATTGTGGGTGGTCTTGGAGAAACATGACCCCACACTTGCAGCTGCCACATCTCATGGCACTGTATGAGACAGCATTTAAGAGCTCTGTAAGCAAAGCAGCGTTGGACTTAGGACAATTAAAGATGTTCCTGTGACTACACCTTGTGGTTCACAGGAATGGCTTTACTTGTGCTGGACAGGATTCTGAGTAAATGGATCAACTTTTTATATGTGCTTGACCAAAATAAGCCATTTCCATCGCTGTGCAATACTTGCAGCCTTCTCTCACAGTGTATTGCCATTGTGTCTTTCAGTGCACAGTTATTCTACAGCAATAAAGGCATCAGTGCAATGAAGCAGGCTCTTGGACCGTTCCCAGCACAGAGCTCACGTTATCATGTCTGGGTTGAATCTGAATGGCAGATTTTGTAAGCCATGAAGAAGGATGCAGATCTGCATTTTTCATTGGTTTTTCTTACCTCTGTTTAGAGCATTTAATAACATGCCCTGCAGCGGGGGTGATGTTATGCTGTTTCCTACATGCAGCTTGAAAGGGAAAAAGGATTAAAAAGGCAAAACAAAGATGGTTTTGCTGGGGTTTACTAAGGGGGCTTGTTTACTTCTAGAGGGTTATCAGCAGTTGGCCAGTGGTGACTCCTCAGGTGCTTCCTTTGCTAGATTTTGTTTAAGTTAATTCAGGTTTTGTCAAAACGTCCTCCAAAATCAACAACCATTTTCAGGAAAGCTTGGATATTAGAAGGATGGGATGGGATGGGATGGGATGGGATGGGATGGGATGGGATGGGATAGAATATTTCAGTTGGAAGGGTTCATACGGCATACAGAAGGATTCATACAGCAATCATCTAGCCCAAGTGCCTGACCACTTCAGGGCTCACCAAAAGTCAAAGCATGTTATTAAGGGCATTGTCCAAATGACTCTTAAACACTGACAGACTTGGGGCATTGACCACCTCTCTAGGAGGCCTCTTCCAGTGTTTGATCACCCTCTCGGTAACGAAGTGCTTCCTTATGCCCAGTTCCCTCCCCTGATGCAGCTTTGAACCATTCCCACGCGTCCTGTCCCTGGATTCCAGGGAGAAGAGCTCAGCACCTCCCTGTCCACGTCACCTCCTCAGGAAGCTGTAGAGAGCACCCCTCAGCCTCCTTTTCCCCAAACTGGACAAACCCAGAGTGCTCAGCTGTTCCTCACAGGACATGCCTTCCAGCCTTTCACCAGCTTTGTTGTCCTCCTCTGGACGCATTCAAGCACCTTCACATCCTTCTTAAATAGTGCGGCCCAGAACTGCACACACTATTCAAGGTGAGGCTGCACCAACACTAAATGCAGTGGGAAACGGGAGCACACGTCTGATGAGGAGCGGCTGAGGGAACTGGGGGTGTTCAGCCTGAAGAAAAGGAGGCTGAGGGGAGACCTTCTCGCTCTCTACAGCTCCCTGAAAGGAGGGTGCAACGAGTGGGGGTCGGTCTCTTCTCCCAAGGAACAGGCAATAAGACAAGAGGAAATGGCCTCAAGTTACACCAGGGGAGGTTTAGATTGGATATTAGGAAAAATTTCTTCACCAAAAGGGTTGTGAAGCATTGGAACAGGCTGCCCAGGGCAGTGGTGGTGTCGCCGTCCCTGGAGGTGTTTAAAAGACCTGTAGATGTGGTGCTGAGGGACATGGGTTAGTGGTGGTTTTGGCAGTGTTACGTTGATGGTTGGACTCAATGATCTTCAAGGTTCCTTCCAACCCAGACAATTCTATGATTTGATGAAATATTGTAGATGAAACAGTGGGGAAAAGATGGCCTTATAAGAATGACTGTGGCTGGCTGCCTGCCTGGGTTCGGAGGCAGTTGTATAGCCCGGGCAGCATGGCCAGGGCTCTGCCCCCCACGCTCTGGGATGCCTTTGCTCTTCCCTAACCCCTGTGGTTTGAGGGGCACAAATTTGGCACCGCAAAGAGCTGCATCTAGCAGGAGCCACATGCTGCTTCCTTTTGAGCCTTTTTGACCTTAGGAAGTGCTGGCTGGTAAGTGGCAGTTGCCGTGCTCTGTGCAGGTATGGGGTGTGAACCAGCAGCACTGAGCCCTTCCTCCCCCAGTATGTGGTTCCCGTATTGCAGGTTGCTGTGCAGACACCCGAGAAAGAGCGCACTGGGTCTTGGGTAGCCTTTGTACAGTGAAATGATTTTTGGTGATGTGACGGGGATGAAATCCAAGGTCCCCAGCCAGTTACAGCTCACCTGCAAACTGGTGGGTGATCTTGGGGAGGGGTAGATACAAATTACAGCCTTACAGGACGAAACATAGTGCTGAGCTTGTCTGTTGTGTTACCAGCTACCTGGACTCTGCTGAAGGAAGAAGGGTGATACAGAAGTATGAAGAAATGATCCAGCTGCTCAACAGGTAAGTGGTGACTCAGGCAAGGCTGTAACTGCATGAAAAAATATTCTTTTCCTCTAAGCCACCTCCCTGCACGTTTGCCAGCCCAGGGCCTGGGAATGTCCCTTTCTGAGCCAGAGGGAATTTTCTGATGAGAGAGGAGGAGGAATCCGGTTGGTATATACCACAGCTTTCCTGTGACATCTTGAAATGAGAAGTCTGCATGGGAAAAATTGGAGCCGTGCAGCCTAGCAGAAATGTTGAAACAAGCTTCTCCTGGAGGTAGAAGCTGCTGTGGTGGAAAACCTGGGCTGACTAGAAGTCTCAATCCTCTGTACCCCTTTGCAGAGTGTATTTACAGTGGCTGTAACGTGTATATTCCACAACCTGGAGTGGGATTCACTGCCCCTGATTCAGTATCTTATAATTTGATGGTTAAATCTGAACTGTTCATTCTGGGCTTTCTCTTGGGAAGAGCCATCTCCCCAGGAAAGAGATGTCTCTGCAGGGCCTGGTGTCAGTCAGAGATGAAGGGAGCTGAGATATCTGGCTGCTGGGTACTGCAGGGCCGTTGGAGGGAGCCCTGTTCCTGATTACCAAAGCAAAGGCTGAGTAATTATGGTACAGCCTTTCAGAAGGGAGCAGAAGACCAACAGCGGATCCCGGGTGACTTCAACAGAGATGGTGTTTTCTGGGTGACATTTCCCAAAGGCGCTTAGGTGACAACATGATTCAGAAGAGACTTTGTTGCTTGGGTGGTTGGGACTGTCCATGCCCTGTGAGGTACCAGCACCCCTGTTCAGCCCTCTGTGTTTCCATCCCCATTGGTGGCACTGAGCTCTCAAAGAGCTGAATTTCCCTGAGGCTGACCGTCTCTCTGTGGTGACTCAGAGAAGGTGAAGGCAACTACATCCATCCCCGGCGTTTGTGTGGGTTTAGGCACCCATCCTGCTTAGACACTTTGGAAATGTCCAGTAGCTGCTGTTACTTTAGGCTAAGTGCATTTTGAAAGGCTGTCTCCAAATCTGAATCCTCTGTTAAAAATGGTACTTGAGAGATCTTTGCCCTGCTGACTCGATGCTGTCACTGGTTTTTGGGTGTTTGTCTTTGAAGCCACGTTGCTCATGGAGATGGTGTGGATGGGTTTTTAATATTCCTTCACATTCCTTAGTCCTCGGAAGTGGACTTAGCTTTCATGCCTTGGTCTGCTGGCTTGTAGCTACCTGGTGGATGTTTCTTTTTTCCTGGCAGATACCAAGAAAAGCTCTATGCAGGCTGGTCCCAGACCGTCTCTGAAAAATCACAGTACAACCTTACTCAACCTCTCATCCGTCGAGATCCAGAAACCAAATTGATCACAGTCAATTTTGATCCTCAGGTAAAAACAGCTGTCGGTTAGCTTTCCCGCTGCCTGCGGGCATGTCTCCAAGCTGTGCCCCACTGTGCGCGGGAGGTCTGGTGGGATTCGTACTAGATCCATGGAACCCCTTCTGTGATGAGTAACATGAATTTACCATTCTCTTTGTGGGCTCTATCTCCTGGTACAATATCAGGATTATAGTTTAAGCACAGCACATTCTAGTTAAAGCCAGTGGCAGACAGCCTCTGAGTAGCCTAATGTTTAACTGGTGTTGCAGTCTCCAGACCAGATTTGATACTGGTGTGGGGAGTGTTGGGGCATCAGCTACAGAGGTGGGTTTGTGTATCTGAAATCTGAGCTTCCTGAAAGGGTATGTAAAACCCAGGAAAGTTGGGGGTTTTTTGTTACCCCAATGTTGTGGCTGTTGGATTATTTTGGTGCATGAGGCTTTAAGGTCTTTTCTCTGTACCCTAGAGCTCCCCTAAAGCCTGTCTGCAGCACAGGGAGGATTGACCATCCGTCTTGCCCAAAACAGAAGCAGGGGTCCAAGCCAGCAGTGTGCACAGATGGGTTGAAAGCTTCTGGGGCCTGGTGGGAGCCAGGGTCTGTCAACTGTAGAATCATATAATGGTTTAGGTTGGAAAGGACCTGAAGATCATTGAGTTCCAACCCCCCTGCCACAGGCAGGGACACCTCCCACCAGACCAGGTTGCCCAAGGCCACGTCCAGCCTGGCCTTGAACACCTCCAGGGATGGGGCCTCAACAACCTCTCTGGGCAACCTGTTCCAGTGCCTCACCACCCTCAAAGTGAAAAATTTCTTCCTAATGTTTAATCTGAACCTGTCCTCTTCCAGTTTGAAGCCATTCCCCCTCATCCTATCGCTACATGCCCCAGTAAAAAGTCCTTCCCCAGCTCTCCTGTAGGCCTCATTTAGGTACTGGAAGGCCGCAATAAGATCTCCCCAGAGCCTTCTCTTCTCCAGGCTGAACAGCCCCAAACCCCAACTCTAAAAATGCCATTTGCTGGGGAGGCACTGAATCTCAGGGGCCTGGGAAACGTTGGCATCAGAAACTTCCAGTGTTCCCTGGGACATGCTGCTGTTAAAGGAAAGTGTTTAGGTTTTAGAGCTCAGTCAAGCTTGGCCGTCAGTCAAAGGATTTGTCTGTCTCCTTGGAAGCTCTTTGCAACGGTGGGAGCCAAATGGCCCCAGGGGATGTTTTCCACCCCTCGCCCTGGTGACAGGTTTTGGAGCCTGTGATGTGCTGAGCATGCCTGTTCTCAGCTCCAGTCTTTGAGTGCTTCTGCACTGCTCTCCTCAGCTTTCCATTCTGAGGACTGCTTGAGGTCCCAAAGTGCCTGCTTAGCTTCATGCCCTCCAGAATAGATAGGAGCACATAATTTTTCCTAGAGGGAAGTTGTATTTCCAACCCTTTAACATGGAAGAGTCTTCCAGAGCTCACCTTCCATGGAGGAGAGGGAAAGCCCATGGTGGGGATGTCCCTGAAAGTGCAAAGAAGAGAGAGGAGCTTGGTTCTATCTCACTTGCCCTCTTGCTTCCGCAATCCCCTGGTTTTCCTTTTCCTCCCACTCCATCCTCCTTCAGCCACCTTTTCAGAGTGCCCCCTGCACTTTCTTTCCTCTTCTTGTCATCGTGTTCGTTGTCCCTTTAGTATTGTAGATACTCTGAGTGTGTTACGACTTCTCTCCCTGTCTTGCGCTGCCTGTTCCTCCCCTCTGCCATCCCTTCAGAGGGAGCGTGCTTCCCAGGTGCCTTTGCCAGTTCTGCTGGATGTTGGGTTTTGGCTGATGTCAGGCAGTGGTGGAGAGGTTTCAGTAACCCCCTGCCTGTCACCCAAGGCAGTGACAAAGGCTTCTGGTCATGCAGTCCCTGCGCTTGTGGCTTCACCTGCTTCTCTTCATACCTGCAGCTTTCCGGTTTCACTATTGAAAATAGGGGCAGAGAACTGGGACTAGAGGGCATGAATGGGATGGGATAAGAGAGAGGTTTCTTCCCCACGTCACAGGAGATGATAATACAATCAACCAAGCTAAGGGAAAGGTGATTTTTAGGGAGCTGCACCCCAGCCTCAACCACAGCCAGGAGTGGTCCTCACCCCTGCCGTTGCCCATACAGCGTACCTAATTTCTGTCACCCTGTCAACATGTGCATTTCCAGGAGCATTTTACCTCGCACTGGGCACTAAACTGAGCAAAGATTTTTAGTCTTAGAAGTGATACATCGCACTAGAAGACCTTGCTGCTCCCTTTGTTGCAGGGATGCATTTGTACTTGGGTTTATAATTTAATAATTCCCCTCAATCTGGTCCCATCGCAACTCAAACATGCATTGGCACTGAGTGCTTTTGGTTGGTCTGGGAGAAGTCTCCAGCAGAAGTCTTTAGTGGAAGGTGGCCATAGGAGGATTTGAGTCACTGGGTTTGGGGCCATGGTGCATATATATATATATATATATTTTTTTTTTTTTAATGCCAGTCAGCCCAGCAAACCAACAGACCTGGAACCATTTTATCTTTCACTTAGATAACTGCGAAGCTCCACTTGTAGGCATGGTATTGCTGAAGGACTCTTATTGATGGGGATAACTGAGAGGACCAGAGATCATCATGGCTTTTAGAGACTGCATAGAGTTTACTGTCTGGGTAGTTAACAGAGCTGTCTGTCTTTGCTTGGGAAGAAAACCAGAGGCAAAGATCAATGGGAGACAGATGGTATGGAGTAGGAGGTGTCCAGACCCTTTTCAGAGCATTCTGCTTTGTGACTAAAACAGCAGGAAACCCCTAAGATGCTCAGAATTGATTGGAGAGTGTCTGCCAGATAAATGAGGAGGATTGTCCCACGTTCAGCTCTCTGCCTTGTTTCTCCAGCTGGTTTCGGTGCTGAGGGAGGTGAGCTACCTGTCTGGCAGCCAGATGGGAGCTGTCCCACCAACAGCAGCAGCAATCTACTCCTCCAAGGAATCATTCCGGCAGATGGTGGCCAACTTGGAGCTGATGGTGAACAGATACAACAAGGTCGTGAAGACAGTTCTGGAGGTCGAATACCCTCTAATACAGGGGCAGCTGTGGGATATTGACTTGAAGCTGAAAGAGGCAGAAGAAACACTGAACTGGAAGATGGAGGGTGAGCTAGCTCTGTGTTAGGGGCAAAGAGTGCATACACTTGGGTCTCATCAGATTCCCCCATGGGCCCAACCTCTGTCACCGGGTTCCCAGCTGCAGTTCCCAGTGAGGGGAGGGGACTCTCCAGTAGAGCCAGCACTGGGGAGATGAAGGGCAGCCCCAGCTTGCCTGCTCCATTCCATGTTCTCGTGATCTGCTGGGACTGTGGACAGGATCCTGCTCCCTTCAGGGGCAGCCTGGGCTTTTGGAGAGGGGAGGTTGCCCTGTAAGCAGTGCCGCCAAGGAGATGGCAAGATTTGGGTTTGCAAGAGCTGACAAAGCTGGGGTTGAAGCATCTGCTTGCTGCCTGTGCTGGCTCCCCTGTGCCAGCCCAAGTGACCCGTTGTGTGGCTGCGTGCCTGTGTCCCCAAGGCACTGCTTTCTCACCCGGTTGTGCAGGGAGTGGGAACCAACTGGCACTGGGGTGGACTTGTCCCAGTGAGAGCCAGGGCTACCTTGTTATCTTTTCCAGAAGGATGAAATACTGCAGCTAGAGGTGGGTTTGTGCACCGTGACTTCGGGATGATTTAACCAGTGGTCTTGCTTGATCAGTTTTAACTGCAAAGCAGAGAGGAGGAAGACAATTTGTTTGCTCTTGGTGAAAGCAAACTGCTCATGGGTGGAATATATATTTCTGTCATCAGGTTTGTGGTATGAACAGGAACAAGTGTCCTCCCTTGGGAACATGCAGAGCAGAAGTCCTCACGCTGAAAAACTCTTTTTCCATTGCACGATAAAGATGAAGGGATTTTCCTGCAGATGAACCTTAAGTTCCCTGCATCTAAATGCAGCCCGTGCTGGTGATACCTGGGGCTAGCACAGCCCATGTGTGAGGGGTGTGGGTCCCTGCTCTAGCGATGGTGGTGGGACACTCAGCCTGTTGTACTCCTCCTCTCCATGCTGCTCTCTCTGGTAGCCAGTGGGAGATCAAACCCGGGTAAAGAGAAGTGGGAACTGTCGGACATCCCTGTGGTGGTGGTACTCCTGGCAGAAAGCAGAGGCTGCGGCTGTCTGTACCATGGCTTGTTGGGGTAGGAGGGAGCTAGAAGAGGCTCTGTTGGTCGAGGTGGTAAGTCTCTTGTGTTAATGGTGGGTGAGAAATACATGAGACCACAGGGAAGAAGTCAGAGGCTGGTCTGAAGTAGGGTGCGCAAGAGCTTGGCCCAGCAGCTCTGAAAACAAGTAGTCAATCATCTCGTTTTTTACCAGGTGTCTGGGATCACATCTCCATGGTGATGGATGGTGTCTGTGACCTTGCACGGAGGATACAGAACGCCAAAAACAACGTTGAGGAAATCCAGACCATCGTGCAATCATGGGTGTCGCCCATATTTGAGAGGAAAGATTGTAAAAGGGAATCACTGCTAAGCCTAGAGGACTGTCAGGACCGTCTGGAAAGGCGTTACAGCCTCGTCAGAGAGTCAGGGCAGAGGATTCATTTGCTGGTGAAGGTAAGAGGGGACCTTTCCCAGGGGTTTCCTGGCTCTTCATAGGCTCTGCGTGTCTCTCTGCTCTGTTGAAAATGTCCAGAGCTGTTTCACCTCAAAATTAACTCCCTTAACCCATTTGGAAATCTTACCCAGTGTTAATTAACGGTAACTTTGATGAGTGAGCTGGTATGGCTGTGTGGTGTGGGGCTGCTGGCTGGGCACCACTGGGCACCCAATTCGGGGCAGGGATGGGAACAGCCGCAGCGAAGGGGTCTGGCTGCCTGTCCTGGCTGTTGTGGAGCCACTAGAGGGGAGTCGTGCATCAGGCTTTGGGATCCTGCTCAGAGGAAAAATCCCCCTCCAAAATATTTATCTGAAAATAGAGAGGCAGCTGGCTGTCTCTGACCTTTCTGTTTCAGACTTGTCCCTCTGTAGGAGCAGGGGGTGATGCTGGCAGTCCAGGGAGAAGCTGAGCAACAGGAGAAAAGCTGCTGTCCGAAACCTCGGTGCTTTCCAGCAGCTTTGCCAAAGCTGAGACTCCTCTTTGCAGGCCAGGAGATAGGCCAAAGCTCTGCTCCTCACCTGCCCAGAGCGAGGTGTTATGCATGTCAGGGACAGAACCTTGGCCTGGAGGGAGTTGGATTTTAGATCCAGTCCTCTCCTGAGGGTCACCAGAGGCCTTGGACTCTGGAGAGAACCGTCTGACTCTTGCTGGGACACTGAGGTCTTGTTGCTCACCTTACCTTGTTGTCTGCAGCCAGCCCTGGACCTCTAACCCCCTTCTCTGCACACTGAACCCATGGTGAGGATTTTACCATGTCCATGTTGTTCTGCTGCCACAGCTGTAACAGGCTCAGCCACCTCCAGCCACCACCCAAAAGACCAGAGCATTTCTTAGATTGGCCAAGGAGAATATGGGGTTGTGGTCAT
Organism: Vanellus vanellus; assembly: GCF_965231255.1. Classification (NCBI taxonomy): domain Eukaryota; kingdom Metazoa; phylum Chordata; class Aves; order Charadriiformes; family Charadriidae; genus Vanellus; species Vanellus vanellus. The sequence continues at coordinate 1,659,742 of NC_138922.1, forward strand.
GGCAGGAGGGCTGGCACCACTGGCGTGGTGGCACCATCAGCGCTGCTCACAGGGGCAGGACCAACTGCAAAGCAGCATGAAGGTCCTGGGGAGGGAAAGGCACCATGGCCTAACACAGGGTGTCCCCATGCCTCTGCCCTGCTTTGCTGGTCAAGCCTGAAGGAGCTGCAGCAGAGGGGCCAAGACCTGGTCTTCTGGGCTTCCCTTGGTTGTTCCAAGTCTTCCTGAGGGTGGGTGAGTCTTGAGGCTGCTGAGAGAAGCACAGTGAGGTACGTGTACCAACAGGCAGGACAGTTAGATGCTGGCTTTCATTGCCCTTCTTTCACCAGGATGAGGCCTCTGGAGTAAAGGCTCGGTAAAACACCAGTAATAAGGGGACATTATCAAATATGGGGACAGAGAATGGTGAAGAGAGGGTGGTGCTTTCAGACAGGCGTTCCCGCAGAGTTCATTCCTATGAAGTTCCCCTTTCTCTGGTGTCAGCAAAATGTGGCCTGGGTGAGTCTGCAAGGGGCCAGAGCCCTGGCTTGCTCTTTTGGGACTTTAAGCACCCAGCTACGACCTGTCAAACTGGGGAGCAGCAATTTTAGGTTGGCTCAAGCCCAGCTGGCAATGGTGCTCTATCGTGCGGGCCAAGCTGCCATGCCAGGACTGGGATTGGCACCCTCTCCTGTGCCCCCATACGTGGAATGCTGCCAATGTCGACCCCCTGGCAACAGGCAGTGCATGTTGATTTCTCCTCACTGTAAGCTGGACCTTATTTTTTTTGAGACCATACCTGTGTTGAGAGCCCCTGGCAGGCTTAGGAGAAGGAGCACTCAGAGGGCATAGCAAGGCAGGGGGCAGGATCACAGCAGAGCCTGGGGGGCTGCTGGGAGGTGCAGGAGGCACAGCCTGGCCTTGTGGGGATGGAAAGAGGAAACCCAGGAAGGATGGGTCCCTGTTGTGGTGCAGAAAACCCTGAATTTCCTGACTGGGAGCTGGTCTGGAGGGAGGGAACACAATAAGCTGAGGAGGGAGGTTGTTAACCAACACTTTGTCTTCTGATCCCAATCTTTATCTGTTTTTACATGGTTTATTTAAAAAACCTTTGTTGAATTCAAAAGTTCTCTGGTCTTGAGATGACCGTTTGTAGGGCAGAGGTGTAAGCAGTCCACCTTTAAGGCTTCATGCACTCAACTTAACATACAGGCTACCAGGGCTGGGTCTTAGTGCATTGGGATGAGCCCTTGGGACCCCTTGAGTGCTCCCTGCCCAGGTGCGCAAAGCAGCCTCGAGCCCTGCAGTCTCGGAGAAGAGGGAGGAGAACATGTTACCAGAGCTGCTAAGCCTCTTCTGCACTCCATTTTTACCTTGCAGTTATTTTGAGTTGTTTCAGATGACAAAGCAGTGCCTTGACAGAAGGAGCAAGTTGTAGCCATGCCACCAGCAACAACATCCGTCTGTCTGGTTTCCCATCCCTCTGCGAGACTGGTACCCATATGCTCACTGGCATCAGTCCTTAGCTGTGGGCAGCCCTCTTGTAGGACAGACTCAGCCCTGCTGTATTTGAAGGCATCTTCTTTTTCTTCCAGGAAAACCAGAACCTCTTACTTGCAGACCCAGCATCTGACGTCTGGAAGGCATACGTGGATTATGTGGATGAGATAGTCCTGGACGGATTCTTCACTGCCATTGAGTGCTCGCTCAAGTACCTCCTGGAAAACACAGGTGACTGCTGGTTCCTCTCCCCTGGTGGCGATGGCTGTTTCAGTCTCACCAAAGGGAAGTTTCTGTTTTGTGCTCTCCCTCATGCCTAACAGTTGCTCTCTGCTTCCTGGCTTTCTGCTGTGCCTCTTGCACTGTCTACAGCAAGTGCTGGGGGAGCCTCCACACAGGGTGGGTGACTCCATCCCCCGGTCACCGGAGCAAAGCATTGCTCAGGGCGAGGGACAGAGACGACTGTGCACTATTTGGAGGGATTAATGGATGGACAAAATTGAGGCATCATCCCAAATCTGTGCTTGGGCATCAGCCATCTCCCACACTCCCACGCACAAAGCATTGAGGTGACACAATCTTTCGTTTGTGGAGACTCTTGAGAGCTGGTTCTGCTGATGAAAGGCATGAAAGTAAAACCTCGGTCCCTGAGCACTAGTCCAGTGAAGACATGAGATGGGTTCAGGAGTCACTAAATCAGACCTCCTGCCTAAGCCTACCATGGAGGTTCACTCACTCTGCTGAGAGCAGCTTGTGTCCAGCTAAAGCACGTCTCCAAGAACACTTCCCTCCTGGATGTGGAGGCACACTGAGTTGGAGAACTGCATCCAGTTCTTCACCAACTTGTTAAAAGCATGCACATAAATTCACATTTGTATTTGGCTTCAGTTTCCAGTTGCTGGGTTTTTTTCATGCCTTTATCCACTAAATTAAAGATCCTCTTGGTTCCTGTTGTTTTTCTCCTCTGCAAGTACTTATGCGCTGTAATTGTTCAGCTCTCAGACTCCCTTTTGATTAGCTAAAGAGCCTGGTCTCTTTAAGGCTTTCCTCCACAGCATTTTTTCCGGTCCTTAAATCACTTGTGCCTCATCTGTTCTCCAATATCTCCTGTGGGTACCAGAACATCAGCTAGTTTGCCAGCATCTCCTCCATGTTGTGTGCAGACACAGTCACTGGACCCAGCGAGTGCGTGTGTGCCTCTTGAGCTGGGATGTTAATGATGGCTCAAGATCACTTTTCTCCCCTTGAAAAAGATCCTGGCATCTCTGTTCTTCCCTACCAGATCCCAAGGCAGGGCTCACTCCCCTGTTTGAGGTGCAGCTGGATTTGGTGATCCCAGATTTGGTATTTCGCCCCTCCTTGGACCCCGGCACGCATGATGGCTTCTATGACATGGTGGAAGGTCTTCTCAATGACATCTACCGGATCTCATCGTTGGTGCCCAGGCTGGCCGAGCACAGTGGCTTCCCCCACTACCAGGTCTGTGGCTGTGGAGCTTCCTCGTGTCACGTGGCAGTGAGGAGGTACCACGCTGCTCCCGCATCACTGCGCTCTCCTCTCCTCTCCTCTCCTAGGCTGACATGGAGGACATGGCTGATCTGGCTGACATGCGCAATGAGCTGATGGGACGTGTGCAGGCTGTGATGACGGCCTGCTGTGATTACCGCAGTGCCTTCGACCACTACTCCTACCTCTATGGGGACGACAGAAAGGAATTCTGCCGCCAGTTCCTCCTCTATGGGCACATCCTCACCGCTGCAGAAATTGAGGCCCATGCGGAGGATGGGGTCCCTGAGACCCCTCCCACGCTGCAGCAGTTCAGAGAGCAAATCGACTCCTATGAGAAGATCTACGAGGAGGTGAATCGCATCGAGCCCATCAGCATCTTCCAGAGCTGGATGAAAGTCGATGCTCGGCCTTTCAAGGCCTCCTTGCTGAACGTGATTAAAAGGTGGAGCTTGGTGTTCAAGCAGCATCTTATGGACCACGTCACGCACAGGTGAGGGCTGTCTCCCCTGGGAGCTATACTGACCAAAGGGGTTTCTCTTGTCTTGGCTGGGCTTTATCGTTTCACACTGTTAACCTATAGGCTAGGACAGGAGCAGGAGAAGGGGACCATGCTGCATGCCAGCTCCATCGCATGCCCTCTATCTTCCATCCCCTGATCTCTGCTGAGGACCGGTACAGCTGAGTCTGTAAAGTGGAAACAGTTATGTGGACTTCGTACCATTGACAATCCACGAGCCGATGCTCCTGGGACCCGCGGTGCGGTGTTAGATAGGACGTCTGTTTGTCTGTTCATCCTGATCCAGCTAATGTAATCTCTGCTAAGGCTCTGTGCTTACTTTGTTGAATTTGATATTAGCCATCAGTAAAGCTGTATTAATGCCATGAGATACTTGCTCTATTTCTACATGCATTGCTCTTTTGAGTGCAAGCTGGGGGGGGGGGGGGGGGGGGGGAAAGAAAAAAATGTAATTTGGGTTGTCTGGCATGAGCGGTTATGGGGAGGTGGTTTCAAGGCTACAAAAAGGAGGAGTTTTGGATGTAAGTTTTGAATTAACATGTGTTCCCTGCTCCGAATAACTGCTCGGTTGCCCGGTCTGTGCAGGATGATGCGTCAGGTGATTTATTTGAGTAGTTGCAACTGAAGGATTTCATAGGTCTTGGATGCTTACAAAGAAGTATTTACAGGCCTATGCAGTAGTGAAGGCTGCTGTGTGTGGTGTACGACGTGATCTTTTGGGTTCTTTTCAGCACCATAATTCTGTTAGATAATTTCTGTGCAAAGAGGTTTTTGTGTAGCTTAGAACAGGCATTTAGGAGTTCTTAATAAGGAGTCCCTGATTCAGCAGTTTAGCCTTTATTAGGTGAAGTATGTAAGGACACGTTTTGGCCCAGCAGCATCCGCAGAATTTAAGTGGGCACTTAAAAAGTAACTGTTTTGAGAAGAGGAGAATGGCTGTGCTGGAAAGGAGCAGAGATCCAGCAGCCCCTGCTGACAGTGCCCAGTAGCTGACGAGATTAAGAACAGGGTAAGCAGGTAGAGAAACTTCCCCCAAATACTCTCCTTGCCTCTAACGATTTATAGCTCAAGGACTTTGAGAGACAGGGATCATGCCTTTGTATTTAAAGACCTGGATGGGTTATTTTTTTTTTTTTTCCTTCCACAAGTGCTTGATTGCTTTTCTGAACTGCTGTGAATTTTTATCATCTGCATCCTCCTGCAGCAGGGAGTTACCCCGTGAAATGAGGTGGTGTGTGAAGAAGAACGCCTGTTTGTTGTAGCTTTGCAACCTGCTGGGTTCACGTGGGGATCTTGATTCTTGTATTGAGAGAGACGAGATGAAAACTCTCCTTTCAAATTCACTCCCTCCAGAGCACTCCTGAGCTCACAGGTCTGCATTACACTCCTTCTCAGATACTTTTTCTCCATCCTGAGACGTCCCAACCTATTTATCTGTTCCTTGCAGGAGGCTGTACCACATCTATAGATCCCTTTGAGCATGAGTTGTGGTTCTGATGCCCTCAGCATGTTGCCATGCAATGGTCAGGGTTAGCCAGACTTCCCCCCAGCGTAAGGCTGATGTAAGGCTGATAACTATTTCAATAGGAACTGCTCTCATTTTGTGCTTTCCTGCTTTGTGTTATATAGCTTGGCTGACCTTGACGAGTTCATAAAAACTGCTGATAAAGCTTTGAGCAAAAAGGTTGAAAAAGGTGATTATGATGGCTTGGTGGAGATTATGGGTCATCTCCTGGCCGTTAAAGAAAGGCACAGTGTCACCGATGCCATGTTTGAGCCCCTGAAGCAAACCATTGAACTGCTGAAGACGTATGAGCAACAGCTGCCGGAGGAAGTCTACAGGCAACTGGAGGTGGGTGAAAACTTGTGGTGGACACACCAATTAGCCGAGGGGCAGATGTCAAAGAGAGCGTGAGCTTAAGAGCATTGCAGGACTATTTAAGACCCCACTCCCTGTCATTAGAGGGCCTCAGTGGATAGTAGTTTGTTGTTGCGGGATGTGCCTTAATAGCTCTAAATTTTGGAGTTTTATTGAGATTTTTCTTTTAAAGCAGAGATTAAGCCTTTTGTTATGTATGAAAAACATAGAATTGCCTGCTCCAGCTCCCAGCGATTACTCTTGAAGAAAATTAATGCATTTTCAAATACATCTGTTAATTAGGTTGAATTATAATTATTTTTAAATAAGCCAGTTCTTGGCAACTGTGGAGATGGGAAGGATAATGTTGGCAGAGGAGTTGCCTTCTCATAGGACTTCAGTCCTCCACTGGGTCTGTGACACCAAATCTGCTTGACCCAGAGGACATCACTGGGAGCAGATCATGAAAGTATTTTGGCACCTTTCCCCATCTGGCTCTTAGGAATCAGATTTCTTTGGGGAATTCCTTTCGTTTATGGAAAGGGGACCGTGAGATGGAAGTTGGAAAAGGCTGTGAGGGTGCGCGGCCAGCCTTGGGGAACAGGAGACAAACACTGGCAACAGCCAAGATGTTACAGTGGAGAAGCGTGTGGCTGCATGCTGATGGATGCCCTATAGTCATGGGGTGCTGTGGGCAGAGGGGCCTGTGTAGGACATGAGGTTTAAGGCAGGATTTTTTGGGGAGATGTTCCTGCCTTATGCACCTGTGCAGCAAAGGCTCCAGTTCTCTGCTGCAGGCTTGGATAGGAGCTGAGTGGGGTTTAGCAATTCCCTGGTTTTCTGCTTGTGCAACTATGATCCGTGGGTGGTCAGGTCACCAAATCTGGAATAGTTAAAGGGTCCTAAAGATACCTAGGTTCCTACAGGCTCCCTGAAAACCAGGAGAGCTGCATTACGTGGATGCTTTGGCTGCTGCAATAGCTTCAGTCCAGCATCAAACATGGTGCTGCGGAGAACCCGGCTCTGCTAATTTCTCTGCCCAAGAGCTGCTCATTTGGCACCTGTTTGTACAAGTACATTCAAGCAACTGATTTATTTTTATGGTAGCAGAAACGAGGGATGCAGGACAGCCATTCAGATGCAGGAGATAACAAAACAGTTTTGTTATTTCTGGCAAGTGACAGCAACATGTAGTTGAATGATTCGTTCAGTCCTGTATACTGTGGCAAAAGTGGAAATAAGTTCCTCTAGGTACCGCTCCCTCCGTGGCGATGGAGATGGATGGGCTGGAGCTGGTAGTTTGTGTGAGAAGGACAAGGAAGCAGTTCCATGTGTGCCCTGCTGTTGTCATGGATAGTGATTTCTATCAAGACTGGAATATAAAGTGCCAAAAAGAGACCCCTCAGGAGGAATTGGCCCTGCTCTGGCTGTCTCTGCTGCCTCAGAGCTGCCTCCAGGTTATTTCCCTTCTTTCCATAGTGTTGGTGGGTCTCTGTTAATCTCCTCAACTATGTGAACTGGGATGAAAGGAAACCCAAAGTATTTCCTGTAGGCTTGCACAGTACATGGGGAAGTGGGCTCTCCGAGAGCAAAGCACTGGGGCTTGAGGACAGCAGAGCCCTTGGCTTATGTCAGTGTCTGGGCCAAGGATATGGCCGAGAAGCCTAGTGAGAAGAAATAAAATCCCTTTCTGAAGAAAATTCCAGGTACAGAGGGTGGATCGTCAGCAGTGCTGCACACTTGCAGCTTGGATGCAGACCTGAGAAAGAAAACAGTCTTATTTAGTACTAGTATTATATACACAGGCTTGGAGGGATTTGCCCCAGAGAGCTCTCTAGAAGTCCTTCTGATATAACATCTTTTGCTCTAAAAGCTGGCAGGAAATTTCCCAGGCTCTGTTTCTTAATTAGCTCTGGGAAGCTGGACGATCTGACGAGCTTGCATCCGCAGCCCATCCTCCTGCCTTCAGCCACTCCCAGCAGGCTCCACGTCCCGCTGGGCTTGGTGTTAGGATCACTCTTCTCTCTCAAGCTTTGAACCATCCTGAGAGCCCAGGATCTAGTCTGGGACCCTTCTTCTGAAATTATTGAACACGTTTTTACAATCAGAGCAGTCAAGTATAAGGTCTCAGTCTTCGTTAGTCCTCAAAATTGTGAATAACTGGTAAGTTTTATTCCTATTTGTGTGTTTAGCCTTTGCATCACAACAAAACTTCCTTACAGTTTTAGACATGGAATCTGTTGCTTTTTCCTGTTCTGTGATTATCCATAAACCGATCAGATGCATCTTATATCGAATAGCAAATACTGCCTACCAGCATTTAAATTTTGCTTGCAGGAGCTGCCAGAAAAATGGAACAATATAAAGAAGCTGGCAATAGCTGTGAAACAGCATGTGGCTCCTCTGCAAGCCAACGAAATGACAGTTCTGCGCAAGAGCTGTGCGGCGTTTGATGTTGAGCAGCACAGATTCAGAGAGCGATTTCGGAAAGAAGCACCGTTCAGGTACGGGCAAATTATAGCATCAGAGAAGCCCTGAGGAAAAAAAGCTTTATGGGATCATCTGCGAGTGTCCTGAGGACGTATGCTCGAGCCCTTGCATACATTTCCTCCCTTCTCACAGTGTTGTATCTGTTATGCCTGAGGTGTTCTGTCCCTGGGAGCACTGTCCAGCACTAGCAAGAGATTAAATTTGGATGCTGAGTGCACAATATTACTTTAAGGTGGTGTCAGTAGTGCCATGTGGTTGTACCATCAATGTGTACTATAGACGTTTCATCTCTGCTTTGTCTCTTAGAAGCACTGTTTGTTTTATGCTTTCTTTAGAAGTTGTTACAGTATCACTTATGAAGAATAAACATTTCTTTCTAGGTTTGACACCGAAAAGCCTTATCAACTGCTGGATGCAAAGCACATTGAGATTAAACAAATGGAGTCAGCCATGACCTCGATTTATGAATCAGCTGGGCTGTTTGAAGTCATGGTGCCAGATTATAAACAACTGAAGCTGTGCAGAAAGGAGCTGTGTCTTCTCAAAGAGCTCTGGGATATGATCTCCCTTGTGAACACTAGCCTCGATGACTGGCAGACCACCAAATGGGTGGATATTAATGTGGAAAACATGGATCTGGAGTGTAAAAAGTTTGCAAGAGAGATTCGGAATTTGGATAAGGAAATGAGGGCATGGGATGCTTTCACGGGGCTGGACAGCAAGGTGAAGAACATGCTGACGGCCCTGAAGGCTGTGGCAGAACTTCAAAATCCCGCCATTAGGGAAAGACACTGGAATCAACTGATGCAGATGACGGGTGTGAGGTTTGTGATGGACTCGGACACTACGCTGGCTGACCTCCTGAAGCTCAACCTGCATAACTTTGAGGATGAGGTTCGTGGCATTGTGGACAAAGCAGTGCGAGAAATGAGTATGGAGAAAGTCCTGAAGGAGCTAAAAATGACTTGGAGCACCATGGAGTTTCAGTATGAGCCTCACTCCCGGACGAACATCCCATTGCTGAAGTCAGATGAGGAACTCATTGAAACTTTAGAAGATAACCAGGTGCAGCTGCAGAATTTAATGACATCCAAGTATATTGCTTTCTTCTTGGAGGAAGTGTCTGCATGGCAGAGGAAGCTGTCCACTGCAGATTCCGTCATTTCTCTCTGGTTTGAAGTGCAGCGTACATGGTCTCACTTGGAGAGCATATTTATAGGCTCAGAAGATATACGGGCACAACTTCCCAAGGTATGAAACCCCAAATCCTGTTTTTCCTGTTTGGAAAGTGTTGAAGAAGAGCCTCCACTATATGAAATAAGGTTATCTGTAATGCAAAGTTCCCCAAAGCAGGGCTTTTCTCCTGCTGCCTTGCTTTTTTGGAGGCTCCCTTATTGCTCTAGTGGTTTCCCTGATGCAGCCCCAGGATGTTTTTGTACTGTAGCTTGCACTTGAGCCCTACTGAGAAGCCGCTTTACTACCCTCCACCGCTGCATAGCAAATGCAGAGTTCCTGGAGACTGAGCGTGAGGCTGCTGGCTTCCTTTAGTGCTGCAGGCATGTTCTCTCTTTCCTTGGAAGGGAGAGGAGCAGGATAATTACTCAGACATTGCAAATCATCAAACCAGAGCTGGACCAGGCAGCTTTGGCCGCATCCCCTTCCCTGCCTTCAGCGCTGGTGCAGGGGGAGAGCAGCTGTTCTCCCTCCTGCTTTGGAAAATGGAATAGAGTTGTCATTGGTGACCTCTTCAGGAGTGTCTTTGACTCCAGCTTCCAGTCTTATTCCCGATTCCCTTGATTGTTAAGAAGGTCTTCCAGGTTGGTTCCTGGCCCTGCTGGACCACTTGCAGCTTTACTAAGGAACCCTCCTTTCACTCATGAGTGAGCTGCAATTGACTGCATCGCCACCATCCCCATCCATGTGCCACGTCACTGACAGCACTGCCGGGGGACTGGCACCCAAGAGGGGGTGTGCACAGCCCGGTGACACCCAGACAGTACACCACCCTGTCTGCATCCCTTCACTCTGCTCTGCTTGGACTGTTCCTCCGCTTTGGAGAGCGCTGGGCACACCTCGCTCCCTGGGCAATACATGTGGGTGCTGAGAGCCGGTGCCCTGAAGGCTGTACCACGTGCCAGCAAGCTGTTAGTATCCGACAGCTATCTCATGGCACGTGTGAAATTGCATCATGATTTAAATCTGCATCCTGCTGGGGCAGCTGTCTGTGTCTCAGTACCTGTCTGGCAGGTGGCACGAATCAGCAGCCTCTTCCCTTCCCTAGAAGGCTCAAAGCCTCTGGGAGGCTGAACCTCCTTGGGATGCATCCAGGACCTGGGGAGGATGTGCTGGTAGGGCATGGGACATTTGAAGCTGGCTACACGGCTTATGGACAGGCAGGGCTCAGCCCTCCAGCCGGAGCCTTGCTACCAGTGCTGAACACAGGTTAACGTGGAAGTGTCCCCAGGAAAGCTTGGAGCACTTTTATTCAGTGTCCTGGCTCACTTGGGAGGCCTGGCTTGGGAAGAAGGGAGGAGCAGAGACATTTTGAACATAGCTTTATTTATTCTTTGCTGTTAACTTCAGAAATTCAGGGTCCCTGTTAGGTGCAGAACATAATTGTCAGCGTGCTCCTCTGCTGCCAGCTGTTGGTTTCCATGGCCTAACTCAAGGCAGAGAAGGGCTCTTCTCTGCAAGTGTCATCATACCCATTTCAGGGATTGGCACTGGGACTCCTGCGTGGTAGCAAGAGGGTAAGAGTGAACTCACATGGAGTCGGTAGCCTTTCCCCCATATGGGAGCATCTCCTGCTGCTGTGGCCAGGGCAACTTGGTATATCTGGACACAGGAGAGGAAGAGTTAATGAGGAGATATTCAAAGGGGAATTCAATCCCATGAAAATGGTTGGTCCTCAGCACTGGCTTCTGCATGGATCACTTTATCCACAACCCCTTTGGGATACAGTAACAAGTAGGCAAGTTCCCGACTGGAGACTCCTTTCAGGCACGAGGGTGGAAGAGCCCTTCTGAAATGGTGGAGAGGTCCCTCTCTGCGCTGGACAGAAGGCTCTCTGCAGGGAGTCTTTCCCCTCAATGCAAAGAAAGCACCCAAAGGATGGGATCTTTTAGCACACAGTTAGTGTTTTACCGTGAACGCGTTCTGTGTATTGCCTTTTAGGACTCCAAACGCTTTGAAGGGATTGACGTGGATTTTAAAGAGCTGGCCTATGAAGCTCACACAACTCCAAATGTAGTTGAAGCCACCAATAAACCGGGTCTGTCCCAACAACTGGAGGACATTCAGAGCAGGTAGGTAGAACTTCAGCTCCAGGATTTTGTCAGAGATGGTATCAGCTCTGATAAGTTTGCACAGGTTAAACCTGTGCTCCGAGACTTTCTTCCTAGACCGTGCATCCTTTGCATTCACAAGTCGCAGCATTTCTGATCTTTCTCGTGTCTTTTTTCATTTGTGATCCATCACCCTGAAGCCCCCGGAGTGGAGTCAGTCTTTGTGTACGTGCAAACTCTCATCCCAAATCAGGATTTGCCCACAACAGCATACAGCTGATTTTAATAACAAATGGCCTCACTACCACTCCAAATACAGTGTCTTAAATATCTATTTAGCAGTCCGAGCAGGGATATCTGCAGCAGAGCTGAGCCCGTGTTCTTTAATTTACGAAATTATCTCTGTGTGTATACCCCTGACACATGGTATAACTGCACTCCCTGAGAAAGGCCTTAGTGTCCTGAGATGGATACGCTTGTCACTTAACATATGAGCTAATCTACCTGGAACACACTTAAAAGTTAATACGATAGCTGTTGTGTCAGTAATAACTAACCTTTTAAAATAAAGATTTTGTTTTATTTTTTAATCAGATAAGGCCGGTGTTTCTCACAGAGGACTAGCTGTATGTTATTTGTGAACTTTGTAAGCTCAGCAGCGGTTTAGCGTGTAAACACTGAAAGATTCATTTTAGATCGGAGCAAACAAGTTTCCTTTCAGGCTTTGCAGACACAAAAAGCTGAGTAGGTTTGAATCAGACTTTAAAATGCGGCTCATTAGAATAAAAGCAGTTATGGAAACTTTCATCCCAGTGTGAAATCACCTGTGACAGTTAAGAGCTTGTCTAAAACAGTAAGTCAGGCTGCAAACCCTTTCTAGCCTCTTCATCCACCTGTGTTTCTGCTTTTTTATGAGGCTTCTCTGACTTTTAGGCTGTTTGACCCTTTGGAGTAGAGAGAGATCTGAGTTAATATCTGCTTTGTTGATCTATTCAGAAAATGCTGTAGAGGACCAGCCTACAGGCTCAGCTCGTGTGTGGCATTTCGCTGTAGATGGGGAAAATCTCCTTGATAACCCAAACTGTAGCATGAAACATGAGAGGATATTTACCCACCTCTCCTGGGCTTTTTTTATCTGCTTTGTCTCCCTAGGTTGTCCCTGTGTGAGAAGGCTTTGGCTGAATATTTGGACACGAAGAGGTTGGCCTTTCCCAGATTTTACTTCATTTCTTCTGCAGATTTATTGGATATTCTTTCCAATGGCACCAACCCACAGCTGGTAAGCCTTGTACTGCATCACCTTTGCATTTTCCAGCTGTCACTAATGTCACGGTGGAAGATGCTGCCTTGGGACTCTCCTGTAGCTTATCCTTTCTTGAGTGCTTACTTGGATTAATAATAATTCTTTCACAGCTGGCTTTCATCTGTCATCTTTGAAAGGCAACATGTGCATTATATGTTGTCTCATCTAACCCTGGTGATGCTTGCAGATGGTTCTGAAAGAACTGCAGAGTTTTTGATGCCATAAAATCAGTGGGTTTGTTTCTGCTGGGATACAGTGAGGTCGGAGGAAACCATCTTTCTTGAGGATCTCAGCCAAAACTTGTTGCTGACCTTGGATCCCCAACCTGGGATGCCACCAAGCAACATCTGCTGTTGAGAGGGCCACAGACTGGTCATTCAGATGTGGAAGTGTTGGCAACTGGTGGCTTGGAGAGTTCCCTTTTTTTAGGTAGAAGAGGCATTTGCTAGAGGCCACTTCTTCCTTCCCCCATGCAAAGGTGTTTGGGATGTCCTGATTATAGGGGGAGAGAAGGACATAACCTGAAAGATGTAAGACAGCTGGTGGTCAGACAGTGGCTATGGCCAAGGCAAGCAAGTAGATCTCTTGGGTTGCCATCCATCTCTGTGCAGCTCAGGGGCCAGGCTGGGTATCTGACTGAGGTGGCTTCTCCTCTCCAGGTCGGGTTTCTGGGGATGGTGCCTGAATGGCAGGGGTGAGGAAATCACTCCAAATACACCATTCCTCCTGTTGGCTTTGGTGGGTTGCTGGGTCCTGCAGAGGAACTTGTAGTAACCTTCCTGGTTTAGGAAATGGATTCACTGTGCTCTTCCCCCCGTTTGCCAGAGGAGTGCGGACACCTCCTGTCCCCCAGTGGGCACAGTTCAGAGGATTCAGTCCTGCAGATGTTTTTCCATGCAGAGCATAGCAGTGTTAGGGTTGATTATTAGTGCTACAGGAGTTGCTGTCAGGAAACCTCGGCCGCTTTGCCTCGCAACGCTCTGCTCTGGCTGGTGCTGTTTGGGATGCATCGTTTGTCCTGAGGTTGGTATGTAAAACCAATCAAAATGTTCACAGCTAATTGAGAGCGTTGGATAAGGAATGAATTCCTTATTCCATCTTTCAGTAGCGAATAATCTCACCTTCTTTAAGCTTTTCATCATTTTCAGCATTCATGCGATCACATGAATGGAGAAGGTTTGCACGTGCATTTGGAAATGCTATTATTTGCCTCTAACCTTTAACACTGCTTATATCTGTTTCTGCTGCTGATTTCAGCCTGCAGAGTATGATAAACACATAGTTGATTGATACTTAAAACGGAGAGGAAAAAAAAACACAGGAAGCAAAGAAAAGATACTGTGTTGAAACACTCCACGGAGTAAGAAGAAATTCCTGGTGTTTTCTGTTATTCAAAACTATTTGCAGTAAAATCAAAGTAAATGTCAAGTAGGATCATACATGGATACGCTCTCAGCCTTTCCACTGCAGTTTCAAAGTCTGATAATTCCTAAAGGAGGATTAAATACACTGTGATATTATCCTCTTGAACTGGGTATTGTACTTGTGCAGATGCAGGTGTATTCAGGGCTCCATGGCAGGATGGCACCAAGTGCTGCACCGTGTCCGAAGCCCTGCAGACTGGCCAGGGTCTGGGAACGGACAGTGGGGATTTGTGAGCAGAAACTTCTAGATGTAAGAAAAGGTTTCTGTGGTTTACTTAAGGAGATCTGCTTAATCTGGGGGGATGATGAGTGTGCTTTGCTTCTCGGAGGTACTTGGCACCTTCCAGGATTTGGCCCTGCTTGAACATGCACGAGAAGAGTACCAAGCCATGTCTACCTGCAGGACAGCTCGTGAGGAGCGCTGAGGATCTTTTGCGAGTCAGTGAGTCAGAATTGAACGGAAAAGTCCACCCGTCTTTCTCTGAAAGCATTAGAGCACCAGGCATCATGGGCTGTTCTCGTTTTTCATCCCACCCATGGGGGTCTGTCCACTTCCCTGTCTCCGGCTGTCATGGAGAGAGGCAGCTCCTCTCTGGGACTGCTTTGTGAGCTGACCCTTGCCGTGGGAACATCAGTCCTGGGAGAAGTCTGCCTTTGTCAGTAGTGGCATGTGACACTCGCAGTGATGTAGTTGTGTGTTAGGTAGTGATCTGGAAGAAGCATTGGTGACCTGCTCAGCTCCCAGCAGGCAGATGCCAATGCTGAGAGCCTGCAGCAGTGATGGCAGCATCTCCCTGTTGGCTTTTCAAACTGAGCTGGGTGGGAACAGGAAAGGACTTGAATTATTTGTTTCCTTCTGGAAGAGTGCTTTTGGTCAAGATGAGTGTTTTGTAGGAGGTCTGGGCTGTTGGGCTGTTTATCATGGCTCTTTCTCCACCGTGGAAGAGAATTCAGGACTTTTCGTTGGCACAAAATTAATTTCTAGTAGTTAGAAAAACAGGAACATTCATAATGAAGAAAACTCCACAGTGTGCTGAGAATAGGATGAGGTGGAGCAATGGCTACAGACTTCTCATCACTACATGTAGGGAAGCTTGGGCTAGGAGGTCATGCAATGTTTGAATGTTTTCTGTGCTTTTTCTCTGTATGGGATATTTCCCAGTGGGGAAATAAGATTTATTAAGGTATTTCTGTTTTCTAAATGATGTAGAAATAAGTGGAAGTATTAGGAGAGACAGCAAGAGGCTTGCATTGGCAGGATCCTGGCCATGTATGAGAAGATGCGGTGCTACCAAGATGTTGAAGATCATGCTTTGTGAACATGAGTGTGCCTGTGACATGTATGGTGACCTCTATTCTGTTTGTCCTGTCTCAGTCGCTTGATTTAGTACAATTGCTTTTGCAGGTGCAACGTCATCTTCCCAAACTCTTTGACAACTTGGCTAAGATGAAATTCCAGCTGGACTCTGAGCAAAAGCCAACCAAGGTTGGCCTGGGAATGTACAGTAGAGAGGAGGAATACGTCAGCTTCAGTGAACCCTGTGACTGCAGTGGGCAGGTGAGAGGGAAGACCTTTTCTATCAGACTGTCCAGTGGAGTCTGCTCTCCTGCCCTTTGTGTGGGCATCTGTTATCAAGTCATTGTAGAGCTTCACTACTCTGCCTTTATGTGTGAGAAAGGCTGGAAGAGGTGATGTGTGATTTAATTCCTTCTTACGCTACATCCCTTGGTCTCACTCTGGATAAATCCTTGCTAAGGTGGAGCATAGGTGTCACAGTCCATGGTGGGAGAAAGGGCTGTGGCCTTTTTCTAACTAGGTTTTTTTATTTGACTTTTTCAAAGACATTTTGAAGGTTAGTCTTACAGCTTGTTACAAATATCCTCGGTAAGGGAGGGGATGCAGATTGAAAATAAACTAAGCTAATCCATAGTACCTCTGCATGGGTATCTTTTGAAAGAGAAGCCTTTTTTCCTGTTTTCCAAATATTCCTTGTTTCATAGGATGTGTTAAAGTACAAAATGTAAAAATCAAACTGCACTCAGCTTATCTGTCCCTGTAGTTGCACGTTTCTCCATGGATTGTTATAGGAAGCTAAAGTCCATAATACCAGCTACTGAGCTCCCCAGTGAAGGAGCTTGCTGCAGTTAAACTATCTGCTCAGTGAGGGCTTTGCCTGTCAAATACTAAATTCAGCAGGAATTGTGTTCCCAAGTTTGGCAGCAGCTTTCTCCTGCTGCTGGCAAATTGTGCCCAATGAGCAGTTCTGTCATGACCTGGAGGTGGAATGCACCGAACCAAATTACTTATCTCGGTGGAGTTCATTTTGGTTTCTCCTGTAGCTGGAGTTCAAGAGAAATCTGCCTTGTATTCTTGATGTCTGGAAATAGATGCTGATCTTGCAGTACCAAAGTTGGCTAAATCCACCCAGTCTGAAGGAGACTGTAAGCCTTGTTTAACTTGAGAGTTGATGCTTGTCCCACTCCGCATCTTCACTAATTACCCAAGGCACTTAAGAAGAGCAAATGCATTACTGTGATTTAATCTCTTCTCCAGGTTGAGGTCTGGCTGAATCACGTACTAGACAGCATGAGGGCTACTGTGAGAGATGAGATGACAGAAGCCGTCATAGCTTACGAGGAGAAGCCAAGGGAACAGTGGCTCTTTGACTACCCTGCCCAGGTATCTGCCACTGCTTCTCATCTTCATTCAGGCTGGCACGTGGGAGAGGCAGATCTTGGCTTCCCCTTCAGTCCTGCTCTTCCCTTCTTTCAGTAATGGCCTCTAGCTGTGGATGGGAATGTCTCTGGCCTCAGCTGTGCTGTCCAGTAGAGAGGAAGGATGCGTTGTCCTTTATTTTAGCAGTCTCCTGGTGGAGTTTCTGGGCTGAGCTTGGTGCTCTGATTGGGGCTCCAGGGAGGATACGCTCTTGGTTGGGTTACAGAGCTTGGGGGCTTGGGCAGTGCCTGCTGCACCCTGTGGGTCACGGGAAGTCTGTACACCCATAGGAGTGAGAGGTGCAGCAGAAAAACAGAGTGGTGAGGCCTAAGGAGAGAAAAGAGCCCTTCAGATGCACCTCTGACAGCCTCATGGTCTTCAACTCTTCCTCCTCTGCTGTGTCAGGTGTGTGAAAGGTGCTGATTTACTAATAAGCAGCTGCTAAATGTGTCTACCACTGATATGCTGTTTTACATGAATGTCACGGGGCAAATCCCTGTTGTCCTGTCTGCTGTGACTACTCTATGAAAAAATACTTAATTTCGTGTCACGGGTACTTCATCCTTGATCTCCCTGCGGATCAGACGCTCTTGAATGCAAGGAAGTCTTGGTGTTTTCCCTGATACTGAGCCAGCTTATTTCTCTAGGTGGCTCTTTCCTGCACCCAGATCTGGTGGACAACTGAGGTTGGGATTGCCTTTGCCAGGGTGGAGGAAGGCTACGAGAATGCGTTGAAAGAATATCACAAGAAGCAAGTGACACAGCTGAACACCCTCGTTACCATGCTGATTGGACAGCTCTCCAAGGGTGACAGGCAGAAAATCATGACCATCTGCACCATTGATGTGCATGCTCGGGACGTGGTGGCAAAGATGATAGCACAGAAGGTTTGTGTTTGCAGCTCAGTGCGGTCCTGTGTTGGGTGTAGGAGGAGAGATGGGAGATGGGGAGGTGACATTTCACATTGCAGGGAGGTGACTTTCCTCACCACACCTGCCTTCGCAGTGAGGACCGGTCCATCCCCCATGAAAGCTTCATTCCACTCACCATTTTGGCACCTGAGCTGCGTGTGCCTGGCATCCCTGGCCTTTCCGTGATGGTGTTTGTGGGTGTGTTGCAGGTGGACAACGCCCAGGCATTCCTTTGGCTGTCACAGCTCCGGCACAGATGGTCAGATGAGGAACGGCACTGCTTTGCCAACATCTGTGATGCCCAGTTCCTGTACTCCTACGAGTACCTTGGCAATACCCCTCGGCTTGTGATCACTCCACTGACAGACAGGTGAGTCCCCGGAAAACACCATCACAGCTGGGCTTTGCCATGCAGTCAGAGAAAGAGCTAACAACCAAAGATGGACTTAGTATGGACACCCACATCCCTCTTGTTCTTTCTCCGTATGCCAGCAATATGGTGGCAGAGCTCTCTCGCCTGGTTTGTGATTTGATGGTGGTACCCTCTGGGGTATCTATGCCTCAGACCCTGGGGTGGGATTCAGCTCACAGATTAAGATGCTCACTTTTGGGCGTCTGCCTGTGCAGAAGATGTCCACACCCCATAGGGTTGGTGAGTCTAGAAAGCTGTCATTCCGTCTTGAAGTAGACATTTACCACTTGGTTCCGTTGTCTCAATGGAGACATCTAGGGTGACTTGAGATGCTCTGCGTTGTCCCACCTGGCTTCCACCTGCCAATCAAGAAGCATGCAAGTCTTCTGTGGACCCCTTGTCATATCTTTCCACCGTACGTGACATTTCAGTAGCAGTGAGCATTTTAGGTGGTTCTAATCACCCATGTTAGTCAGCTGAGCCAATCCCCCATGCGTTACCAGGTTTTGTTGCCCATATTGTCTACAGCTGTGTGGTTTTTACAGGGAGTGTAGACACTCACATGTGGGCACCTCCCTGGTGTCCATAATCAGCATGATGGAGAAGCTTTGGGGCTTGCTGCAGAGTTGAGGGGGGTAATTCATAGGCTGTCTGAGCAGGTTTCTGTCAGTGATGGGGAATGGGATCCTTTGGGCTGAGGAGCACTAGGAAGCAGAAGGAAGGCCTTTGAGAAAAGCTGACCTGTTCTCATACTATCTGGGATGTGCCCAATATCAATGAGTGGTACGAGGATCCAAAGAAAGCACAACCCGGATGTGAAGAGGTTGGGCAGACCCCAGTGGGAGACGAGTATCTTTTGGAGAATACACAGCAGGACAGGGGTGGTGATTAATGTCCAAGAGGACCTTCAGCTTAGACATGTACCCTGCTCACAGACAGCTTTTCAGCAGAAAGGCTCTCCTGAGCGCGTTGCCCTAGTGCCATTTCTCTGCAGTCCAACAGCGACCCGTTGGTCCAAGTCTCAGTCTCTTTCCTTTTTTCCTTCATCCTTCGCTGTGAAAGATGTTACATCACCCTGACCCAGTCGCTGCACCTGACCATGAGCGGAGCACCTGCAGGCCCTGCAGGCACCGGCAAGACGGAGACTACGAAAGATTTGGGGCGAGCCCTGGGCATCATGGTGTATGTGTTTAACTGCTCCGAGCAGATGGACTACAAGGTACTGCTCCCACCTCGGCCACCGTGCCATTGCATGGGGCTAGGGATGCTCAGGGCCCAGTGAAACCTGAAGGGTGAGAGTAATCCAGCTGAGGTCACTTTGATCCATCACCTCTCCTCAAATCCCTGCTGCGTTCTTTTCTGCTGAGCACCTTTTTCTCCTCCTCCCTTTTCTTCTCTAAGACTTGCACAAGGTTCTTCAGGAGGCAGAGACCCAAACTGTCTCTCTCTGCCTCGTTACGCCTTTCCCTTCGCTTCTGGAGTTAGATTCCATGTGAGATGCTTCAAGAATTTTGGCCTGTTCAGTTGAGACTGAGGTTGTGCTGATAATTTGACCCTGGTCGTTTCTTGGCGTGCTCGCAGGCTGACAGGCCCTGGCACGGGAAAGGGCCTGTCCTGGTTTTCTCAGGATCCTCTCCCAGAATAAGGCCAAAACGTGTTGAACCTTCAGCCACTGCAGAACGCTGAATCCTTAGGCTGAGCCTTGCTCTCTGCTGCTCTGGCACGGTACAGTGATTTTGGTGGCTTCGCATCATATTTTATTCAGGTTATGGGCTCTCCCAGGAAGCGGGGCCATCAGTAATTCAGCACAGGTGACCTTTAAATGAAACTAGTGCACAGATACATCGAGAAAGTGCAATTAGCAAATCAAGTGGCAAACTGTGCAGAGCTATAAATATTATAATTGAGTTGTGCCTGCTGTTTCTCTGCACTTTTCTAAATACCCACAATAGACTGTAAATTGCTATAAATAAACAGGCTGGGAAATAAAATCCATTTTTTGCTAGACTTGATTCCATTTGTGATTTTACTCTTGTATTATTTTTTTTTTTCCAGTCTTGTGGGAATATTTACAAAGGCCTTTCCCAGACGGGAGCCTGGGGCTGTTTTGATGAATTTAACAGGATCTCAGTTGAGGTCCTTTCTGTGGTCGCTGTACAGGTAAGTGAAGAAATGCTCGTAAATAAATAAAAGCAAGGCAGCGCCATGCTGCAGTTT
The DNA here is from genome assembly GCF_965231255.1 of Vanellus vanellus. NCBI lineage: Eukaryota > Metazoa > Chordata > Aves > Charadriiformes > Charadriidae > Vanellus > Vanellus vanellus. Next base: position 1,679,862 of record NC_138922.1, read on the forward strand.
AAGGATTGAGGGTAAATATGGAAAGTGCACGTTGCCAGTTTCAGTTCTGTGTGTAGGCAGGTGAGGGATTATATCCCAAGATTAATCACATGAATATCACAGCACTGACATAATGCAGCAGTGATGTGCTCCAAACATTTTTGTCGCTTCTTTCCTTTCCCAGTTACAGCATTTGTGTTGAGGCAATTCCTTATAGTATCTTTTCCCAGATCAGTATACGATGAGGCTCTCTACCTGTTCCTCTGGAGGAAGATGCTTGTGTCATTAATGTGCTGTGTGATAATTGCCGTGTATCATTTTAGGGAGGAGAGCTGCCTTGAATTATGGCTGCTCAGCCTGCCGTGTAGGGGATAATGTTCATGGGGGGGAGGGGTGGTGTTTGGGGCAGATCCGCGGCCTGCTGGACTTTTGGGGGATACTTATTGCCTCCAGTCAGGCACAAGCTGTGTGTCATATTCAACAAATAGAAAATTAACCCTGAGTGTATTCCTTAATGCGTACCTGTCACCAAGACTGTGCAGTCTTCTTTCCTTCCTTCTCTTTTCATATGGCTGCAGATTTAATTCTGTCTGTAATGAGAGCTCTGTGAAGTGGCTTTGGAGGGTTATTCCTGGCCGAATGGCATAATTCCTAGGAGGAATGCCTGCGGCCCCGTGGGTGCAGAGCGGTGCTGCTGAGCGCCGGGGTCAGCTGGGTGACACTTGGTAGCTGGAACCTGCAGCAGATCTGCAGCCCTTGCTTCCATGCTTGCCTGGGACACCCTGACGGCACCAGATTAAAGCCAGGAGAGAGCCATGCGGGCTGTGCCCGGCTACGCATAGGTGTGTTCCCTGTAGAATGACTTCTCATCTCCTCTGTAGCTTCACTGTTCAGTGCATTTTATTGGTGAGTCCTGTCCTTGGAGAAGGGCTGGGAAGGAGACTGCCCTCCCCATCATGCTACAGCGTCCTCTCCTCTTGTGCTCATGTATCATCTGGCACTTTGCCTCCTCCTTCCCTTCCTTTTGCTGGCCCACGAGGAGACCTGGAAATATTTTACGCAGGGGAAAGAGTTGCCGGAGGAGAGGTGCTCCGTACCCTGCTCACGCCTGCCCGGCGGGTGGGGAGGGGGCACCCAGGGTATGTGCTGCAGGTGTGGATGCCCTCTGGCAGGGGCTGAAATCTGCTTTGAAGGAGAGCTGTGTCCAGGTGTTGTCCAGATCCTAAATCTGACTGGTATCCTCTGAAAATGCCAGGTAAATCCGGCTACTGGGGGAGTTTGAGCAGAGGGTGGGTGCTCACCTGCACTGTCCAGAACAAGACCGCTCCAACATGGGGAGAACTGAAAGTTTGGAGTCTTAAGGGACTTCAGTGCTGAAAATTAAGGTGAAAATTAAGTATCTAAGTTCTTCTGGACCCACGTGTGAGCTGAGTGCAGGTTTTAGGATCCCAGTGTCTGACTGAGGTGCTGAATTCTTGCTAGACCCCCTTTTGGGCTTGGTACTGCAGAAAAAAAAATCTAGAGCCCAGAAGTTTCTACACTTTTGTAAATGTTTTGGTCAAAGACGTTATTCTGAGCCCTCTGTGAACTCCTCGTTCTTCTCACCTCTTTCACTCGTAATTGGTACCTTATGTGGCATCCCAAAGAAGCCCCAGGTGGGTACAAGAGTTTATGTATCGTTCCCTCTCAATTTCTCTTCCATCAGGTTCTAGTTTAAAGTTGTCATTGAAAAAAGTCTTTGAGGATCTTAAAATAAAAAGGGAAGCTGAACAAAAGAAGCCCAGATATGACTCAACTGCTAATGATTCCCTGGCTCCTGGCTGGAGCGCGGCATCTGAAGGAAGCAGCACGGCTGTCATTCCATCATCGTGTCTCCTGACTGCTGTTAGGAGTGTAACCATGGCGATGTTTAATTGGCTGTCTTAGTCATGCAGCTAATGTCGATATGGTCCCTTACAGAGAAAAATTCGATTAATTGCTTAAACTTTAAGATGGCAAACAACATTAAGGTTAGAGTAGTGACTATAGAGAGATTTCTCCCTTGGCGAAGTGCTGTTTGCAAGGAGGTGATCGAGCTTTACTAAACTTGCTCTCTCTGGAAGGGGAGGACTGGGAAGAACAAAGCTGCAATTGGGCAAATATAAAAGACAATACAATATTAGTGAGTGAAGGTGTCAGGGAAGGTCTTCCAGCTTCTGCCTCGTGGTTTGGGTTTTAAATGAAGCAGCTGATGTCCTGAAAATCTTTAAAAGCAGTATCAAGTGATGGGTTTGCAATTGAGCTGAGGCCAAGTTAACTGGGAAATGCTGTTCCGTTTCTGGGCCTAGGCGAGGAGCAGAGCAGGCACAGGAGGGCTGAGGGCTGCCACCGAGAGCGGCGGTGTGCAGGGAGACGTGACGATGGGTGGAGGGAGTCAGGGGCCCGTATTGTGTCAGACTCTTGGGACCGCGTTTGGGTGTTGGCTGTGGTGTGGATGCCTGCACAGCTCTGCATCCCACCTCAGGCGTCCGGCCTCCTGCTGGGTTGGGAAGTTGAAAGAGAGATGACTTGGCTTTTAGTGGTGGTTTTGCTGTGAGATGTGCTGAGAAGTGTCCCACAGGTGATGTCAAAACCCAAGGTGAGACGCAGACAGCTTTGGAGGTGTTTCCTTCTCCTGAGCTGTTCCTCCTCACCCACGTCCCTCATTGTCTTGCGAAGCGGTGGTGCAAATTCTGCAACTCCTTTGCAGTTTGCTGCCCACTCTTCTTCAGCTTTCTTTTCTGCTTCGTTTGTGATGGGAGATTATACTGCCACGCAGATTTGCTCCAAATAGTGTATAAAGCTTTATATGGTCAGTAAAAAACCAAAACAAGAGTGATAAGCTCCAGTCGTCATGGGGCCAAGTGCAAGGAAGGCAGCGCTGTGGTCTGGTGTGTTTTTCATAACTGAACACCAATACTATAGCTGTCTTGGTTCCTAGGTGAAGAGTGTGCAGGATGCAATACGGGAGAAGAAGAAATCCTTCAATTTTCTTGGAGAAGACATTAAGTTAGTTCCCTCAGTGGGCATTTTCATCACCATGAACCCCGGCTATGCAGGGCGAACTGAGCTACCCGAGAATTTAAAATCTCTCTTCAGGTGAGTCCCAGGTCAAGGTCTGTGACCTGTATGATAAGACTGGCAGAAGTTGTCTTTTGGAATATTCAGGCTTGACTTAATTTCCTTGGGGAATTCACTTGCACTGGGGAGTCGCAGATGGTTTCAGCCTTGTACAGCGAGCCTGGGAGCACACGGGCTCTGTTGCTTGCGATGGGAAAGGCGGTGCGTGACCTGGCTCACTGGAGAAGACCTGGAAGATAAAGCTGGAAATCCACTGCCCCTAAGACCTGTGGTAAAGAAATACTTGTTCTGCAATATTTTCTTGCCTGTCTTTTTAGGCCATGTGCGATGGTTGTGCCGGACTTTGAGCTGATCTGTGAAATTATGTTGGTGGCCGAGGGCTTCATTGAGGCCCGGGTGTTAGCCAAGAAGTTCATTACTCTGTACCAACTCTGCAAAGAACTCCTGTCCAAGCAGGTGAGCTCGCTTCTGTGGTTGGGTGGTACAGTGAAGCCTGTTGATCTCCAAAATCAGCAGGGACATGGCACTCTGCCACTCACCTCAGTGGCTAAAGCTTCACAGCTTTTATTTAATGACTGAATTTGCGCTAGCTGCTGGCAGAAGAGAAGATTTGTGATCATCAGAGCAATGAAATTTTCAAACTGCTTCATTGGAGGATCTGCAGGGACAAAAGCACTTGACCAGCTACATTAATGGGAGAGGTTTTTTCAATAGGCTCAAATGACACCACATCTGGGGTAGTATTCAGTGACCCTTTGCTTTTCAGTCTCTTAGTTCCTATTGAGTCTCCTGCCTGCAAGGGGTTTATGATGCCTGTCCCTCTCCGAGTTCAGCCTAACAGTCCCCTGTCGTGTCAGGTGTTGATCAAGTAGGGTCACTTCCAGTGTGAAGCTCTAATTAATCAGATTTTTCCATGTTATCATTTGCCTAGATCAAAGCTGGGCTCAGAGAAGAGTGGAATCAGGACTCCAGATGGAAAAAACTGATCTTGGCTGTGCCAGCATAAGTCTGGGTGGGAGGTGCCTTGTCACAGGAACTTTGTGCTGTGTCTTGGAGGCCTTGCTGGAAGCCGTGGCCTCCCACACAAAGCAGTGAGCTGTCGAGCTGTGCTCTGGAGGCCGTTGACAGAGTAGAGATATAAAGACTTGATAGTTGGCTTGAGAGTCCCTCTCATGCCTTTTTGTGGTTCTTTTTCAGCAATGTCTTTACAAGCCTCTGCTTGGTGGGGTGCCTCTGAGACCAAACATGCCTGGTAACCTTGTGATGGGCAGAATGGAGAAACTTGGGTATCTGGGGCCTCATAATGGACTAACAAACCTTTCACCCTGGCAGCTTCTGCAGATCGAGGGGTCTGGCTGCCCTTGCTTTAGCTGCTTTATGATTTAGATGAAACAAATTGCTTATGTCTCTGGAGTGCAAGTCCTCCTGCTGTCTTACTGCCAACTCTAAGCCCACGTCATGGTGTGAACAGCTGAATTATTTCACTCTTTAATACTGTCCCTGACAGGAATCTCACCTACTGAAATGGAAATCGGGTAACTCAGGCTGGTAGAGGTCTCTGGCCAAAATGCAAATAACAGATTTGGATGCATTTCCATTGCTGACTTGTCTGGCAGTTTGGAGCTGCTGGTTCTTACCCCTGCATGGTGATGTACTGTCTAAGCATAAACTCATCCCTCCTTTTATTTTTGTTTTTTAATTTTTCCCCACGTAGGATCACTATGACTGGGGCTTGCGTGCAATCAAGTCTGTGTTAGTTGTCGCCGGCTCCCTCAAACGAGATGACCCAGAGCGACCCGAAGACCAGGTTCTAATGCGCTCACTTCGTGACTTTAACATCCCCAAGATTGTGACTGATGATGTGCCGGTGTTTATGGGGCTGATTGGGGATCTTTTCCCTGCTCTGGATGTGCCTCGGAAGCGTGACCTGAATTTTGAGTCGTTTGTGAGGCAGGCTGTGCTGGACCTCCGGCTGCAGGCCGAGGACAACTTTGTGCTCAAAGTAAGACCAAATGATCTTCTGCTGTACTCACACCACCATCAAATCATTTGGGTTTTCTCAACCATATTTGCTTCTACAAAGAGGGCTCTGCACAGCATTCCCTTTGCAGGCAGACCTTGATGGAGGATGGAACCAGCTACGCTGGGTCTGATGCAGTTGCACCTGCCCCTAAAGCCAGCACTGGCTCGGTCCTGGAGTTTACAAAAGGGCTGACCCTTGTAGGCTCATGAAAGTGGGGCCTGTGGAGAGCAGAGCCTCATCAGGTGATTCAGATATGAATGGTGCTGGAGGTTTGTCTGTAGGCTGAGGGTTTCACCCACCATGGTTAGAGTGGCTAGACTGAGCTCAAGGTCAAATCCGTTTGTGTCTCTGGGTCACATAGAATCACAGACTGGTCAGGGTTGGAAGGGTCCTCTGGAGCTCACCCAGTCCCACCCTCCGCCAGAGCAGGGGCACCTCCAGCAGTGGCACAGGACACATCCAGGCGGGTTTGGAATGGCTTCAGAGTGGGAGACTCCCCCCCTCTCTGGGCAGCTGTGCCAGTGCTCTGCCGCCCGCACAGGAGAGAAGTCCCTCCTCATGTTTAAATGGAACTTCCTATGGTCATGTTTGTGCCCGTTACCTCTTGTCCTGTCACTGGGCACCACTGAAAAAAGACTGTTCCCATCCCCCTTTCTGTTCCCATCCTTTAAAGGGCACCCTCCCTTTAAGGATTTATAAGCATTGATAAGATCCCCCCTCAGTCTTTTCTTCTCCAGACTAAAAAGCCCCAAGTGCCTCAGCCTTTCCTCATAAGAAAGTTACTCCAGTCCCCTCATCATCTTTGTAGCCCTTTGCTGGACCTTCTCCAGCAGGTCCCTGTCCTTCTGGAACATCTTTCTAAAGAAGAGGCCCAATGGGAGCCATATTGTAGATCTGAACTTCAGTTTGGCATCTTTGTCTAAAATTTGGGAGTGTTTTTTATCAGGTGGTGCAACTGGAGGAGCTGCTGACGGTCCGACACTCTGTCTTCGTGGTGGGTAACGCAGGCACAGGCAAGTCGCAGGTGATGAGATCCTTGAACAAGACTTACCAAATAATGAAGCGACGTCCTGTCTGGACAGACCTCAACCCCAAGGCAGTCACCAATGATGAGCTTTTTGGCATCATTAACCCAGCAACAAGAGAATGGAAAGATGGTAAATGTCTTTTCCTGACTGAATCTTCAGATAAAGAAGGATATTTTTAAAGAACTTCCCGAGCAGCAGCAGGATGACCAGTTCTTTGTATGCAGGTCTGAAAGCCCCAGTGCTTCTCTGCTGCTCACAGCCATGGGAGAGTTTGTTGTGGAAAGGATACATAGGATGTTTTAACTTCTTGATCTTCAGATGGGAAGTATAGCATAGACCTGCTTTATCCTGTTGCTGTGACAATAATTACAGTGTCCATCAGTCCCAACACTTACCAGTTCCTAAATGGGGCAGGTGGTTTTTCGGAGTTGGGTGGATCGGTGAGGGAAGAGGTTTTCCTCCTGCCCTATGGTGTGCACTGGGGCCCCCGAAAGGTGCCACCCCCAGTTTTCCATAGCTGGTAGCACACACGCAGCAGCCTTAAAAGTAGTGTTTGTCACTTAATATTGTGGCCCAACCTCTGTAGCACACCAGCATTTGCCAGTCTGTCGATCCCGATTGCTCCTGAGGAAAATAAGATACGCATTTAAAACTTGCTGAAAGATTACAGAAATCTGGAGTGAAAATGTTTGGTTGTGACTAATACGTAAAGGCAGCTTTGATTTACGTGTGTGGCTGGTTTGGGAGGTGTGGGGGAGGTAAGGGAAGACGTTGCCATAAATCATCCTCGCCCAGAAGTCCGCCAGGAGATGAGCTGCCACCCACCTCCCCTGGCTCCCACCATGGACCCCCCTTGACCTCCTGCTTTGCTCTAGTGCCAGGGTTAACTTCTTCTTAATTGTAATTAGGGACCCTAAATCAAAGTGACAGAGGGAAGTGCGGGGTACAGCCTGAACTCTGCACACTGGTGCAGCAGTGACTGCAGACTGAGGACCGTGGGTGGCACTGAACAGCAGGAGGGACGTTTTCCAGGTGGCTGCCCAGTGGTTTCTAGCCTGTAACATTTCAGAGGAGCTTATGGGACTCCATCCTGAGGTTTCAAGGCAGATATTTTCGGCACTAACCATTCCTGAAAATTTTGTTTCTTGTCAAAGACCAGCAAGGCAATCTTCACCAAAGCCTAACAACAGATGATGTGTCTCCTTACGGGTCAGCCCCTTCTTTTCCTCTGCCCATTTTCATCCTGTCACTCCTTTCATCGTCAGGACCTAAAAAGGTTACACGTTAGGTGGTAAAAGGTCCCACAAGGGAATCCTAGAAGTGTTGGTTGATGAACCAAACCCTTCCTTTAAATCCCAAGACCGTTCTGTGGTGTGGATGCCCAAGGTTAGGAGAGAGGTACTTCTCTCTCTGCTGCTGTCACAGTGGCTGTGAGGGGAGCAGTGATGCTCTGAGACAGGAGCTATTTCTGACACTAATGAAGTTGGAGCGGTTTCCAAGGCATCTGTCCAGCATGTGAGGAACTGAGGCGAGGCAGAGCCGGTGCAGTGTTATTTTTTTTGACCCGATCTCAGAATCGGATACCTGTTTTGGGTGAGCTGTTCTGCACTTGTGCACGAGCTTTGTCTTCAGTCATGTAATGCCACCGGCTCTTCCTGACCTGGATCACAAAGAAATAGCTTGTCCTGGAGAAAAAGTGCGCTTGTCACAGTTTGCCAGAAGAGAGGCTTTTTTTTTTTTACTGTTTGCCTGATGTTTTTTCATGAAGACCAGCGTCTCCCTAGGTGTTTGCACGTGTCGAGGAGAGCGATAGTTTTGTGGAGTTTTCATTTGCTCTGCAGTACTGCTCTATTCCCAGCCTTCTTGCTCTTCTTAACATTCATTATTTACTCCCCTCGAGACACTGTATCCTCTCTGTCTCCTTGATTTTACTGACATTTTGTTCTGTCATTCAGTGTCATTCTGTGCTTGTTCTCCCCTCAATCTCACTAAAGCCATGACCCAGCGTTTAATGCATCTTGATTTCCCTCATATACTTTGAGCCACAAAAAAAACATTTATAAGAATTTCCAAGGCATATTCAGATGGTTTTCTGTGCTTTGTGGAATTTGTGCCTTCTTTTGCCTCTGAGTATCTGCTCTTCACTTTTCTTATCCCTTATGATTCTTGGTGGGAATGAAGCTTGTGTGTAGTAGGTCTGCGGTCATTTTCAGTGGTGGTAACCGATAATGTTCTTTTTCTTCAAATCAGACTAGACCCATATCATGATATAGTAATATTTATGTACATAAGCATAGAGATTTGAATGCCTAAGAGGAAAGCATTAATTAGGATAACTTTTTGTAAGTTGCTGAAGAAAACTATTAGAGCAGGTGGCAACTTCAGTGTTCATCAACATATTCCTGTCACCCTCCCAGGACTGTTTTCATCAATCATGCGAGAGTTGGCCAACATCACCCATGATGGTCCCAAGTGGATGGTACTAGATGGAGATATTGATCCAATGTGGATTGAGTCGCTTAATACTGTGATGGATGATAATAAGGTAATGAATAGAAGTTAAAGGAGCAGGTATTCTCTGACTGCATGGCATGGTTCAGCCTAGGAGAAATGCAGATGCTGAAATAACACCTCCTAGAATAATACAATTGTGTTTTTTCAGGTATACCAAACAATATTGCATAAAGAAAATAGTGCATGAGGGAAATAGCTCACAGCGTGCTTTGATTGGAATTTCCCTTTTGTGGAGAGCTGGGCTCGTTAGTAACCGCAGATGTCCTGATCATAACTTCAGGCTCTTTAAAAATAGAGTGGAGCCATAATCCTATGCCTTTTCCTCACCCTAAGGGAGTGCTGCTCGTTCTGGGTCATGGAGGAGGGAGAGATCATTCTACTACCTGCTAGAAATCAGCTGTTTTGCCTCGGGGAGCTGGGCTGACAGCCACCAAGCTTTTTAGTGCAAAGTGCTGAACGCTTTTCGTTCCTGTTCCTGGGGAAGACGTTAATCTGTCTGTCTGTCTGCTGCCTGCAGGTGCTGACCCTGGCAAGCAATGAGAGAATCCCTCTGAACCCAACGATGCGGCTGGTCTTTGAGATCAGCCACCTGCGCACAGCCACCCCAGCCACCGTGTCCAGAGCGGGTGAGTCCTGGCCTGAGCTTCATGCTGGGATTTTGCATGGACCAGGTAGGATCTAGTGCCATTAACCGGCCTTTTGTTGGCCAACTTGGTTCCTCTTGAAAGTACCCACCCTGGGATCACAGCTGCCTTTGGTGGGCAGGGTAGGTTCCTCAAGCACATAGACAAACTGTGGATCCTGATGCCAAATCCATGTACGGAGCTGTCGTCGTCTTGGAGTTTTGCCCAGAGCTCTCTGACTGTTGGTGGATGATCATGGCTTCAGCATTGCTGAGAGAGTGCTCCTGTTGTGCAAAGCCCTGTGTGGACTTGATGAGCAGAGGGACAGTCCCTATCCCAAAGAGCTCCTGATCTTCTGGAGAAGTGCACGGAGAAGGGAATGAAGGCGTCCCCTAGTTTTATACATGGCGAAATGGGGCCCAGAGCAATAACGTGACTCAGGCCAGACCATATTCTGAATTTGGGGCAGCATCAGGAAAGGTATTCTGGTTTCCTGAGTTAAGTCTCTTCCCTGTTAATGTTTCTACTCCACAGTGGGGCAGGAGGAGGGGGTAGGTAATGGGACACCCGGGTGTATTTGACAGAGTTTTAGTTGTGTGTAAGTAGCTGAGAAATTCTGCTGGGGGAAAGGAATAGTCTCTGCTGCATCCTTACTATATGTTGTCTCTTATCCTGGGTCTAAAGGTATCCTGTACATCAACCCGTCGGATCTGGGCTGGAATCCCCCAGTGAGCAGCTGGATTGACAGACGAGAGATCCAGTCTGAAAGAGCCAACCTGACCATTTTGTTTGATAAGTACCTGCCAATTTGCCTGGACACCCTCAGAACAAGGTACCATCTGAAGAGTGTTTGTATCTGCGCCGGTGAGGGCAGGGGGACACTCGCCGCTTTCCAGACCATCTGTGCTGTGCTGGGGTTGTGCTGCACGTGGCAAGGGTGGCTGGTTTCCTCCTTGCCCCTGACAGCCCTGAGCATCATTGGCTCAGAGAAACAGTGGAGCAGGTGACATTCCTACCCATCCTTTGTTGGTCACATCTGGTTTTCATCTGATTTTGATTTGATTGTTCCTGTACTTCTTGTACCAGTTCTGTATCTCTTGGAAAGTAAATCCAGGAGATCCTAAAGAGAGAGGTTTTCAACCTCCTGATGTTTCAGGCTGGACCTGAGTCCACTCCACAAGTTATTTTTCAGTAGAGCAGATTTCAGACCACTGCTGAAGGAAGGGTTTCAGTATGCAGCACAGAAGGTGGAGAGGGTAGATCCTCTTTTTTCCTCTCCCTGCTTCTTTTTCTGACCCTCAGTGATGAGACGGAAGTTGGTGTTTGTGGGAGAGGGTGGGATTGCTTTGTTCTCGCTTGAATTTCTTTCCTGATGCGTTTGAACAAAATGAAGTTGGTCTCTGTGGACATCCAGCCTGGGCGTGTTTCATGGTTGGACACCAATCCAACGAACATGAAGAACTTGGATATTTGGAAGGGCCTTGGTGCTTCTTGGCTTGATGTATCTTCAAAGCCCACAGAGAAGCCATGTGGTTCTTGCTTATCACCATGGGAGATGGATCTCTTACTCATACTGTGGTGAGGACTGGCCAAAATAGAGTCCCAGCAAACATGAGTAAAGGAGCTTCTCCCCTCCTTGGCTTGCTTCCTATAGTTACACCTTCATTTAAAATAAAACTAAAAGTGAAAAAAGGTAAATCAGCGTACAATTAAGCATGGGAGTTGTCTGCCACAGTGGGGATGTGTCAGAAGGGGCTGAAGTAGTGAAAGCAATGGTCTTTGGGAGTAGGAGTTAGGCATCTTACTAGGGAGCTGCTCCCTGGGGGACCAAGCTGGTTACAGCTGTTGGCAGCAAAGTCCGTTGGACATTTCCCACTGTATTTGCTGAACATTGTGTCAGACCGTGAAATCCACGGGATTAGCTACAGGCAGCCCCGAGCAGAGTATTTTGGTAGCTTGCTTAATTCAAAAATTGTAGAACCAACCTTTCAAATAGCTATAATTACTTTACGGAGGGCTTCAGTGCTGCTACAATATTAGTTTGGAATTCTGTAAGTGTAGCTTAAATGAATGTAAAATGGCAAGATGAAAGGGCTTATTTTATTACTCCTCTATTTGACCGCTTTTGAACTCATCGTGTTCACAGGAAATCATTGCCTTTAGCAAGTCTTCCATTTTACTTCTTTCAAGAGGATCAAAGTTTTAAAATGCTTGAAACTTCTGATTACTGTTATTACTTGTATCTGTGCCAGTGCCAGCAGGTCCGAGGGAGAGAATGGGTGTTCTCTTTATTGCTGTACCCGAGAATAAGACATGCACTGCTGACAAGTAGAATGCTAATATTCCAAAAAAGCATTTCTAGGCTTGTCTTCCTGGGTTGTGAGCGACTGTGTTGCTGGACCCAGTTTTATCTCCTGTGCTTTCAATTCCCATCCCTTAGATTTAAGAAGATTATTCCCATTCCTGAGCAGAGTATGGTTCAGATGTTGTGCTACCTCCTCGAATGCCTCCTGACGGAGGAGAACACGCCGCCCGACTGTCCCAAGGAGCTTTATGAACTGTACTTTGTCTTTGCTGCCGTCTGGGCTTTTGGTGGATCGATGTTTCAAGACCAGGTAAGAAGGAAGATGCTGCTTCAGCATCTTTTATTCAGCATCTTTTTTTTTTTTCCTTCTTTTTTTTTTTTTAAATACTTTCCAAAATATAGTGCTATATCAGTAATGCAGTTTTCCCGGGGCTCTCGTATAAGTGATAATAAACTAGAAACCTGAATGCAATGATTCCTTTAGTGAAAGACCCAGTTATCCAGGGTGTAACACCAGAGAAGAATGGTTGAGGGGTCAAGTCATAAAGGCGGAGGGACGTTTGCTTATGCAGGCACGTTTCACTGGGGAGAAACGTGAGGTTAATTTGTAGAGGCCTGTGGATGTGCATAATGGGATCAAATTAAGACTGACTTATCAGGTAAGTACATCAGTGGAGCAATCTTCCAGCCATCTACTCTGCAGGTAGACCCACACCAGCCGGTGCTTTGTCACCAACTGGCTTTTATTGAACATAGGTGGATGTCAAGAACTGACTGTTCTCAGTTTCTGGTAGACGTACATAAGAAGGAGGGTTGGGTGGTCAGCAGGGCAGGATGGGCTTTGGGGATTACGTGCTTCCACTGAAGTGGAAGTAGACAGTGGCTCTGCTCTTGAAATACTCTTTGCTGGGAGGATGCTGTTGAGGTTGATGGTTGCAGGCACTCAGCTGAACTCACCTCCGGGCAGCCAGCTGTTGGGTGGTCTCTGGCATGAGCCGCTGGGCTCAGTCAAGCTGTCGGTGGATGGATGTCCACAGCCAAGACTGTAGTGCTGGAGGGCACAATCTGGAGACTAAGATCATTTTGGGCCAGGAGGATTAGTCAGACCATGGTTCACTAGTGGTGTCTCTGACATTCAAAGTACACTCATGTCCGAGAGGCAGAGGAGGACAGGGCACTACTCTCCATGCTGCTTCCCACAGTACATCTATCCTATGGATTAATTGCAGCTGTCAGCCTCTGAGTCCACCAGCTTGCATTAGACAAGGTGGGTGTGATCTCTTGCATGGTGATATTATAAGACAGTTTTCTCAATGTCAGCATTTGATACTGCACGTTTTCAGCCCCCTTTTGGGTCCAGGTCCTTGAAACAAGGGAGAAGCGAAGATGTTCCAGCTGGGCTGAAACACAGCTGCTTTGGTAGGAGCTGCAGCACGTGAACAACAGGGATCTTGGGAAGGGTCTTCTCCAGACTTGCCTGGGAGAAGCACAGTTGTGCTGCCTCCAACTGTCTCTCCCTGATTTCTTATGCACAGGGGAGGAGAAATAGACATTTCCTTTTGCCCCAGTTCTGCCCCATTTCCTGGCCACATGGCTCAGCTCAGTACAGCAGGGCTGTCTCTTGATTTCCATGTAATTGGAAAAGCTGCTGCTGTTTTACAACTTCCAACTGTTAACAGTAATAATGGACAAGAAGACAGCAGGCCGCGTGTCAGAGCCCTGCTGCCAGCGCTGCCGGCGTTGGAGCCCCCTCGGCTCCATTCCATGGTTTCGTGCCCATGCTTGCGGGACAGCTTCCCACCCTCTGTTGGCATTGCTGTTCCCAGATAGATGGCTGTGCAAGCTGTAGATTTTTAATGTGACTGGTTCAGAGGCAGGCAGGAGAAACCTGAAGCACTTGTAGAGGGGTCTAAGAGGATGTGTGGCACCTGAAGGCTTAGATTTTGAGTACCAGGTTTTCAGCAAGTGGCACAGGGAGCAATGCAGGTAGCTGCGAAGCTTGCTTCTGGAAGTACATTTGGCATCTGCTGGAGCTGCTCACTCTGGTTCTGCCCAGTCTCTGCTGGGAACCTGTTGGGTGGTTGCATCTCCTGGTCAGAGGGTACCTCATCCTCAGGTCTAAAGCATGTCATCCTGATCTGTGGGCAGTGCTGTTGAGGGCTTAGAGATCTCTATCTGGTCTCTAGTGGGCTTGTGTGTGGTCTGGAGTATGTGGGAGGTCTCTCCACAGACCTGACACTGGAGAGGGTGGACCCAGCTGTGGTGGAGGCACTGTGGTTCTCAGAGGCTGCTCGAGTGCCCTCTGGGGTCTCTTCATGTTTTTTCCGTGTGCCTCAATTCTAGACCAACAACACCTGCTGGGCTCTTCACGTTTGCTTCATGCCAAGGAGCAGTTGCTCCGGAAAGTGATAAACAGCACAGCTCAAGCTCCTCTTGCTGCTGATCTAGTGCCATCATACCTCACGGCCGTTGAATGACCTGTGCGAGACTAGTTTTCTTGGCCTTTGTGGGGGACTTTACTTTCCATTTTCTATGTGCCAGCTGGGAAATATTCAAGCCTTGGTGTTGTCAGTGCAGGATGACTTAAAAAACCCAAACACGGCAAAGCCTGGGAAGCGCTGCTTGTCCTCGCTTCAGCGGTACAAGCTGCTGTATAATTACAGGAGCTTATAGCTCCTCGAGCAAGTGGGCTGGAGTGCAGCCGTGTGGCAGACGGACGCTGCGTTCCCTGCGCCATAGCAGAGTCAGTCCTTGGCATCGCAGGCTTGGCTGCCTGCTGCCTGCCTGGCTCCCCAGGGAGCAGGGGCCGTGGCGCGGTAGGCTCTTGCCGGGCCGCTGTACGGGTTGCAGGAGGAACCGCACGGGCACAGCGTCCCTCTGGGAGGTTTGACTTTGAGACTGGACTGTGTGTTGCTGCTTGTGATACTCTGTAAATGTCAGAGCTGAGAGTGCGAGGATACAGCAGTCCGAGCGAGGGGAAGCCTGATGAAAAATGATCCAATATAAGATCTGTTTATTGCTCTCCATTGAAGGTGCCCTTCGCGCTGACCTTTTGCTGCCGAAATGTCAGGAGAAACAGTCTGGAAGGCTTCCCGCTACTCTGCAATTGTTGGTGGGTAGCGGGGCCCCTGTATAAAAACAGATGATAGATTTGCCATTTCCAGGCTCTGAAATTAGCGGAAATCCATATGGGGTTTTTATTAAGGCAGCAGTTTGAGTTCGACACCGTTCTGGCAATAGAGCCAGGGCTGGAGCAGCTCCACTTAACTGCTTGGTTAGGGGGGGCGGGCAGCCCATCGCAATGCAGCTGCAGGCAGTTTGCCTGCGCAAGGGTAAGGGCACCCTTGTGAGAAAGCTTTTAGCAGCAATGCACATCCCTCTCCGCTGCAGGCTACTCTGCTGCCGGCACCGAGGAGTTATAGCAACAGGAGAACGGAGAATTACAGTTATTCCGCCTCTCTGAATAGCACGAGACTGCAAAATCGTGGATACTAATAATGTGTTTTTCAAATCCTCTGGTCTTTTGATGGATGGCGGCTCAGGAGACTTCACAGAGGACGCTCGGTTCGGTTCAGCTTCAAACCCGGCTTTCCCGATGGAGCCTTGGCAGTCGGTGGGCAATGTGTTGCCGGTCCCACCGGGGCTTCTGGCCTGGGAAAGCACATCGAATGGCTACGGGGAGGAGAGACCTGCAGAAGCCTCAGGAAGAAACTGTGCTGTTAAGACATATTTCACAGACAACTTTTGAACAGCACTCTTCCCCTTCCTCCCCCACCCGCTTCTCCCCAGGGCAGAAGGCTGTAGTCCCCGTTGTCTGCGCGGGAAGACGTTCAGGTGGAGCAACTGGCCCAATGTCGTACAGGAGAACTGGGGCGGGGGAGGGGACTAAGCACATTTTGCAAGTCCTGACCCAGTATCTGAAGCAAAACTGTCACCCCAGCTCTTGAAAAGATTCAGATGCTCCAAAATCTCCATGCACAGAAAGGTATAAGGGGGAAGGACGAGAAAGCAGGTGCTTCTAGGGCGATGTGGCAGTGCAGAAACACAGTAGAGCCAAAGGGGCACAGTGATAGCGTGATAGAGTCATTTAGGTTGGAAAAAACCCTTAAGATCATGGAGCCCAACTGTTAACCCAACACTGCCAGAACCACCACTAACCCATGTCCCTCAGCACCACATCTACAGGTCTTTTAAACACTTCCAGGGATGGTGACTCTACCACTTCCCTGGCCAGCCTGTTCCAATGTTTCACAACCCTTTCTGTGAAGAAATTTTTCCTAATATCCAGTATAAACCTCCCCTGGCACAACTTGAGGCTGTTTTCCAGAGAAGAGACCGATCCCCCCCCGCTACCCCCTCCTTTCAGGGAGCTGTAGAGAGCGAGAAGGTCTCCCCTCAGCCTCCTTTTCTCCAGGCTGAACATCCCCAGGTCCCTCAGCCGCCCCTCACCAGACGGGTGCTCCAGACCCCTCACCAGCTCCGTTGCCCTTCTCTGGACACGCTCCAGCACTTCAATGTCCTTCTTGTGGTGAGGAGCCCAAAACTGAACACAGCACTCGAGGTGGGGTCTCACCAGTGCCAAGTGCAGGGGGACGATCACCGCCCCAGCCTTGCTAGGTCCCTCTCTGGTGCTTTGGTACACCGGTGTCCGCAATCCTGCGTCTCCAAAACATTATGGCTTGAAAAGAGGCCAGAAGACAACAACTAAGTATTAATAGAGTGGTGTGATTTATGAGGAAAGGCTTTAGTATGCATCCTTTGACTAACCATGACCACAGATGTAGACGGATGTTGTGTCCTTGTCTGTTGGAAGAAGTAGGCACCAAGAATCAATCAAGCAGTCTGTTTAGTCATAGGCACGTATTTCTCTTTTTCAAATTGATCCATCTATCTAATCTCAGACACACCAAGAGTGATCAACACAGAGGATGAATTATTTAGGTGAATAAATAGGAGTGATGAGAAGAAATGAAGAAAATGAAAAATTAGGCTTAATAATAGGAAAAAGGATAAGATCGTTATGCTGTGGAATGTATTTTAAGGACCAATCCCACTCTGGTGGACTGGGACAGGCAGCGTTCTCCATCACTAATGAATTTCAGCAGACGAGCCTATTTTCTCCCCTTTTTGCCTTGCAGCTTGTGGACTACAGAGTGGAGTTCAGCAAGTGGTGGGTGGCAGAATTCAAGACTGTCAAGTTTCCATCTCAGGGCACAGTCTTTGATTTTTACATCGATCCAGAAACGAAGAAGTTTGAGCCTTGGTCTAAACTTATTCCCCAGTTTGAATTTGATCCGGAAATGCCGTTGCAGGTACGTGAACCTTGCATGCTCTTTGTCTGGGAGGAGTATGTGGACTTCAGTGACTGTACGTGGGCAGTTCAATGAAGTCTCATTAAAGGTTCAAGCACTTCATAATAAGGATGGCGTTTTTCATGAGGTACAACTAAATTACCATCTTTTTTTACTGTACTTTGGCTGTGAAGACACATCCTCCACCCACGTATGAGTGACATACACAAGGGACAGGCTCAGAACCCCCCCAGTGACCCAGGAGCTGCCCAGGCTGTGGGCTTGGGGGTGCGTTTGGCCTGCAGAGAGAAGCAGGTTGTGAGAGAATGTAGTGACAAAGCCCCAGAGACACCGTGTTGGCATTCTGTGTGGCTGAAAATAGAGATGTTTTTATGATTTGGACAAAAAAAAATGAGAGTTTCTGCAGGTAGCTAATTGCGCTTGCCAGCTACGCTTTTCTTTCCTTTTAGAAGTGCCACGGTGAGCAGATGACTTGTAAAAATTGCTGCCGCTTTAGCAAAATGTGTGTTTGTGGGGAGATCCAGATGCTGCTCCCAGCATCCAGCTGTCAAGGCTTCGTCTGTACAGACAGTCTGATTCTAACGGTTGGCAGCAGCGTATCATTCCCTTCCTAGCGCAATCGAGAAAGCGGGGTCGCCTCGCTCGTTCCCAGCTCTGCCAATTTTACTTCTCCCCAGATCGTGGCTGTGGGGCTGTGGCAGGGATGGGGACACTTACCTGCTCCTTCTGCCCCTCTCAGGCTTGCCTGGTGCCCACCGCTGAGACGGTCCGTGTGCGGTACTTCATGGACAGGCTCCTGGAGCGCCAGCGCCCGGTGATGCTGGTGGGCAATGCCGGCACGGGAAAGTCCGTGCTGGTGGGGGACAAGCTCTCCTCACTGGACACAGATGCGTACGTGGTGAAGAAGGTCCCATTTAACTACTACACCACCTCTGCCATGCTGCAAGGTAAAGCAGTGCCTGAGCCGCGGGACTTCTCCCTGGCAGGTTTCTGAATTCCTGGGGCATCTGTTGGGGTTTGGAGTGGGGTGTGCGATGGGGCACCTGGGGGAAGATCCATGGGTGAGATGCCCGTGTCGTTTGTGGGCCCTGCACTGACACCCGCCGACTCTTAAATCCCACTAGGAAATTCTCAGGTCAGCAGACTCCTGGTTTTGGGGAAGATGACATTTTCCAACCTGAGGATTTGAATTCCAAACGCCACGGCTCTGGTTCAGGGCTGTGCCAGAGCGCGCGCTTAAATCTGCCGCTGTTCTGGGCAGCGCGCAGCTCGTACTTGACTTGAGGTGTGTCTTTAATATGCTCAAATTTAAGCCCATGCCGAATAGGATGGGTTTCTTGGCTAGGATCCAAACTGTCCTCAGGGTGCAATGACGGGAATTGCATCCCAATTAGCAGTGAGGATGCTGCTAATGGACCTGTGCGGGCTGTAAGCCAGGGCTGCCGGTTCCCAGTGCTGTCCTCCATGTCCTGCCGCAGCCTGATGTGCTCCCGGGGAGCGGATCCCACCCCCCTGCCTCCCCAGGGTGCACAGGGCTCGCTGACCCTGTGGGGCTCAGAGCCCCGGGGAGTTGCTGGCCCTGAGGAAACCCATAAGAATATCGCTGATGAGGATTTTGGCTTATCAGTGAAAAATGAAGTTTGAGACCAAGATAAGGTCAGTTTTGCAGTGTAGTCCTTTCAGAGATGAAGAGAAAGGAGGGAATTCTTAAAAAGTGGCTCATTTTGGAAAGGTGTTTTCACTTTGAGTTGACCTAAGGAGAGATAAAATAACTTTTTACGTGTGTTTATTAACCAGGAATGAAACCACCTGCTTTGTTTTGAGTTGAATAACAGCTGTGGGTCGTCATAAAACAAAATGCTTCCTTTATGTAGCTTGGTTTCACCCAAATGTCCTGAAATCCTTTTACTCCCCCAGTCCTATACGGGACCTCCATCTGTGAAGCATTAGTGACACCACGGATTTAACCTTCACCGGCTGGGCTGTCCCTGGCCACGCGGTGCCAGGTGAGGACATGGTTGCAGCCCACACCGGTGCCGGAGGCAGTGAGTGTCTGCGGCTTTGTCCCAGGCTCCCAACATGGCAAACATTTTAAGAGAGGTGTCGGGGCTTAAAATTGCCCTGTGGGACCGATCCGCTGGCAGAGAGGTGACAGCGCAGGCTCAGCCGGCGCTGCATAACCTGGGGCTGTGTTGTGGGGCCGACGGTGGAGCTTTCTGGGGCAGGTTTGTGGAGTTTCTGTGCCTGCTGGTGCCCAGGCTCTCCTGCCTTCCTCTGCCCATGGTGGGAATGCAAATTATTCAGGTTATGTGTCCTTTAAGCAAAAAAATGGGTAAAACCTCACCTTTTGGCCAGTCTTGCAGCCCTGAGCAGCGTGATGGTGGGGTGGGGGGATGTGCGCTCCTTCATCTCCATCCCGACGGGGCAAACGTGTGCAGGTGTGGGGATTTATACTGGCCGAGCTGGCAGTGCGTCCCTGCTCACGCTGGCCGGGAGCTATGGGCTGCCACGGCGACTTTCCTCCTCCGCAGAACAGAGCGAGGCGTCTTGCGCGGGGATGAAGACGTGGCTGGGAGATTTGCATTGGGAAGCGTGATTTATACGGCTTGGCCCACTTCCCTACTGCTCATTTTTTATAGTTAATTTGTCCCTTTTTGTGTAGTTTGTCAGTTGGCTGCTCTTTTTTTTTTTTTTTTTTTTTTCCCCCAGCAGGCACCTCTGTAAATTTGTAAAACGTGGATATAGAGCAGTTTGGGATTTATTTTTTTTTTTTTTTTTTACTTAAAGAAGAGCCTGATTTGAAAGCCGGTAATTTCTTAGACAAAGCGCCTGTTAGTGCAGAGATTTATACGGTGCGGAGTGTGCACCCTTTAGGGGAAGCACAGGTATGTGGTTCAAACCATCCTCTCGGGCCCTGGGGCGTACAGAAGTGTATGTGCATAGGGGCTAAAAGGAGCCGGGCACCCTCTCTGCCCACGCCTGGGCCAGTTTGGAGATTTTCTTTGGTGTATTGTCACCAAATGGCGCTTTTGCTGGCATTTATTGGCCTCTCAGCCCATTGCCCCGGACCTCTGGTCTGCTGCCGTCTCTGCTTGATACCCTCTCAGCCCTCTGCTCCTCCTTGCTCCTCCTCGGACGGAGCCCTGGCGTCTGGCATTTGCCGCCCTTCCACTCCGGATCTGCCTTGGGAAAATTGCAATAAATGTTTGGTTTGGGGAGATTTGGGGTTTCCCCGCCTTCCCCCTCCTTGATCAACAGCCAGCAGGCGAGAGGAGTCGCTCTTGCTAAGTCTCGTTCGCAGCGACTGTTTCTTTCAGATGCTAATTTGAGTGCGGCGGGATCGCACAGACACGGGCCCTTTATTGTTATTATGAGATACAGCTTTGAATTAAAATGCAACTTCCACGAACATGTCACTTGATCCCCAGTAATTGCATTTCAGTGTGATGAATCTCCTGCATACTTGTTTAACCTCAAAAAGGGCTGATTTTATATGTTAATTAAGGACTAATTAAATTTAAATTAAATGCTTATTTGAAACACTTAATTTAACTTGCTACCAGAAATTTCAAATATTGTGGTTTTATTGAAGGGGGAGAGAGACTCCACTGAGGAAAGATTCATCGTTTTTCGTAGCACAATTCATTCCTTTGTGCAGCAACTGTCTATGACAAGAAATCAGCTGAATTTTGAGTAGTGGGAAAGACAAGCTGTCTGCAAGGCACTGAAGCAGTAGAAAAAAAAAAAAAAAGGTCTGAAAAAAGCAGAATATAAATCTTCCTTAATAACTTTTGCACACGATAATGAATAGCTTCAGCGTACGTTTTCACAAGGAGATTTTTACCAAAGTTCCCAGTCCCATTTACATTTGCCAGTCTCCCTTAATTACAAAGAATTGCTACTTACCGTGCTGCTCTACAGCACCGTACAGGTCTGTTGACAACGCAAAACTGTGTAAATGAAACAAATTCTGCCTCCGCCTTCAGGAGAGCAGTGAGCCCTGAGACCAGGGATGCTCTCCAAGTGAGCCCGTGGCAGAGAGCCCACCCCAGGATCTGGGCAGAGGAAAGATGCTTCTGTTTGCTTTTCCACTTACCGAGTCGGGAAAGGTTGTTTGGGCTGCAATCACAGGAATCGATAACCTATAAAACATTATGTGCAGCGCTGTGGGGTGATTTGTAAGAAATACCAGCCCAGCGTTCTAAATATTCCCCACATTTTATAATCTAGAGCAAGACGTAACCTCAGCCTTCTGCTAAAACAAATTAAAATCTTCCAAAGCTTTGAAATGAGAAACTTTTCTCTCTGCACTTTGCCATGCTCGTGCATGACCCTACTTAAAACCAGGTGGTAATTTGGCAGCTTGCGTTGGAAATGAGTCTTGTCACGTTATCTGGAGGTTCGGGTGATGCTGGGGATGGGATCAGGGAACTTGTGGGTATTTGGTGCATTTAAATAAAAACCATTATTTTGATTGTTCTGAAAATGTGCAGGAATTTGGCCCCCAAACCACCTATTCCTTTTGTCTAACAGAGGTAAACAACGCACTTACGTTCACAAAATCAGCTTTGTTCATGGGCTTCTGTTCCCACAGCATCTCTCCTGCTCCTTCCCGGTGCGTGGCCACTGCTGCCCGTGCTGACCCCGTGGCCACTGCGTCGCCGGCGCAGGCAGAGGGCACGTTCACTGCTCTCTTGTACGGGTCAGGATAACCTCAGCAAGCAAGTTTTAGTTTAAAAAAATTACGTGGAAGGGATTCAAAGGGCTTCATCTTGCATGAAAAGCTTTTTGTTTGCTCTGAAGTAGCCCCGTTTTGTAACAGACTGTTTGTTTGCCTTTTTTTTTGTGTGTGTGTGAAAGGAGGAAACTGAGAGCTTTCCAATTTGGTTTGGGTCAGACCAAAAAGCTGCCCAAGGGTGCTGCCAGCCCCGTGCAGGGCTCCCCACTGCTCGACAGCCGCAGCTCGGGGACAGCCACTGTCCTGCTGGGGAGCAGCATCCTGTGCCAAGACCAACTGCTCCTCCCCAAAAAGCAATAAACGCTCCCAGGTGCCCACTGGAGGGGCTGGGGGCTCCCCCTGTGCCATGAGAACAGCTCTGCCTGTCCCGGGCATAGCGCAGCTTCTCCCGGGGCTGCTGTAGCTACACACAGCCCGACATCGAGCTGGGGTGAGAAATCATTTTTATTTTGCAGCCATGGATCCCCCAGCAGCTTAACTTTGCACCTCCGCCTCCGTACAGGTGTGCTTGAGAAGCCTCTGGATAAAAAGGCTGGCAGAAATTACGGCCCTCCGGGTACCAAGAAGCTTATCTACTTCATCGATGATCTGAACATGCCTGAGGTGGATGCTTACGGCACGGTGCAGCCCCACACGCTGATCAGGCAGCACCTGGACTACGGCCACTGGTAGGAGGCTGCTCGGGTTTGGTTCTGAGACCTTTTTGTTCAGCTCCAGGGATGGGGATGGGGTCTGAGAGGAGGTGGAAACGCAGTTTCCCCCTTCCCATCCCCTGTCCGCCGTTGCATCCGTCTGGGCCAGGCTGGAGCCAGCTCCGGGGGAGCCGAGTGCTGTGCGCCCTCGGGGTTTTCCCTGTCCCCAGCAAACGAACTCCAGTTGCTCACAGCCTGGTTGAGAGGAGCTTTGCTCTGCTCTCCCTGCGGTTTGCGACAGTGGTCCTGCTGCAAAGCCTGCAAGGGGAGCGGGATGCTCAGCCGCGATGCCCTGCGGTACAGGGGAAAGCCATGGATTTGGCACCTAACACTGTTGTCAGTCCGGCAGCAGCAAACAAGCATTTTCTAGGCAGAGGTAATTTGAAAGAAAAGCAGTGATAGGGTTTTGGAAGGAAATTGGTGCATTTTACACCGTAGCCAGCAGCGCTGCGTGGGACGGACAGCAAGATTTGCAGCTCTCCCGGGGGGCATTACCGGGCAGGGACTCGCAGGAATTTCCAGTCTCCTCTGCTGCCTGAGCTTGGCCAAAAGCTTCCCAAGTATGGAGACAGCGGAGGGCAGGGAGAAATTTGGGGCTGCGGATGTTGGGGAAGTCGGGCAGAAAGAGGGCTGTGCTGATTGCGTGGGAGCATTGGAGGCACGGGGACGCGCAGCATGCCACGTGTCCCCTCCCAGGCACATCCAGGCTTTCTGCCCGCGCTCTCGGCAGCGCCCGCCGGGGTGTTGCACTGTCGGTGTCCCCTCTCGCAGCACACTGCAGGGCATGACGAGGAGTGAGATGGGCACAGCCCACTGCAACCCCTGGGCTGCCCTGGCCCCGCTGGTAACCGGGCTCCTGGGGCTGCTCCTGGGGCTGCACTCCCATCTCCGTCAGCGCCGTCCCCATCCATCCCACGCAGGCAGTGGTGGGCAGCTGCATGGGCAGCAGGCAGCCGGCTTGCCCCTGTCCCAGGCTGCCTCGAGCCAGCTGGATTCCTGCGATTTTCTCCAGTTTCCATGCATGTGACTGCTACAGCCTGTGAGCTTTGCTCAGAGTTTGTAGCTGATATTTCTATAAACCAGTAACAGGTTGTTGAAGCTGAAAAATTTCCACCAAGAGCAGGACTCGTGTGTGCCGGGCCACGTACAGGTGATACGGGCAAGCCTGGGCCCTGCCTTGGCGAGATGCAGAATTTGACCCCACTGAAGACAACTGGGCATTGGCGGCCCACGGACGTGTGCCGGGGGAGACGCAGCAGCTGCCGTCACCCTACCGCTGCTTTTGCTTTGCCCAAAGGTACGACAGGACCAAGCTGTCGCTGAAGGAGATCACGAATGTGCAGTACGTGTCGTGCATGAACCCGACTGCGGGGAGTTTCACCATCAACCCTCGCCTGCAGGTACAGCCCTGCGCAGTGGCAGGCGCATCGCTGGTTTTATTTTTGGGTGGATTATTTAAGCACGAGGCCAGACGAAAACAACTGGCAGATCCTGCTGTCATTTTATCAGGAGAAATGGCATGAAGCTGTCGAGTGACTGTGGTTCCTAATGGTGAAGCAGCAGAGTTGCTCCCTTATTTCTGTGTTTGTTTTTCCTCACGTTCTGCTGCTCAGTCGGAGGAAAAAGTCACAAGTTGCCAGCCAACCTAACACCTACTTTCGGGGCAGCCTTCTGGTGCATACAGACAGATTTTGCCTTCATTTAGCTAATATTTACCTCTGGAGCATAGTTCATTAAAGCTTTTTGGCTTCTAAAATTTCCTGATGGAGCTGACAGTATATTCTCATTAAAAAGAGGTGTGTGTGTGTAGGGAAACCCAAACAAAGAAAACACAAAAAAATCCCCCAAAACAGTGCAAGTGCTGATGGTAACAGAAGTATAGATTTGGGAAGAGATCTTAAATCTCAGGCCTTGATTTTGGGGAGCTGTGGGGCTCAGCCTGGGCCACAGAGCTGGTTATTATCAGCTCTGAGGTTCCTTAGCTCTTTCTCCAAGCCGTGAGGAGTGGCAGAGCCTGCTCAGAGCCTGTTCCTGTGCCTGCAGATTAAACCCACTGAGCAGGTCCTGTCGGCATCCCAGGGGGGACAAATGGCAGCCAGGGGGACGGTGCCTTTCCCGGCTGCGTGGCAGGTATTTGCCATGCCGTAGGAGGAAGCTCGGCAGTAGTGGAAAAGTACCCTGAGAAACGTGTGCCCGTGCAAGAGCAGCCGTGACTCGGTGGGGCGCCTGCCGCAGGGACAGATCCTGCTCACAGCACAGGGACCTGCTGTCTGGATAGCAGAGAGCAAAATTCACGCCCTCGTTGAGAAACATCATGACCAGAGTCAGCCCGGGCCCTGGCTCCTCCTTAGCAAGCTGTGGTGTTAAAATGAAGCATCCGTGGCTGTATACGGGCATCTCCTCTGTCTTTGCAAGTTCCAAATCAATAAGGGGTCTTCTGGGAGGCGGAACCTTCCAGGGGCTGTTCCCAACAGAGAAGGCAAATGAGCTGCACTGGAGGTTGGTGGGCCTTCAGAGCTCTTCAATGGACTGAACTTCCAGCGTAGCAGTTGTGAAACGCAGTTGAAAATCCTGTGTTTAGAGAGCAGAATGATGTCATTTGCCAGGTGTCCTCTGCTGGAAAATTAGAAGAGGGCAATAGCTTTGTTCAGGTGGACTGCAAGTCACAGAATCATAGAGCATCAGAGGTTGGAAGGGACCCTGAAAGATCATCTGGGCCAACCTTTTGTGGGAAAGGGAGCCTAGATGATAGTAGCAGTATAGTACTAGATACTAGTAGTAGTATAGTACTGGATAGTATAGAACCTAGATAGTGCTGTGTCCAATCGCATCAAGTCCCCAAGGGCATTTTGCTTGAGGGGTGGTTGCCCATCTCTCTGACCTTGTCCTTTCTCTTCCTCAGCGTCACTTCTGCGTCTTCGCTCTCTCCATCCCTGGTCAGGACGCCCTGTCCAGGATCTACAGCACCATTTTAATGCAGCACCTGACAAGTGGGAATTTCTCAGGGGCTGTGCAAAAATCAGCTCAGCAGCTGGTTGCCCTGGCCCTGGCACTGCATCAGAAAGTAGCTGCTACTTTCCTGCCAACGGCTATCAAGTTCCACTACGTTTTCAACCTGCGAGACTTCTCCAATATCTTCCAAGTAAGTGTGATTGCTGTCCTGTGGTGCTCGCAGCTTGTTCCGAGGCCATGGGGGGCTGTGGACGTGTGTCCCCTGGCCCTGCTAGCCTCGGTCTCCCACCTGGCAGTGACACAGCATGTGTGTCCCCTGAGTAAAGGGGGTGACATCAGGCCATTCCCTAATTCCTGATTGGTTTTGGATTGATTCCAGAGCCATCACCCATGGCTTTGAGGAAAACCACTTAGAAGCTTATTTACTTTCCAGCCTCCTGTGGCCAAGGAGGAGGGATGAGTATCTCCAGAAGGAGGTGCAGGTTTTGGGTGGGTTAAAATGCCCTCTGGCTGTAGAAGGGACCAACTGAAGGGACCTTTGGGCTCCTGACTTCAGCACTTAATTAAGTGACAGTTGGTGTGATGCAGACGGGTTTGTCTTTGTGAGCCTCAGTTCCACACGTGTAAGTGTGGGGAGTAATGGTACTGCTCCACCACACGGGGAAAGGACTTCATTGCACTGATGCAGGTGGTGGATGCTTTGGAGGCTGCTGGCCCTGAAGACAGGAGAGCAGGAACTTGTTCAGCTGCTCTGCCTACAGCCAGTACAGTTTGTGGGCCTATACTGGCATGTCCTCATAGCTTCTCGATGGTCGTGTACTCAGCATGTGCATGAAGGATGGCATTTACAGAGTTGATAAATAAATCAAAACCAGCTTTGACTTAATTGCTGAAACTGAATTACCACTGGAGCCAGTTCTGTACCAAGGGGAAGTTGTTCAGCTTTAAAAATGTTTTCTTCCAACACTGGAAAGGTATTGTTTTCTTTTCATTTTTCCCCAGAAATCTCATGCTTTGAAGCAGTAGGTGTTACTACTCAAAGAGTCTTTTGGAGTTTAAGGCTGATTATTAAAGTTCGGGAAAGTTCTCAGTAGCCAAATCAAGAGGTTTGAAACACCATAACCTGTTGTAAAACAGCAGTTTGTAATTCGTTGCTTTCTTTATTAATGTCTGTTTTACAAAGCAGGTACTGAAAGTTCAGTGCCGTGTGGTCCAGTCCGTCAGACAAGAGTTGAAGTAATGACAGACAATGGGAAATCCAGGAACAGGACCCTGAAAAAAGTTAATAACTGCATTGTGTTAAGAAGGAATCAGACCTGTCACCTGTGCTCAACTAAACATCAGCAGCCTTTGGCGTTAGATGTGGGTCGTGTTAAATCCCGGCTTCTGGTTAATCTGTGCTTTGAAAGGCACAGAGAGAGAAAAGAAGCATTTCAATAGGAAGCTTTATATTTTAACTGTAGTCTGCTTGAAAGGTGCTAAGGTTGTGGGATATTAGAAAATGTCCTGCCAGATCTAGACGCTGCGCCAGAGGGGAGGAGCAGTGACAGGAGCTCAGATGGCTTTTCGTTTGTCATATGGCTGTAGGAGGAGCGGGGGACTCTGGCTCCTTGGTCTTATAGCATTTATTGAAATTGCGGTTCAATTTTTCTTGAACTCCTTCCTTACCTTTTGCTACTCAGTCTTGATTATTTACTTACCTTAAATATTCTTGGGATTTTGAGATCTCCTGATTTCCTGTTTAGCTCTGCTGGAACAGTTATTTTCCTGAAATTGAGTGTGAAAGAAGCTCTGAACTCTGGGAATGCATTTCCATGTGTTGCATTCGTTACATCTTCATAAATTCATAGTTTAGCTCAAGCTCTCTTGTCTGATGCCCTGCTAAAGCAGCGCCAACTTCAAAGTTAGGTCAGGCTGATCAGACAGGTTTTGAGTGTTCCCAAAGCTGGAGTTCCCATAGCCTCTCTGGTCCTTGTTGCACTGCTAAAGCCACTCTGTGATGAAGTTTATGTGTCTTTATTTCAATCAGAATTTCCCTTACTGCAATTTGTGCTTGTTGCCTCTTGTCCTTTTGCTACGCACCTCCAAAAAAAAATTTGGCTTGATCTTGTCTGTAACTCCCCATTAGGTAGTTGTAGGTGACAGTAATGTTCCCCTTCACCTTTTCCCATTTCTCTCAGCCTTTCCCTGCATGTCCCATGCTCCACCGTTTTACAGTCTTGGTGGCCTCCATTGAACTTGCTCCTGTATGTCAATGTCTTTCTTGTACTGGGGGACCCAGAAGGGGATTGAACTTCATACAGCTTTTCTCCAGCCTGTCAAGGTTCCTCCCTTTGGTGTAATAACTTCTCCGCTTAGTCGGTGTCATCTGCAGATCTGCTGAGGGTGAGCTGCCTTGTGTCACAGACTGGTTTGGCTTGGAAGGGACCTTTGAAGGCCATCTAGTCCAACCCCCCTGCAATGACTAGGGACATCTTCAACTAGATCAGGTTGCTCAGAGCTGCATCTGACCTGACCTGGAATGTTTCCAGGGATGGGGCATCTCCCACCTCTCTGGGCAACCTGGGCCAGTGTCTCAGCATAACACATCTCTTCCTTATGTCGGGTCTGAATCTACCCTCTTTTAGTTTAAAACTGTTACCCCTTGTTCTGCTAAAAGGTTTGTCCCCGTCTTTCTTATAAACCCCCTTTAAGTATTGAAAGGTCTCCCCAGAGCATTTGCTTCTCCAGGCTGAACCCCCCCAACTCTCCCAGCCTGTCCTCCCAGCAGAGGGACTCCAGCCCTCCCAGCATCTCTGGGGCCTCCTCTGGCCCCGCTCCAATCCCTCCGTGTCCTTCTGCTGTTGGGACCTCCCAAGCTGGAGGCAGATCCGCAGAGGGGGGTCTCCCCAGAGTGGAGTAGAGGGGCAGAATCCCCTCCCTCACCCTGTTGGCCACCCTGCTGGGGATGCAGCCCAGGGTGGGGTTGGCTTTCTGGGCTGCCGGCACACATTGCCGGCTGATGGCCACCTTTTTGTCCACCAGTGGAAAAGGCATTAATCAATACTGCCCTGGTACCAACCCCTGAGGAACACTACTGGTAGGTAGTTGGCCTTCAGTTAGAACTTTTAGCCTCGTGGTAGAACCAGTTTTCTAACCACCTTGCAGTCCATCCGTCTGTTCCATGTTCTTTTATGAAGCTTGGTGTGATGGCATCTGGGAAAAAGAAAGAAGAAAAAGAAAGAGAGAGGGAAACAAAACAAAACAAACAATCCCCCCAAAGCAGGAGCCATCTGAGTTTCCTTCCTGTGGGAAGATGGAGAATCGGAGGGTGTAAAGCTTGTAGGTCAGTGCATGATGCCTTTTTCAAATTCCTTTTAATCCCAGACAAACGAACACCGAGTGCATAATAGATGTGTATATAAAAGACGTTTGGGGACTGCTGTTTTACCAGCTATTCTGTGATGATACAAGCAGCCAAAGATAACTGTTAAAGGCACAAATCATGTGTGAATTGCAGCTGTGGAGGAGTCAACCCCTGCACTCGTTGCTGCTGTGCTGCGGTCCTGCTGGCTCTGCGCAGGTCGTTAACGGTGGCTCCATTTGCAGTCTGCCCAGTGGCTCTGGCGTTACCGTACCACATTAGACATTAATACTGTACCTAAACATTTAAGTAGGACCTTACAAGTCCAGCTTGATTCCCTCTGTCGAAACTGCCTGACAGCTCT
Source organism: Vanellus vanellus (assembly GCF_965231255.1). Lineage (NCBI taxonomy): Eukaryota > Metazoa > Chordata > Aves > Charadriiformes > Charadriidae > Vanellus > Vanellus vanellus. The sequence goes on from NC_138922.1 coordinate 1,708,834, forward strand.
TATGACAAGGAGTCCTGTGCTAATTGTCTCATTAGAAAACACTCCAGGAACCTGTATCTTAATTGCTGCAGCTAATGAAGAATGTATGGGTTTGGACCTGGTGTGCGTGTGAGTGTTGCACAGAACAAGACTGCCCCAAAACAAGTCGGCAGTAATTCCCTTCTGCAGACAGACAGGGGAACTTACTACTTTCATGTTTGTCCTTCTGTGCCCACCACTCATTGCTTGAGTGGATCAGGCTGATGTCTGTGTCGCTTGGATTCAGCTGAAGGTGACTCCAGAAGGTGCTCACTCTAAATGACAGCAAACATCAGAGATTTGTCTAGACAAATAAAGGTTTTGGTGAAACCAAAGGGGAAGAGAGCAACCTATACCCCTGGGGGTTGAAGGCTCGACAGGCAGCAGTGGGTTGACTTTGTGTTTGTCCTGACTAATTGGAATGATTGTCTCTGGGGCTCTGGGGATCTGAGGGATTCCTTTTTGCCTGGCTAGTCATGTCGTCTCCCTCAGCAGAGGAAAATGGATATTTGTGTATATTGGTTCTGTTCTACCTCAAACCAGGACAACAGTTCATGTTCAGCTCATCCTCATGGAAACATGGAGAAGAGCTCAGAGGAACTGTGTTTCTGTAGCACCTCATTCATTGGAGGTGAAAGGAGTCCGAGCGGACTGTCCTGTTGTCAGACATTGGCACTTTGCAGGTCTAAGGTGGGATTTGGCTCCAGATTAAGGTGCTCAGATTCAGGTGTGTGAGGATATCTAGGTTCATCCACGGCTGGGGAGGGCAGGAGGCTGTCCGGCTCCCCCTGCCAGGGACACAAGTGTGGTGTTTCCCTCTGTTGCCCAAGTGTGGCTGTCTAGTGCTTTTTGAAACATGTCAGGACATCCCACCTAGGCTCTAGTGGCTGCACCAGGACACGGGGGTCTTCCTGGATTGTACCCGCCTGCACTGTGTGGGTGTCTTGGCTGAACTGTGTTGCTTTCAGGGCTCTCTTGGCTGCAGGGCAGGTGTCCCCTGAGATCAATCATGACTTGGGAAAGTCATGGGAAATCCCATGTATTCCTGCACAACAATGATTTTATTCACTGTTCTCACTTGATCTTTGTCTCTGGACTTCACCTTCAGCAGGACAACCCTCGGTGCCTCGGAACTGTACTTGGTGGTGCCACTGCTTCTCTGGCATCAGCTGGCCAGGAGCACGAGGGTGAAACTTTGGTTCAGGCCCTCACATAGAAATAAGCCGGTTTCCCCTGTGTGGCACCAGGGTAACGTGTGGATGCCCACCATGGAGGGGATGGGCCGGCTCCCCCATGGGGAACGTGTCTCCAGGGAGGGAGGGACTGGCAGAAGGGCTGTGGGTGAAGGAGGGGAACCAAAGGGAGAAGGAAGCCAGCACCAGGCACGGTTTCTCTGATGAACACACAAACACATCCAGGTCGCTGCTCACCTGGAAGCCCACTAGGGTTTGGATTGAAGGATGCTCCTTTCTGATTTTGAAAAAGAATACCAAGGAGCCTCAAAATCCATGATCATCTTCAACCCCCTGGGCTCATGGGCTGGTTTTGAATAGTTACAGAAGGCTCAGCATGTATTGTGAAACCTATCTGTAATAAACCAGCTTAAATCTGCTGTCACATCTTCCTGGGAAGTGTTCTGAGTGAGGAGAGGCTGAAAACCGTAGTCCAGGGCGATGGGCAAGAAGGGGCTGGAGGAGGATTAGGCAAGATCTGCAGGAATGGCAGCCCTGGCACCTTGTCCTTGGTCTACATCACTTACTGGTGTCGCTGTTGCCAGGGCAAGGTCACCCTTCAGTCCTTTATAGTCCTTTGGGCTCATCAGAAGACGTTCTCTGTTACTCTCCCTCTGTAGCAGGTCCCATCTGCGGTTGAAGTCCGACACTACTTGCCTTGCATTTCTATGGCACCTTTTCATGCCTCTGGGTCCCACCATGCGCTGCAGAGTTAAATTGATTGGTACGCTCCAGGCAATTTACCCTTGATTAAAGAAGACAGGTCTCTGCAGTGACAGAGTTGTGGATTATGCTTTTTAAAAATATATTCCCTGCTGGCTCACACCAGAGAAAGCCCTGTCGCTGTCTTTCTCTCTGTCTGAAAGGGTTACCATGGTATTATGCTCTAAATTATATCTGTCATCTCTGTAAAATAATAATCATAGACTCAGCAGGGTTGTATTTTGCTTTTTATTCCCGTTTCTAACAAGATTTTCAAACAGCATGTCACATTAAGAGCTGCGGCAGTTGAGGAAGAACGGCCTCTGTCCCTTCCTGACAGCGAGGTGACGGCAGTGGCTCCGGCGTGTCTCGCTCCACCTCAGCTTCACCTCCACGCCGGCTTTAGCGGCCGCCGGACTTTACCCTCCTTTGCACGGGGAGGGATTTTCATATTTACCTGTGCTTGAACTTGCTCAAGAGCCCCGCAAACTTCAGGCTTGCAAATGCCAAAATGGGCCTTGTGTGTTGCCCGCTGGAGAGGGGGCGGCAGCGGCTGCCAGGCTGGTGCGGGGCGCGCAGCACCCCCAGCTTGTTCTTCGGCCTGGCGCGGTTGTTCGGCATGGCTTAGCCTGGGCCTCTCCTGGGATCTGGCCACCAGAGCCACTCTGGTTCCAAAGTCTCCCCCTCCTTCCGTCTTGCCCTTTCTGCTGTTTCTCTTCCCAACGGTGGGTGGTTATGGGCCTCTCCATTACATGCAGCAGCCGCCGCAGGACGCGGTGCCAATGGGGTGGTGGAGCCTCTCGTCAGTCCTCCCTGATGAGCATATCTTGAAATTGGCCTTTTAAATAGGACTCCGGGTTCGTGGCCCACAGGCTGTTGATATTAATGCTGTGTTTGTCACTGGTTTAGTGTCACCACTGTCCTCAAAGTGCCGAGGCTGCCCCAGGAGTAACATCGGGAAGGAGGAGAGCAGAGTGCTCAGTCCAGCAGTGCGGGATGGCTGGAAAGGGGTCATAGAATCACAGAATCATAGAACCAGTGAGGTTGGAAGGGACCTTTAAGATCATCAAGTCCAACCATTAACCTACCCTGATAAAAACACCACCACTTCTAAACCATGTCCCTAAGCACCTCATCTACCCTTTTCTTAAACACCTCCAGGGATGGTGAATCCACCACCTCTCTGGGCAGCTTATTCCAATGTTTAATAACCCTTTCAGTGAAAAAATGCTTCCTAATATCCAATCTAAACCTGCCCTGACATAACTTGAACCCGTTTCCTCTTGTCCTATCACTTGTTGCCAGGGAGAAGAGGTCAGCTCCCATCTCTCTCTAAAACCTCCTTTCAGGTAGTTGTAGAGGGTGATAAGGTCTCCCCTCAGCCTCCTCTTCTTCAGGCTAAACAACCCCAGATCCCTCAGTCGTTCCTCATAAGGTTTGTCCTCCAGACCCTTCACCAGCTTTGTAGCCCTTCTCTGGACACGCTCCAACACCTCAATGTCCTTCTTGTAGTGAGGGGCCCAAAACTGAACACAGTACTCGAGGTGAGGCCTCACCAGTGCCGAGTACAGGGGGAGGGTCACTGCGCTGCACAAGTTATGACCATTTTAAACATTGTTTAGACTGCAAAGAGAAAAAGTAATTTATTTTTCTTACCTTTTTATGCCTGGGAGACTTTCTGTTCTGTCCCCTTCTGATCACCCCGTCCGTGGGAGCACGTCAGGTCTCTCTTCCCTCCCGGACTGGGAAGCTCTGCTCTGAGTCCCGGTGCTGCTCTGCGCTCGCTGGGTCGGCAGGAGCGGGACGCGCGCCCGCTGGCAGGGAGCCCTGCGGCATGCACCACTTAACAAGTGGAAATAATTACCACCTTAGAAGCCTAGTGTCCAGAATTCACATCACATTGCTTCGGACCCCGCGTTCTGGACACGTGTTAGAGTTTTGCAGGTTTTGCAAGAACGGCTTGAAAGTTTCTGGTGTTTTGGGGGCTTTTTTTGTTTGGTTTTTTTTGGTTTTTTTTTTTTTTTACCTAGCCATTCAGCTTCCCTATATCTGTAGGTTTTATTGTGTTCAAGATAGCAGTATAAAACCGAAGTCTTTGACTTTCCAAGATTGTCCTCTATGTGCAGAGGCCTCTTCTGTTTCTCTTTTGGCTATCTGTGTGTAATATATTTCCACGTAGAGTTGAAATTTGCATATATGCCCCTGAGAGCATGTAAGGGTGCAAAGAGAAAGAAAAATTTAAATGTCTCTCTCCACTGGACCATCTGACCGTTTGACCTGGAATATCTTCTTTGAAGAGCTGCTCTAGCTGGGTGAAAAACTGGCTGGATGGCTGGGCCAAAAGACTTGTGGTGAATGGAGTGAAATCCAGTTGGTGGCCGGTCACAAGTGGTGTTCCCCAGGACACTGTGCTGGGGCCGGTTCTCTTTAACATCTTTATCAATGATCTGGATGAGGGGATTGAGTGCGCCTTCAGTAAGGTGGCAGATGACGCTAAGTTGGGTAGGAGTGCTGATCTGCTTGAGGGTAGGAAGGCTCTGCCGAGGGATCTGGACAGGCTGGATCGATAGGCCAAAGCCAACAGTGTGAGGTGCAAAACGCCCCAGTGCTGGGTCCTGCACATGGGTCACACCAACCCCATGCACAGGCTTGGGGTGGAGTGGCTCAAAAGCTGCCTGGCGGGGAAGGACCTGAGAGTGTTGGTCAACAGTGTGCCCAGGTGGCCAAGAAGGCCAAGAGCATCCTGGCTTGTACCAGGATTAGTGTGGCCAGCAGGGCTGGGGCAGTGATTGTCCCCCTGTACTCGGCACTGGTGAGACCTCACCTCGAGTGCTGTGTTCAGTTTTGGGCCCCTCATGACAAAGAAAGATATGGAGGTGCTGGAGCATGTCCACAGAAGGGCAACAGAGCTGGTGAGGGATCTGGAGCACACGTCTGGTGAGGAGCAGCTGACAGAACCGGGGGTGTTCAGCCTGGAAAAAAGGAGGCTGAGGGGAGACCTTCTCGCTCTTTACAGCTCCCTGAAAGGAGAGTGTAGCGAGAGGGGGTTGGTCTCTTCTCCTGAAGGAACAGGTGATAGGACAAGAGGAAATGGCCTCCAGTTGTGCCAGGGGAGGTGCCCAACTCCCCTGCTAAAGCAGGATTGCCCAGAGCACATCACTCAGGACTGCATCCAGGCGGGTCTTGAAAATCTCCAGGGAAGGGGACTCCACAACCTCCCTGGGCAGCCTGGGCCAGTGCTCTGTCACCCGAACCGTAAAGAAGTGTTTCCGTGTATTTGAATGGAACTTCCTGTGTTGTAACTTGTGCCCATTGCCCCTCGTCCTGTCACTGGGAACCATTGAAAAGAGCCTGGCTCCATCCTCCTTCAGCCCACCCTTTAGATACTTGTATGCCATAATAAGGTCTCCCCTCAGCCTTCTCTTCTCCAGGCTAAAGAGTCCCAGCTCTCTCAGCCTTTCCTCATAAGGCAGATGCTCCAAGCCCTTAATCATCTTAGTTGCCCTTCACTGGACTCGCTCCAGCAGTTCCCTGTCCCTCTTGAACTGGGGAGCCCAAAATTGGACACAGTATTCCAGCTGTGGCCTCACCAGTGCAGAGTAGAGGGGGAGAATGACCTCCCTCGACCTACTGGCCACACTCTTCCCTATGCAGCCCAGGATTCCATTGGCCTTTTTGGCAACAAGGGCACATTGCTGGGCCATGGATAATTTACTGTCTACCACAACCCCCAGATCCTTCTCCGAGCTACTTCCCAGCAGGTCCACCCCATACCTATACTGGTGCTTTGCATTCTTCCTCCCCAGGTGCAGGACCTTGCACTTGCTCTTGTTGAACCTCATTAGGTTCTTCTCTTCCCAGCTCTCCAGCCTGTCCAGGTCACGCTGGATGGCAGCACAGCTCTGGGGTGTCAGCCACCCCACCCAGTTTGGTATCATCAGCAAACTTGCTGAGGATACACTCTGCCCCCTCAGCCAGGTCATTAATGAATATATTAAACAAAATTGGACCAAGTATTGACCCCTGGGGGACACCACTGGTTACAGGCCTCCAACTAGACTCTGTGCCACTGATCACAACCCTCTGAGTTCTGTCCCGCAGCCAACTCTCAATCCACCTCACTGTCACCTCATCTAGCCCATACTTCCTCAGCTTCCTAATGAGGATGTCATGGGAGACAGTGTCAAAAGTCTTGCTAAAGTCAAGGTAGATGACATCCATGACTCTCCCCTCATCCAGCCAACCAGTTATAACATCACAGAAAGCTATCAGATTGGTCAAGCACGATTTACCCTTGGTAAATCCATGTTGACCACTTCCAATAACTTCCTGTTTCTCAACGTGTTTGGAGATGACATCCAGAATGAGTCGCTCCATTACCTTCCCAGGGACAGAGGTGAGACTAACCGGTCTGTAGTTCCCTGGGTCCTCCTTCTTGCCTTTTTTGAAGATCGGAGTGATGTCAGCTTTCCTCCAGTCCTCAGGCACCTCTCCTGTTCTCCATGACCGTTCAAAGACGATGGAGAGTGGTCTAGCAATAACATCCGCCAGCTCTCTCAGCACTCGCGGGTGCATGCCATCAGGGCCCATGGACTTGTGAATGTCCAGCTTGGCCAAGTGGTCTCTGACACGGTCCTCCTCAACTGAGGGAAAATCTTCCTCTCTCCAGACCTTCCCCTTTGCCTTCAGAGTGTGGGATTCATGAGGGACAGCTTTAGCAGTGAAGACCGAAGAAAAGAAGGCATTCAGTAACTCTGCCTTCTCTGCATCCTCCACCACTAGGGCACCTGTCTCGTTCACCAGTGGGCCTACATTTTCCCTAGTCTTCCTTTTTCTATTGATATACTGAAAGAATCTCTTCTTATTGTCTTTAACTGCAGTGGCCAAGCTGAGTTCTGATTGAGCTTTGGCCCTTCTCATTTTCCCCCTACATAGCTTTGTTATATCTTGATAGTCCTCATAAGTTGCCAACCCCCTTTTCCAGAGAATGTAAACTTTCCTTTTTTTCTTGAGGTCCAGCCAAAGTTCTCTATTTAGCCAGGCTGGTCTTCTTCCCCGTCTGCTCATTTTTCGAGACAAGGGGATGGCCTTCTCCTGCACTTTTAAGAGCACCTGCTTGAAGTATGCCCAGCCTTCCTGGGCACCTTTGCTCTTCAAAACTGCCTCCCAAGGGACACTCTCAACCATGGTCCTAAATAGGCTAAAGTCTGCCCTTCGGAAGTCCAAGGTGGCAGTTCTGCTGGCTCCCCGCCTTACTTGATCAAGAATTGAAAATTCTATCATTTCATGATCACTCTGCCCAAGGCGACCTCCAACCTTTACATCCCCCACAAGACCTTCTCTGTTAACAAACAGTAGGTCCAGTAGTGCACTTCCCCTAGTTGGTTCCTTCACCAGCTGTGTTAGGAAGTTGTCTTCCACATACTCCAGGAACCTCCATGACTGTTCCCTCTCTGCTGCATAGTATTTCCAGCAGACGTCTGGGAAGTTGAAGTCCCCCACAAGAATAAGGGCAGATGATTGTGAGACCTCTGCCAGCTGCTTATAGAATACTTCATCGGCTTCTACATCCTGATTGGGAGGTCTATAACAAACTCCCATCACGATGTCTGCCTTATTGGCCTTCCCCTTAATTCTTATCCATACACACTCAACACTGTCATCCACACTGTTAAGTTCCAGACATTCAAAATTGCCCCTAACATAGAGGACCAGGCCACCCCACCACCTCTCCTTCCTTGCCTATCCTTTTTGAAGAGTTGGTAGCCATCAATTACAGCACTCCACCTGTGTATGTCCTCCCACCACGTTTCTGTGATGGCAACTGTATCATAGTTTCCTTGCTGTACAATGGCCTCCAGCTCCTCCTGTTTATTTCCCATGCTGCGTGCATTAGTATAGATGCACTTCAGCTGGGCTAATCGTCCTGCCACTTTCTTGGGGGGACAAGCCCTAATTCGCACCTGATCATACTCAGACACTACTGTAGCTAACAAATTATCACTACCCCTCATGTCTTTGCTGTCACACAATTCACCATCCCCCACCATCACTGGGACAGGCTGCAAGACCTTGCTAACACTTTTACCCAGAAGCACTGGTACGCTTCTCCCAGGCACCACTTTTGTAATCCCGGTTTCATCCCCATCCCCCTTCAAACCTAGTTTAAAGCCCTATAGATGAGCCCAGCTAGCTCTTGTCCCAGGATCTTCCTTCCCCTTCGGGTTAGGCTTCCCCCACCTGTGATGTTTTTGTTTGTGATCTTTTTGTTTGTGAGTGGCTTCAAATTAAATGTAGAGCACCTGAACTTATAGATGAAGCAAATGGTATTGCATAGAAGGCGATCTTCATGGAAGGCTTCTGAGGTTTTGGGGGGAACCAATAGTTGTGCAGGGGGATACAAGTCAAGAGAGTTGGCTGGAGTGTGTGGCTGTGCTAGATGGTTTTTGGAGACCATTCCTGGTCAGAGGATAGTGATAACGCAGTGTTTGAGGTAATGATGTGGGCTAGGACTCATTAATGGAGATCTGGTGGGAATTGCCCTGCCCAGGTGAGGGCTGCCAGTTGCCCAGATGTGCTGACGTTGGGAAGTGTAAGCCGACCGATACTTGTCACTGTTTGTAGAGCTCTGATGGGAAGCAGAAATATCTCCTGGACTTCCCTCATCAGCACAGCTGTGGTGGGTGCAGAGCACATGAGATCCTGCTGGGAGGGGACACACGCTATGGCAGGCTGAGGGGGTCATTGGGTGCTCTTCACTCCCCTCCTCTTCATGGAGATCATGGGGGAAAAAAAACCCAAGCCCCGGGCTGAGGTCAGGTCCTGCCTTGTCAGAGCAGCGACAGCCCATCTCCGCCAGCATGTTGATGCGTGACGACAACACAGCAGACAAGTCTTGCTGGGATGATTAGCATATTCCCCATTTCCGTGCCAAATACGCATCGTCTCCCGGGGTGATTATTAAGCTGCTGAGGAACCTGTCACTCAGAATTACCCGGTAATAAATCCCGATCTGATGAGTCGGAGGCGGTGGTTCCCCCGCGGCCCGGCTCCGTGCTCCTCGGCGGGGCAGCAGCGAGCCCCTCGCACCCCAATGGGCACAGCCGCCCCTCTCGGCAAAGACCTCTCCTGGAGTTTCACTATTTTATCGCCAATGTCGTGATATTTGATATCGTTGCCTAGAGAAGCCACGTTGCAGCAGAGAGGGCTTCCTAACCAGCTTCCGGCCTTTCTGGCAAGGAGGAGAAGATGAAAGATTTGGCTGAAATACAACTTTGAGGACTCAACAGCCAGATGGATAAAACTCGCATTGCCATGGCAAAGGGCAGGGGATTATCCAATTTTTGGAGGGGTTTTGCATGCTGGCACCACATTCGTCATAGATGCAGTGACCCACGATCACGCGTCTTTCATGCTGCAGTGCCTACGGCTGGGATGCATCTCCTGGAAGCTCAACCTCGCACACGGAGCATCCCCGTGGCTCGTTGGGGTGCAGCTGGTTGTGCTCAGGGAAGAGGCCGGTGGCTCTGCCACGAGGAGCGAGGGTCGGGTTTGCAGAGTGAGGAAAGGGGAGATGTTCAGCTGTGAAGTTGATAAACCCATTAGAGCTTGGTGAAGTGTGGATCTTCTTCCCTCTGAGGTAGCACTGCATCAAGAACACAACAACTTTTGTGGCTGGGGATGTCTTTAGAGTGCCTGAGTGATTTGGGGTTGTTTTTTGTTTTTTTTTTTAAAATCAGTTTAGGACCTGGTGGGTTTCCCTTTCCCCTTTCGAGCTGTCAGCTCTTCTCACTAGTTGGTTTTGGTTTTTTTTTCTGAAATAAATAAAATAACAATTTCGCAACTGTAATGACGAACTTGAAACCCAAATGACTTGAGCCATGGGCCAGTGAGCTGAGAGGGACTGCTTTACATTGCTTTTAATATATTTTGTGTTTTATGTATAAATAATTAGATGTTAGGAATAAAAGCTGTCTATTTAATTTATGCCATTGAAAACCCTGTGTGCTGTTAATAGGCTTAGTTATAGGCGACACCTCTTTGAAATATAATTCTTTTATGCATTTTAATAGGGTTCATGGCAAACATACTGTGATAAGCAGACAGCGACTAATATTTCCTGCAGGCAGAATGCACCTAATTAAAATTAATTGATTAAAAAAAAAAAAAAAAAGAAATCATCGCCACTACCATTTCAAAACTACTTTTTTCTTCTTGACAAAGCAGCCGTGGCGTGGTGTTGGGATGCAAAAAGCCGCGCGTCTGGGCTGGTGCCTGACTCTGGGCGCTCTTTGCAGCTGAGCTCGGGAGCAGCAGCCCGGCCAGGCTGCGGCGGGGACGCTCTGCGGGGTATCGGAATGAGTGTAACGGATATCAACGGCTTTGGGAGGTTGGGGGTAACAAAGGGCACGTTCTCCAGGGCCCGTTGAGTAGGGGCTTCTTCAGAATTCGATTGCAGGTTGCTCTAACTCTGCGTTTAGAGTGATTCAGTCCTATTCTCTTGGGATTGCCTCCATGCCGGGGGGGAGGTTAGTCCCTTAGAGTCAAGATGGGGTTTTCTGACTCTCTCTGCTCTCCACAGGGCCTTCTGTTCTCTACCCCTGAATGTCTGAAGCAACCCCAAGACCTTGTGAAGCTCTACCTGCATGAGTCAAACCGGGTGTACCGGGATAAGATGGTTGAAGAAAGGGATTATGGTACCTTTGATAAAATCCAGCTGGACATGGTGAAGAAATTCTATGATGTAAGTGTTGAGGTTCATAACTTGGATAATAACATACATGTTTACAGGTAAAAAGTTCCTTGGGAAAGCAAAGTTTGACCCAAGGGCTGCCCACCTCTCACTTGCTGGGAGGGCAGTGCTCTTGGTGGGAGCTCAGGAGCAAAATCTCTGTCATCCATATTGTGGGCTGACGATTTTGTGACGTGGGTAAATGATGCGCTCCATAAGGCATTGGGGAGAGGAGATTTGGGCTCTGGGAATGCATTAAATTCCTTTATTTAAGTGCTTTGAGTCTCATGTGGCAAAAGCAGAAGGGTGAGATCCCTGGTCTTCATGGGAGCCAAGGGAAATGCAGGCACAAATCCCTAGCGCTTTCCCTTTTTCCAAAACATCTTTCGAATGAAAGCTCCAGACCTGCTGTCCTTCGGGTCTGGCGTCACCCAGCAGTGCTGCCGTGTGAATCGCACAGGGATCGCTGCAGTCATAAGCAGTGCAGACAGCGCTTTTTCCTCCTCACTTTATCATTTGTCCACGATGTCCTAACACTATGGGTACTGCTGCAGGGCTTTCCTTGTGGCCACGTTCTCTCACAGTAATGACTTGAGTTGTTGTGATTTGCAAAAAGTTGTCAGAGCAAAATAAGTCAGTACTGGGGCTATTTTCCTTTCCCCGTCTTTCCCTCTTGTCCCTCTTCCCCCTTTTCCAACATGCAGGTGAAACTATATGGGCATAAAAAGGCATTTTCCAGAACACCGTACTTTATTTGGCAAGCTGGCATGGAGCTGCAGTGTTTTCACAGAATCACGGAATCACAGAATCACAGAATTTTCAGAGTTGGAAGGGACCTCTAGAGATCACCCAGCCCAACTCCCCTGCTAAAGCAGGATTGCCCAGAGCACATCACTCAGGACTGCATCCAGGCGGGTCTTGAAAATCTCCAGGGAAGGGGACTCCACAACCTCCCTGGGCAGCCTGGGCCAGTGCTCTGTCACCCGAACCGTAAAGAAGTGTTTCCGTGTGTTTGAATGGAACTTCCTGTGTTCCAACTTGTGCCCATTACCCCTCGTCCTGTCACTGGGAACCATTGAGAAGAGCCTGGCTCCATCCTCCTTCAACCCACCCTTTAGATACTTGTACGCCATAATAAGGTCTCCCCTCAGCCTTCTCTTCTCCAGGCTAAAGAGTCCCAGCTCTCTCAGCCTTTCCTCATAAGGGAGATGCTCCAATCCCTTAATCATCTTAGTTGCCCTTCGCTGGACTCGCTCCAGCAGTTCCCTGTCCCTCTTGAACTGGGGAGCCCAAAACTGGACAGAGTATTCCAGTTGTGGCCTCACCAGTGCAGAGCAGAGGGGGAGAATGACCTCCCTCGACCTACTGGCCACACTCTTCCCTATGCAGCCCAGGATTCCATTGGCCTTTTTGGCAACAAGGGCACATTGCTGGGTCATGGCTAATTTACTGTCTACCATGACCCCCAGATCCTTCTCCTCAGAGCTACTTCCCAGCAGGTCTGCCCCTAACCTATACTGGTGGTGTTTTCTCCTATACTTGTTATATTTTTTTTTTTCTTTGATAGGACATTGAGGAAACTTTAGAGGAGACCAAGCGAATGAATGTTTATTGCCATTTTGCTAAAGGCATCGGGGAACCCAGCTATAGGCCAGTTCCAACCTGGGAGGATTTGAACCAGATCCTTGTGGAAGCCTTGGACAACTACAACGAAGTCAACGCTGCCATGAACCTGGTGCTATTTGAGGATGCCATGTGCCATGTGTAAGAGGATTTTCTGACTTTATGGTCTCGTCATAGCGTTGAACTTCTCAAATTGCTTCCGTGGAGTTTCCTGGTGGATGTAGTTAGCCGTAATTATAGCTGATGGAGCCAGAGGTGTGCGGAAGCTTCCTCTGCCCGCGTGGTGTGTCCAGCGCAAATACTGTGCTGCTTCTCTACCTGGTGCTTGGAGCGTGCTTTTGAAACCGTGAGGATGTCTGGGGCTGTCAGATGGAGGGACTGCGTGCTGGTGGTTATTTTGAAGTCTGGTTGCTGTTCTGTCTTTGGCCCTTGATGCTCTGCATATGGCACGAACATTTATTGTACGTGACAGTGTTCAAGTTCTTCATTGTCTTCACCTGACAACCAGCTACAGAGCTAGTTATACTGGGATTTCCCCAAATGCTTTCACGACTGATTTAGAGCCATGTTTACACAGGTTCTTAGTGGGATTTTTCAAATGTATATAAAGCGAGATCATTTGCATTTGGGCCACTGGTTTAAATGGATTGAGGCATTTAAACTGCTTCGATCCTTTGAAAATCCTGCTTGTGTTTAGAGGCCCGGAGTGGCCTCTAAATGGATTCCCTCTCGAAACTGGACACATGGGACTATGCAACAATAGCAAGCCTCCAGTTCATGATTATGAAGCTATTTACGTGTCTGTGGTGTAGATAGTGAGGTGTACCTCCAGCTTTCAAATATAATTTAAACGCTTGTTGGGAATCCCAGCAGAGACAGACTCATTTCTGGGTGCTGAAACGCCGATCTGGTCTTAAATCACTTCAGAAGATGGACCTACCCCGTAAACCGTAGTTTTAACTGATTTTCTATGAAAACACTGTGTCTAGAAGTGCAGATTTGTGACTCAGCTAGGAGGAAGCCGCTGCCTTGCTGCATGCCGGGGTGTGGGATTTCGGTTCTCTCTGGACCTGGCAGCCTAATGCAATTTCTCTCACACAAACTAAAATATATGTATAGAAAAATAATAGATACAGTGCTGCTCCTTTTAACTGTTTTTAGCTGTTTAATCGTTTCTGTTCTGAGAGCTCAACAACCCGTCGTTTTTGCAGTGCGGTGTGCCGGCCCTGCTGGGGCACGTTTTCCCTTAGAGTATGGGCATTTACTCCGTCGTATTAATGAGTCACACACAGCCTGGTGTCCGGAGGCGTTTCTGCTTGCATTGCTTGCAGAAAGGTGACAGTGACATTAATCTTGTGCCCCTTTTGAACTTTCCATAAGTCGGGATTTGCTACAAAACCCGGCACTGTCCCTCCAGTTAATATTGTGGATAATCAGGAAAGCGAGGTTTGAGTCTTCAGCATGATTTTCACTGGAGTTGGGTGAATTCCGTTCATTGCATTTTGCTGAAATCCCCAACTTATTCCATCTCAAACAGCGTATGAATGTCAGCTTGAATTTGCTGAAAACTTTCAGCTGGAGGGGGGGGAGGAAAAAAAAAAAAAAAAGGAAAAGTTAAGGACTGAATATATGTAAGGAAGTGGGAGAGACATGTCGGTCTCCTGCTAATCCAGGGCTCATCGTGCCCATTCGCGAAGCACGTGGCCCCGCAGAGCGCATCATGGGCAGAGGCCGCGCTGCCGTCTTCGGGGAGAGCCAACCTCGAGAACTGGCACCGGGAGCGCTGAAGCTCTCCTCACCAACTGGGTTGCTTTTCTGGGTACAATTTCCCAATCGGTGAGAGTCTGCGCGTAGATCATAAGATACTTGGGTTGTCATAAAGCAGTACAGTGTTTCTTGCAGTCTTCCTTAAAAAAATTAATTAGATTAGTCTAGGAAAATACTCAGTTAAGTGAGCTGAAAAAAGGCAATGATGTTAGGGGGAGGAGTGGTGCTTACAGTGAGGTTTTCAGAGGTAGGATTCCCTAAACCCGCCTCGGTTGGGGTTTTAACACCTGGGGCTGTCAGCAATTGCTTAAAGAGACTAAATTGGAGGCAGGCAGAGTTCACCGTGCAACTCTCAGGACAAGTGGGCAGACCTGGGAAATAGTAGCAAGTTCCTTTTTAAGGGTGAGAAAGTCTCCCTCTTAAGTCGTGGTGGTTTGGATAAATAAGAAACAAGGGCTGTGTTTTCCAGACACATTTTTATGCCATTCTAGACATATGCGAATTTGCTTTACTGCATAGCAGGACTCTTCAGCTGAACCCTAAATGCTTTGTGAAGACAAACCTTTACCGGAGAGGTGTATCAGAGCCTTGAATTTGGTTCTCAGTTTCTGCATGTCTGTGTGATGTGCTTTTTCCCTTGTCCTCTCTGCAAAGATGTCCAGGCCTTCACCTTAAAATAGTTCTGTCCGGCCGGACTTGGCAGGTGGAAAAAAAATCGGGCACAGGCTGAATTGCCAGCAACCTATTTTTCTCATCAGCTACGTCCTTTCTGTAGGTCTCGGCAGGGATTGATTGCTGACATGTCTTTTAGATTGACATTTTTCATCCTATTCAGAATACAATTTCTTAGTGAATAAAATATGTATTGAAAAGCAGCGGGCAGAGAAATAGAAGAATACTCTTATTAATGAGAGATTTTGTATGCTCCGATTTAGTTGCCGCATCAACCGTATCCTGGAGTCCCCCGGAGGAAACGCGCTCCTGGTCGGCGTGGGCGGAAGCGGCAAGCAGAGCCTGACCAGGCTGGCAGCCTTCATTAGCGCTCTGGAGGTTTTCCAGATCACTCTGAGGAAGGGGTATGGGATCGCTGACCTGAAGGTAGGTGAATTGTAAGGCTGAGGAGGGGGGGAAGGAAATAAAAAGCAGAACTTGCCCTGAAAACTTTGTCTTGCCGTATACTTAGTGACGCTGTTAGGAGGATACTGAAAAGCCCCAGACAGGTATTGGGCTGCAGAATCATAGAATTGTAGAATTGCTGAGGTTGGAAGGGACCTTGAAGATCATCAAGTCCAACCATTAACCTACTCTGACAAAACCACTTCTAAACCATGTCCCCAGGTACCACATCTACCCTTTTTATAAACACCTCCAGGGATGGCGAATCCACCCCCTCCCTGGGCAGCCTGTTCCAATGCTTGATAACCCTTTCAGTGAAAAAATTTTTCCATATATCCAATCTAAACCTCCCCTGACATAACTTGAACTCATTTCCTCTCGTCCGATCACTTGTCACCAGGGAAAAGAGGTCAGCCCCCACCTTGCTACCCCCTCCTTTCAGGGAGCTGTAGAGAGCAAGAAGGTCTCCCCTCAGCCTCCTTTTCTCCAGCTGAACACCCCCAGGCCCCTCAGTCAGTCCTCACCAGACGTGTGCTCCAGACCCCTCACCAGCTCCGTTGCCCTTCTCTGGACATGTTCCAGCACCTCAATGTCCTTCTTGTGGTGAGGGGCCCAAAACTGAACACAGCACTCGAGGTGGGGCTTCACCAGTGCCAAGTACAGGGGATGATCACTGCCCCAGCCCTGCTGGCCCCACTAGTACTGGTACAGGCCAGGATGCTGTTGGCCTTCTTGGCCACCTGAGCACAAAGTGGCTCATATTCAGCCGGCTGTCCACCACCATCCCCAGGTCCTTCTCCACCGGGCAGCTTTCCAGCCACTCCTCCCCAGTCCTGTAGTGTCCATGGGGTTGGTGTGACCCAAGTGCAGGACCCGGCACTGGGCCTTGTTGAACCTCACACCATTGGCCTCAGCCCATCAATCCAGCCTGCCCGGATCCCTCTGTAGAGCCCTCCTACCCTCAGGCAGGTCAACACTCCCACCCAACTTGGTGTCATTTGCAAACTTACTGAAGGCGCACTTGATCCCCTCATCCAGATCATTGATAAAGATCTTAAAGAGAACCGGCCCCAGCAGAGAGGAGCAACACTTCTCCAAATACCTTGCTGAAGGGTGTCTGCAGAGGGGTGCAGACAGACCTCATGTCTTCCACCAGTCGTCCGAGCTGGCCAGGCCTGGGAGCACTCCAGCCCCGGGCTTAGTCTCAGCACTGGGCCAGTGAACCTAGCGGTGTGGGCATCCGTTCCATGCTCGTTAAGAAACTATAAAGCACCAGAAAAGTTCTATTTGATTATTTCTAACGAAACCAAGATGTGGTAATAAACTCATGTGTGGAGTGTCTCTTGTGGAGTGATTTGGAGGGCAGGAGAGAGTAAGAGGAGAGTTCCCAAATCATATCCAGCTCTTCCTCTGGTGTTCTGTGTAAGGGAGGGACTGAGTGGGTGGTGGATGGGTCACTGTGGACAATGTGCCTGTGCTTATATTTGTGCACAGACTAGTGAGCTTAGGAGTTATAAATCAACATTTTAAAATATCACTGAACTGCTTTAAAAGTATTTTAGCTGCTGGCAAAACGATTCTCATGAATAACGTAGTAAAAATCACAGTCACAGTAACGTCACTCCGTTCTGCCTGGGAGACGCGATGGCTGATGCGCCCCGGGTTCCCTCCCCGTCACTGGCACGGCCTGATGGCCTGGGGTTGTGTACAGGTTGTTTTCATTGTGTCACACAAGCCTGTCCCACCATCTGCTGGGTATTTTCAGCTCTCCTTGGGTTTTTTCGGCACCACTCGTGAGATTTTCTAGCTGCTGCCTACTTCTTGAGGAAGCCTGCGCTCCCGTCTAGGAATATAGCTCCATACCACCATTAATAAACTTGTTTTCAAAGCGTCTTTTTGCTTCTCTGTCTGCGGAGGTGGAAAATAATTGGATACTCCCTTCACTCTGTATTCATTTTCAAATAATTTATGAAATATGTAGACATATTTTTTTTCTCAGATATGGAAGAGCAAGATAGTGACAGATTACCCTGTCTGCCATTGGCCCCTCCCTCTGTTATAATTCATCTAACCCAAATTTCCAGTGATGAAAGCAACAAATGATTCTTTTGGAAGAAGCGTGTGTGTGTGCTGAATTTCTGAGAGAGTTTCTGAAATGTTGTCCAGTGCATTCCGTCAGGGTCCCCTGTGTGTCTTCTGTCCTGCTTGGAGGGATGGGAAGGAAAGGATGGAGTTTGAGCTGGATGATGGCGTTTTTCCCATCTCATGAACAATTGGATTTCAAAAAGATGGTGTCCCTCATCAGGAGGACATGAAATGAAACAGCTTTTCATGCGACCAAGCTCTCTGTCAGCGTCACTGCAGCGAGTGGGGGACTGAAGGGTGAGTCCCTGCTTGGACTCTGGAAGAGAAGGAAGAAATACACCACTGAAAAAATCTGTTTGCCCAAGGCGTCCTCCTCCCTTCCTCGTAAACAACAACAACAAAAAAATAGGTGTTGCAGCAGCTCAGAAAAAAAAAAAAAATACAAATTCTTGATGTATACTTATGAAGCCAGAGAAATACACAGCATGGGGATACCAGGGACCAGCGTTTCCAGTCGCGGCTGTCTCTCCCCGTCCCTGTGGTGCGTTAGCCTCCCCATGTGTGTGAGTGACTGTCCCCACAGCCCAGGGCAGAGCGAGACTTTGTGAACTGCCCCAGCAGTCCCCACAGCCAGCGATGGCACTGATGACTTCGTCTGTTGACCTCTAAGTGTTTCTGCCACCGCGTTTCCCGTTGTCTGGAGGTGCTGAGCGGCGCTTTCTGCTTGTTTTGATGCGATACAGACCTGGGCATTATGTCAAGTCTTACTTCGTAATGTCTTACAATGATGACAGCAATAGACTCCCCGTATAACCTGGAAGGCTCAGCCATGAAGATGGAGAGTCTCCAAAGTGCAGTTTCATGCTAATTAATTGCAATTGCTTTGTTCTCAGTTAATGAGAGGGTTCTGAAGAGCCCCACTTGGCGGTGTGGTATCTAGCCTGTGCTTTGCAGAATGTTGGTGCAACCCCTAAATCCACCTGCTTTCCAACCTCCAGGCAGACCTGGCAAACCAGTACCTGAAAGCTGGCGTGAAGAATGTAGGCACCGTGTTCCTGATGACCGACGCGCAAGTGGCAGACGAGCAGTTCTTGGTGCTGGTGAATGACTTCTTAGCATCAGGTACTTCTCTTGTTGCTTTGATTTCTACTCTCCCCCTTTTCAACGTAGTTTTGCTCATAGTAGCATCTGTAGTTCTCGAATATTTTGGCAGTGTTAGGTTGATGGTTGGACTTGATGATCTTAAAGGTCCCTTCCAACGCAGACAATTCTGTGGTTCTATATACAGAAGGGCAACACATGAAGTTAGCTAGAAGGTAGATGGGTTAAGCTCTAGAGTAAAAGCAGTGCTAAGGTCTCCTTGCTGAGGAGACCACTCCATCATCTGGTAGGTTTTTTTTTCTTTCTCTGATGTCTTGTACCTGGTTTTCCATACTTCTTGGTATACTGCATATGGTTGTTAAGTGACGTGACTGTTGTGATATTGCAGCTGAGGACAGAGCCAAAGGAAAGTATGGACAGAGGAGTTTGACCTGTGGATCCCCTGCATCCACACTCCAGTTGGGTAATAAAGTAAGGCTGTTCCTGGCTAGAATATTTGACTGGGGTATCTGGGAGTTGGTGCAAAGCCACCAGATGACCATGTCTCTGTGCATCAGCTGCTTGTCCCATTCCAGCCCTTTTCTTCTTTGTTCTTCCAGGTGCATTTAAGTTTTTGAGTTGTTGCTTGTCCAAACAATTATGGAATAGTCAGTCTCTGTGCAGATGCTGTGTCTCACTGCAGAACACGGCACGAGTATGTGTGGACGAGCACTCCCTGTGCCGGGTGCACTGCAGCTGCAGTGCACGTGGGAGCGTGCAGCTGTGTCACTGTCACCGCACTGGGTAACCCAGAGTGGGTGTATTCCCTGGCCTTCCTGGAAAATCACTGCTACTAACTGCATGACTCTTCTTCCCTTATAAATAAGTTGGGAGTGGGAAGATACCAGCTGGTTCAGGTGATCTCCATGGATGGTGAGGGGTGGGGAGTTGACAGCACAGAGGAACGATAGTTTGTGAGTAACTCCAGAGTTGACATATGTGGCTATAAATTGGCCAGATGGTTTGAGCAGCAAACAAGCCCTGCCTGTGATGGATTTGTAACCGGGAGTAAGGACAGAGGTTGTTGTGGAGGACGGTGAGTAGCTCCCACCACCTCTTACGCGTGGTGTAGACAACATAAATATCTCGTGTCTCAAAGGGAAGCTCTGCAGTGTCCTGCAGCACGGGGTGGGCCGAGCCGCCTGGCTTTGGGATGTCCAGGTCATCTTACGGTGGTTTTGAAAGGTTCCACGTGGTTGCCATGTGGGGACAAATCAGAGGTCTTTGCTCATGGTCCAGGGATGCAGCTCAGAACTGCATCTGGACCGAGGACAGGACTGTGGAGGGCCCGTGACCTCCCATGGCGTGAGCTGGTGCTGCCCAAAGGGTGCTGACTGGTGGGCCTGGCTGCTCTCTGCTGTCTGCATGCTTGTTTTTCTTACTTGTCTCGCTTTTTACCATCACCGAAGAAGCTAGGACAAAATATACATTTTAGTCTTTCTTGTAAATGAGCAGATTTCTGATTAGTGCCTTTTCCTACATGATTAGTGCTCATATTGACAGGATCTCACTCAATAATGATGATTTCAATCAAATCAGAAGCCAGAAAGGAAGTGAATAGGTGATAAATTAAGGAACCACTGAAAAAATATTTGGTTGGGTACATTTTTGGCAATCAGTTGCATAACTATTAATGTTTAAAAGTTTTTAAAGGATTATTAACTCTTAAAATGTTTTGGTGATCCGGGAGTTCTTTGGCCACTGCTGGAAATGGTGTTGAACAGCTGGAGAAATGGTACATGTCACTAATTCATTTGCGAAACTAAAACGATTTTGTTATTGTGTATAGCGTATTAGGTATTTGATTTTTTTTTTTTTTTAATCTGACTAGCACTGTAGGTCAGAAAAAATGGGCTTTCTGTACTTTGGTTCTATTCTATGTTTGTTTGCCTTGTGCTTTTATAAGAAAGTTTGCTCTCACCAGTGTTATTTTATAGCATAATGACCTTCTGTGCTATCCGTTCTGCCCCTGAGCACCTGCGCACTGATTTTTCTCCTGGAAGGGGTTTCCTCAGGCCCCTGAAGGGAAAGGCAGCCGCTTCGCTTTGCTCTGAGCCTGCGCCAAAATCCAGGCCAGTAAACCAAACGTGCCCTCTTCCCTTAGGTGAAATCCCTGACCTCTTCCCTGATGATGAAGTTGAAAACATCATCAGCAGCGTGAGGAATGAAGTCAAAGGCCGGGGGCTAGTGGATTCCAGGGAGACTTGCTGGAAGTTTTTCATAGAGCGTGTTCGGCGACAGCTGAAGGTGAGACAGGGGCTGGGGGAGTTCGGGTCCTCACCATTGGCCTTGGGGCAGGGGCACAGCGTGGAGATGCTTCGGGCTACGTTGTAGGGAGGTCAGACTGCAGCCTGAAGGGCTTTTCCTCCTGTTTGTGGTATGAACTGTGACCCTCTCAGCAAGCAACACTAAAGTATAAGAAATCCCGTCTGTTGTCTTCGCTTCTTGGGCTTCAGGCAGCACTCTGGGGGTTGAAAATGTTCCCTTGCAAGAGCTGAGCAGGATCAGCCTTTCCATTTTCAAAGCCATGCGCTGGGGTTTAACTGGGGTGTGTTAGGACTAGGTCTTGCTGCTTGGAAAAGTTGCACAGGGGATCAGTCTTCATGTGTTGACAATCCAGAGTCAAAAGAATTGGAAAAAAAAGCCTCTCTGTGTTGAAACCAGAGTGCTGGGAACTGAGCGGGATGCAGCACCGCACCCCTTATCCCAGCACAGAAAGGCTTTTTGATGTCCCAAGACATCAAAACAGTTTCAGGACTTGCCAGGTGTGCTCAGCACGTGGAGAAAGTACAGTGCAAGAAAGAGTTAGACTCTTCCAGAAGGTATTTACCCATCTGCGGGCCTGCACAGTGCTGCGGTCCCAGAGCAGGGAGTCAGGGTGGGTGGTGAGGGAAGGCTTGACCTTTGCCTAACGAAGGCAGATCCTCCTTTGTACTCACGGCTTGGTTCGTGTTGGTGGGACATGTTGACTGAGGTAGGGTGGCCTGTTGGCTTTTTGATGTAGGCAGGTATGTGTTCAGGATGGGGAACAGCCGGAGAATTGAGTTTTGAGGGATAATTGGAGGACCACGCCACAGCGTAGCTGCCCAAAGAGAGGGAATCCAGTCCCGCTTCGTCCCCCAGGGTGGAGGGGAATTTCTGATGGGTGCTGAGGTTGTTTTGTAGCTCTTTTAACACCTTGGTCGTAAACCGCCTGATGTTCCTCCCTAAATATATTCCTGTTAGCTATGGAGGTACACTGAAAGGGCAGCGTGGGTGTGATTTACTTGAGGCTGATCCCTTTTCCTTGTCTGCCCTTCTCCTTAATGGTGTGTTAGAGCAGATGGATGGGCTCAGCCGGGAAGTGCTGTTTATGCTCTCCAGCATTTGGTGATGGCATCGTGGGCTCCACAGAAAGCTGATTGAGCCATTGCTGGTCCGGGGCATGCTGGACCTCTGGGAGCAGCCTGGGAATGGGACTTGGCCCAGCAGAGCATGAGCATCAACACACCTTCTGCCTCAGGTCTTGAGAGTAGTGTAGGTGCAGAAGAGGTCTTTTGTACATGGATAGCTTCCTGAAGCTTGCCTGGCCCCGAGAGAGCAACACAGCGGTGCCCAAGGCTTACGCTTGAAGGTGTAGGAAGGATTTCTACGCCTCTGTTCCCTGTGTGTGAGCGTGCTGCGGCCACATCAGAGGAGCAGAAGCTCTGAGTCCAGCTGCCTCTTCTGAAGTTGAAACAGGAGTGGGTTTGGTACGTGCTGTCTCTCACAGTTTCTGAAAACAGATCTTAGCTCACGGTGGAGGTGGTGACACCTTACAGAGAGGTCTGAGCCGATGGCAGTCTGCCTCATGGCACTGGCCAGGCTGTGCAGGTACCAGCCATGGCTAACGGGTGGGAGAGGGATGATGCATTGGGTGAGATACGCTGCTTCCCAAGACGGCCCTTGCTTGGATATTGCTACTTCATTGCATGATGTCTGTGTCCTTCCTTGTGCCTGATTAGCAGAGCTCGTAAACCCAGCCGCAGCAGGCTTGTGGGCTGTGCTGAAGGGTGGTGGCAGGCTTTGGTCCTTGGGTCTTACTCTGCTCTTAAAGCTGGGGGGGGGGCAGCGAAGAGGACAGGTACTTTGCCTTGGCCCGACTTTACACCTGGATGAGGAGTTTCCATCTGGAAAAGGGAGAGGTTGTGCCTCCCCGAGAGGAGCTGAGCAGGCTGGCTGCGGGGGACGGGCAGGCGGAGGAGGGACGGGCACCGGAGATGGGGAGGGAGGAGAAGCAGTGCAGGGCTGGGAGGATGCTGAGCAGGGCAGTAACAGCCCCTTGACGGGGACCCAGAGTAATGTGAAGAGAGATTTCCTCTCCTTGTGGAGACCCATGAACTCGACACGATTTACTGCAGCTCAGAAACTTTTAGCAGCTGTTGGATTGAAATAAAAGCCTGAAAAGCGAAAGACCTGCTGGGCAAACACGCAACGAGCAGGGAAAACGCATTCACGAAGGCTTTTATTTCCATTCGGCTTTGTTTTGAGATTTCTCTGTTTTAAAAAATTTCTCATTCTGATAAAAGCAGATTTTGAGTTTGAGTTCCCCCTTTCCAATGCCGGCTTTCGGGGGAACAATCCAGGCAGGCCCGTGCTCCTGCCAGGAGAATTTAGATCCATTCGCTTTAATTCCTGGTTGCACCACTTGAATCTGGATGCCAGTTCCCCGCTGGGCAAAGCTTTGTGTCACCGCTAAAGCGGAGAGGAATGGTTATATTCAATTCCGGCTGCAGCCTTGGAAGTGTGCCATCCTTCTGCTTCTGACCGTAGCGGTGCTGAACGCCGCTGCTTGTTTTTATTGCAGTGAAAAGATGTGTTTACTGCTAGATTATGCCTTTCCCAGGCCAAGCCTGCTGGCCTGAAGTGCAAGGGCTCGAGGATGGAGGTTGCTGTACCCTTAGTGGTGGTGTGGGATCTTCCCTTATGGGAGGCTGTCGGAGTCTGGGCCGGGCTGCACGGCTGGAGCCCGGCGCCTGCTCCCGGCCGTGCCTTCTCACCTCTCCTTCCTTGGGCTCCGCAGGTTGCGCTGTGTTTTTCACCCGTCGGTAACAAGCTGCGCGTCCGCAGCAGGAGGTTCCCCGCCATCGTCAGCTGCGTGGCCATAGACTGGTTCCAGGAGTGGCCGCGGGAGGCCCTCGAGTCCGTCAGCCTCCGCTTTCTGCGAGAAACGGAGACAGTGGAGGTGAGCACCGCTGGGGCTGCCCGAGCCGTGCCCAGGTTTGAGTTCTTCTGCGGGCTGCAGGCAGCGACCACCCCCTGCCACGCGGTGCTGGTGGCAGCCAGGTGTGACCTCGTCCCTCCGTTCAGCGCGAGCAATGCCACACACGACGAGGACGGTGTTGCAGAGGACCTTCTGCTCAGCTTTATTGCTCTCCAACACTTCACCAGGACTTCTGGGTGACTGCTTGGGGAGGAATCGCTGGCAGCAGCGTAGTGCGTTACGCTTAATTGAACCAAGCTTGAGATATGGCCCAGGTTTTTCAGAGAGGAGCGTGGAGCTCAGCAGAAGTAGGGCCACGGGCACCACTCTCCTGTGTGTTTGTACACCGATGGTGTCGCCGGTGAAGGGACTGCTTTGCTAGCGAGAAAGGCAGCTGGCAAACCAGCGCAGAAAATAACCCCGTGCTGACGATTGTTGCAGGGAACATACGCTTTTCTCTCCACATGCGTGTCTGAGCGTCTGTAATTCTCAAGGGCAAAAATATGTCAAGTTCTCATTGATGACAACCTGCTACTCGGCTAAAAGAGACTCAGTTCTGTTTATTTAGCTTTTCTGGGCAGGATTTTGGAAGAATAAAGTCTACAGTGTTTCTTTTTATGAGTGTGCACTTTCCCCGTTTGTACAGAAGAAAAGCCCAAATTTATACTGAAAAGACTGTTATTTTATAGAGCTGAATGCTAGAAAAATTGCTTGGAATAAGATGAAGTATGAGATAAAAAGACATAAAAGGAGGTATAAAGTACACGAACAGACAAAGTTATTTTAGAGATAACAAATGAAAAGGGATCAACTTAGATGTTACATCCTGGATTTTGCTGCAACAGAACAAAATGTTAATAAATTCCTTTATATACGGCACAGGTCTGGCTTATATATAGTTGTTCTGCTTAAAATATTTTCTCCTTGTCCTCTCATCTTACTTTTAGGAGTCAGTGAAAGATTCAATAAGCAAATTCATGGCCTACGTCCACACAAGTGTCAACGAGATGTCCCGATTGTATCTGAGCAATGAGCGACGATATAACTACACCACTCCAAAATCTTTCCTTGAGCAAATAAAACTCTATCAGAATTTGCTGCTGAAAAAGGGCAAGGATTTAAAAGCAAAAATGGAGCGACTGGAGAATGGCCTGGAGAAGCTCAACAGCACGTCTGCACAGGTAGGCAAACCCTTTGGGGTTAAAAGCTGATGTTTTCCTTGTTTCTCTGTTAGAGACACCTCTGCATCCTGTTTTGAAGGAGAACTTTACAGACTGAAACTGTGTAGGGTGTAAAATCTGTGCTAGATCCTGTTTGTAGTCTGGCTTGAACTGGGTTCCGGGAGGAGCAAAAGTTATATTCTGTACTGGAAAGGAGAAGGGAAGAGATGTGTGCCCATTCTCTGCTGTTTTGGTGGTATTAATCCCAAATGAAAGATCACAGCAAGTAATACGAGATATGGAGACAGCTAGCTGTGTACGTCTTCTAACAGTTGTATTTCAGCTGTAGTGACAAAATAGCTTATAAAATACAGGATGACCAGCGATTTTTGGAGTCGCATCCAGGACATCTACAATAACATCAACAAGAATCCTGTCTTTCAAACTAAATAGAGCATCCTTTTAAAATAAGGCTGATGTTCATTTTCCTTGCATTATGCTATCCACCTTTAAGGAAAACCAATGCCAGTCTGAAATGCAAATTAGCCATCCCAAAGTCAGCTAGCTAAAGAGTGGCACAGGCACTCTTCTGTGGTAATGACTAGATGTTGTTCCGAGTATTTCCCAAACCTCTCTGTAGCGACTTAAACTGCCTTTCAGAGCTTTTGCTGTCTACATCTGTTGCTAAACTCCCGTTTTTCTCTCCATTTCATATTCTATTAACTCTTACAAATGTTCACTTACAGACTTCTACTGTGGCAAATGGGCCTCTCCTGAAGGTGCTCCAAAGAAATGCGGGGGGTTGATGTGAATGACGGACCGGCAGGTTCAACCCCTTCCGTATATATGCTCTGGATAATGCTGGTGGCATAAATCATGTCTGTCACGCTCAGTAGGATACGTGCCTTACTGGAGGGTGATGTATGGGCTTTATTAGTGCCTCTCAGCTCTGATAGCCTACATCTCACTTCAAACAGTTGCTTTCTTCATGGTGCAGGACAGGTCTCCGGGGACACAGGAGGGGAGTGGGTGTTTCCTGTCCCCTTTGCAGGTTTTGGCATCCCCTTTGTAAGGCTGCAGCTGAGGTAGAACAGCCAGCAGCAGAGAGTGCCCATCACAACCAGTGAGGCCAACCAGAGCAGCCAGTATGTGCCCTCACTGCAAAGCAGACCGTACATCTGCCTTACCTATAGAATCATAGAATGGTTTAGGTTGGAACAGACCTTGAAGATCATCAAGTTCCAACCCCCGTGCCATGGGCAGGGACACCTCCCACTAGACCTGGTTGCCCAAGGCCAAATGGAGGCAAATAATTTTGCTAACTTGTGGGGTGCTGCTGTTTGTGATGATGCCCCAGTGGTGGACAAGATGGGTTAAGTCTGTTTGTTTTTCTTTTTGTTGGGAGCAACTAATATGAAACTAACCTTTCGAGAGGAAACAAGTCCCTGTATCACAGGATCGTAGAATGGTTTGGGTTGGAAGGGACCTTAAAGATCACCTCGTTCCAACCCCCCTGCCCTGGGCCCTGGCCAGGGACACCTCCCACCAGCCCAGGTTGCTCCAAGCCCCGTCCAACCTGGCCTTGAACACCTCCAGGGATGGGGCAGTCACACCTTCTCGGGGCAACCTGTGCCAGGGGCTCACCACCCGCACAGTGAAGAATTTTTTCCTAATACCTATTCTAAATCTCCCCTCTTCCAGTTTGAAGCCATTCCCCCCCGTCCTATCACTACGTGCCCTTGTAAAAAGTCCCTCTCCAGGTTTCTTGTAGGCCCCCTGCGGATACTGAAAGAGGCTCTAAGGTCTCCCCGGAGCCTTCTCTTCTCCAGACTGAACAACCCCAACTCTCTCAGCCTGGTGGTCAAACGTGGGGACACTTCTTTATTCTTCAGGTGTATCTTCATATGTGTGTTATGTTGGCGAGGGTCCTCTGACGAGCCACAGAACACGTGCTGAGCAGTGGTGGGGGACTGGGGAGAAGATGGTAAGCCACAGCCCCTGTGGGTCTTGTAGGTTTTGCTCTTGCAAGGAGGGTAAAAGAACGCAAAGTTCATAGCTGGTTGGAGTAAGGCTGGGCGAGAAGTGCCTGTTTGTGAAGTTGATTAAGATGCAGAGCAGTGAGGACAAATATGTCAAATTTGAATCTAAAATTAGCACTGGGGGCCTAAAATTAAACACCTAAATTATCAGGTGTGCGCAATAGTCAAAACTGCTCTTGATTTGAAACCACGGTGTGGATATTTAGCGGTATTGGAAATCATACCAGAACGTTCAATCTTGAATATGGATTTAAAAGTCTGAACTTTACATTCACCCACAGAAATGGTTGGTCTTGATGCTGAAGAAGTGACAAGTCTTCTGTCTCACTCAGGTGCGTCATCTCCAGGTTGTCTTCATGGTGCTTGGAAGAGATACGCTGTGGGGTTTTTATTTTAAAAGCAGAGGAGGAGGATTTTGATACCTGGCTATGACCTGGTTGTGCCTTAGGTCTGAGGACTAGTGCTCCTGTCATCAGTGTTCTCCAGATTCCTGGTGCGTGGCTGCCGGGACAAGTCCACTATGATTTTATGTGTTTCTATAGGCTGTTCAGTGCGGTCTCAGCATGAGGGGGCTGTTGTGCCAGTAGTTGGAGGGTACTTTTTGCCTTAGCCGTTCCAGTTTCAAAGTAACCTCTCCCCTTCTTTTTACTCTTCTCTGCCCCACCGGCTCTTTATTCAGTTGAGATTTGGACATCTTGATACCGTTGACCAACATTTCTTCTAAAGAAATGTCTTCCATTAGCTGACGTGCCTAACCGTCTTTCCCTGAAGACGGTGGCTGTCCTCAGTACTCAGAAAAGCAGGAGCCAGCTTCCAGTTATTAGGACACAATAGACTTGGGAAGGTATGTGGGATGAGTCATTTGTTTTTCAGAGTGATGTTCGCTCTGAAGAGGTCAGCGCTCTGTTCAGAGTCTGTAGCTGAGTAATTTTTAGGTTGACTTTGGTTAATATTGCATCACTGGATTCCAGATTCAAGTCCTGCTTGCTCTATCAATTAATCGCTGACCTTTGTGATACATTTTGTGTTCTTGAAACAAAGCAGGGACAATCAGATAAAATGAGCATTCTGGGAGCCCGCCCTCGAGGTTCTCTATTTAATAATTCTTCTTATTCTGTTCTGGTGGGAAGCAAGCACTTCTTCCTTCCCTGTTGGAGCTACAGTACGTTACCTTTGAATCCCTTGTTTGCTTTCCTCTTTCCCTTTCCACCTCACGTTACAAATTGCTTATCCGACTGTCCTGGACTCAGGAAGCTGCTCAAAGGCTTTTTGCATTTCTAAGCACCGTTTGGGACCAAGTACTGACCCTTTTTGTGGCCAGTAATGGTATTGTGGGCTAAGGCAAGTGCTGGATCTGTCTGCTCGCACCTGGATGTGGTTGTTATCCTGGTGTTGCCTGTGGGAAGGAGGTTAATCGCATTCTCTCTTATCTTTGGGATGATGGTCTGCTCTGATTTTCCATAACACCTCGGTCTCTGTTTCTACTGTTATTCTCTTGTAGTTCTTGCTTTCTTCTGCTTACCAGCTATGTGGTACCCAAAGGGCATCTTCTGCTTTCACCTTGGCAAGCCCTGGAACAGTTGGTGGTGTTTTCTTCACCTCCCCTGGATGGGTAATGACTCTTCTGCAGTGTGGTCGGATGGTAATTTATAAAGCAGCCCAGCAGTGTCCAATGTGCCGGCAAGAACCAAGCAGGAGAGGTCACTGCAGCACCCTGAACTCCACTGTTCGCTGTGGGAGCTCATGTCTTTGAAGAGGTGTGAATCCCCAGTCCCACGCTCTTGTTTCAGACATAATCCAGTCTCTTCCTGCCCCTCCATGTGGAGCTGCTTCTCTATCTTTTTTAGCAACTCCCTGTGGCCCTGGTGGCCCTGTTGTCCATGCCTATGTCCGCGTGTCAGGTGCCCCTGCTGCACGCATGCATGCCGTGAGCCTTTTAGTGCCTTCCTGAGCTCTGTCTTGCAGACTGATGGGTTTCTGGTATTCAACCTTCCCCTCACATTGAGTGTTCCTGGGGTCCTGGTGCAGTGGGTTGACCTGGGCTGGACTCCATCTACCCACCAAGCTGTTCTACCACTCCCCCTCCTCAGCAGGACTGGGCGGGAGGAAAATAAGATGGAAAAGAATTCATGGGTCAAGGTAAGGACTGGGAGAACACTCAGCAATTACCGTCATGGGCAAAACAGACTTGAGTCGGGGAAATTAATTTAATGTATTGCCAATCAAATCAGAGTAGGGTAATGAGATATAAAGCCAAATCTTAAAATAACTTCCCCTCACCCCTCCCTTCTTCCTGGGCTCAACTTTGCTCCCAATTTCTCCACCTCCTGCCCCCAAGCAGTGCAGAGGGATGGGCAATGGGGGATGCAGTCAGTTCACCACATGTTATCTCTGCTGCTCCTTCCTTCTCAGGTGGAGGACTCCTCACACTCTTCCCCTGCTCCAGTGTGGGGTCCCTCCCGTGGGAAACAGTCCCACACGAACTTCTCCGGTGTGAGTCCTTCCCAGGGGCTGCAGTTCTTCATGAACTGCTCCAGCGTGGGTCCTTTCCGCATGTCTTTTCCATGGGGTGTAGTCCTTCAGGAATGGACTGCTCCTGTGTGGTTCCCCGAGGGGTTACAAGTCCTCCCAGCAAACCTGCTCCAGCATGGGCTCCTCTCTCCACGGGTCCACACGTCCTGCCAGGAGCCTGCTCCAGCATGGGCTCTCCACAGGGTCACAGCCTCCTTTGGGCATCCACCTGCTCCAGCATGGGATCCTCCACGGGTTGCAGGTGGATATCTGCTCCACTGTGGACCTCCATGGGCTGCAGGGGGACAGCCTGTCTCACCATGGTCTTCACCACGAGCTGCAGGGGAATCTCTGCTCTGGCACCTGGAGCACCTCCTCCCCTTCCTTCTTCACTGACCTTGGTGTCTGCAGAGTTGTTTCTCTCACATATTCTCACTTCTCTTTTCTGGCTGCTGTTGTGCAGCAGTTTTGTCCCCTCCTTAGATATGTTATCGCAGAGGCGTAACCACCATTGCTGACGGGCTCGGCCGTGGCCAGCAGTGGGTCTGCCTTGGAGCCAGCTGGGATTGGTGCTATCAGACATGGGGGAAGCTTCTAGCATCTTTTCACAGAAGCCACCTCTGCAGTCCCCTGCTACCAAAACCTTGCCCTGCAAACCCAATGCCTGCAGCCAGATCAACAGGGCTTCCTAGCTTCAGTCTCCAGAATGTCATCACCTCTTGTTTGTCTCCATCGGTCTTCATCCTTTCCATCTGAGCACCAGCTCCAAGGAACAGGCGTTACATGACATGATAACATTTTCCATGCTGTTCTCCTTTGGCATCCTGGTGTTCTGCATGGATGATGTTGCATCATGGTGTTACCTGGGATATTGTTGGCAGCCCCGACCAGGAGTGCCGGGGAGCTGACCCAAAAATTATCAGGGAAGAGCAACCTGGAAATACGCTCAAAGGCTGGTGGGTGGCCCTGTTCTTAATCGGAATAGTTTCTAACACTGCTGGTTTTCATAGGGTGGACTGGGAGTATGGGGGGTGTCAGCGCAAGGAGGGACACTGTGTGTGACTGTCGGAGAAGTTCCAGGCTGTGAGAGCTCAGAAGATGGGAGCTGTGCTGGGAAGGTTTTCTGCACACCCTGAGGTAATACGTGTTAGTGGTGGTTGGGCTTGGCCACCTCTGGGTTTTGGAAGTGCAGTTTGGATTTCCAAAGAAACAGAAAATAGCTCTCTGTACAAGCTGCCATCCTTTTTGGACGGAAGGTCCTTTTTTGGTGTGAGAGAGGGGGAGTTTGAGTACCTTCTGTTACTGTGGCGTTCGTAGAAAGAGGAGAACTTTTCATGCCTTTATTCCTAACGTTGCTCTGCCAGGGATGGCTCCACAGGCCGTTGATGGGAGGACGTGTAAGTTTTCTGCTGTGCCTGTGCCTTCCCGAAGGCGGTGGCGTGAGGTCTCCCTGCTCACCGGTGTCTCATCAGGCGTTTTTATGTCTGGGCGTTAGGATGGGTGGGAGGGGAGGAGAAATGGATGTGACAGACTGTGTTTGCTCTGGATGTGAGTATAGCATTGAGGAGGACTTGTCTGCTGTGCTGAGGGGGTGAAACCAGAGGAGTAAAGTTCATAAATGTACATTCCCTGTGCCACCCCCGGGACATCACTAAAGACAGGGGGTTTGGTTATTTAGGCGTAGCTCCTGTTGCTCTCTGTCCACTGCACAAACGCTATTAAATTGTCCCTGCTCAACTGCGTTTGAGCTTTAGCCTCACTGGGGAAACACGATTGTTTCCTCTCACCTTCCAAAATCCTGCTGTGGGGAAGGGAGGCTGGAGGTCACCGTGTGTCCCCTCGATGTGGTGTGGTCCGTTGGTAGAGGGTCCAGCAGATACGCATCACAGCTCCAACTTGCTTCATTTCCATTGGGAATTTAGCATGTGACCCAAGCCAGCCTTCACAGTAACATATGCTTCTGGGCTTCCAAATGTTTCTTTCAGGCAAAAGCCTAATGGAATTTCTTGCTTTTTTGGAAATCCTGACAATGTTAAAGCATCGTTATTGCACGTGCTTGGCTGAAAGCAGGTTTTGTCAGAGCGTTTGCTGTTCTCCTGGGCTGTGCTGGGGGCTGAGGTTACATCTGCTTCTTTTGTAGTGCTGTTGAGTGCCAGTGGGTTTTAATCCCTTGCTTGTTTTGTCATGGTTGTGTAAACCCCTAAAGCTCCCATTTGTAGATGTATCCAGCACACGATTACTGATTTTTGGGCAGAAGGCCACAAGCCATATCTGCCGTCAGCGAAGCCTCCCACTTCAATTTCCTGCAATCCCCGATGACGTGGAGCTGAACAAGAAGCTGCCGCTGGGTTTGCCGACTGAAGGGATTATGCGTTCCTGCGAGCCCGGAGTCATCGGATTTACAGTGGTGCCTTTGTCCTCGTGCGAACAGCGCTGTAGTGCCGGGCAGCGGGAGGTGGCGAGGGATGAAGTGCACAAAGGGACTCCTAAGAAACCATTCTCCACTTGAAGCTGATGCTGAACATCAATAGCTTCAGTTCATAAGATTGCAAATTGTGCGCTCTTTCTCTCTTCTGGTATAACAATGGAATTATCAACAAAAGCAAGTGTCTGACATCCTTTCCGGTATTTTTATATAGGTAAAGTCGTACCCCAGGAGCTCTGAGCAATTCTGTATGAGTGAAAAACTCCGTGGTCTGCACAGAGCCTGCGTAAATTCATTGAAGCGGGTGCTTTTAGAAAGAGACTTTCTGTCCTGAAGCGAGAGCCTCCGCGAACTGCCCCACCATGCGGATGCTTCAGCCCATCGCTGGAGAGGGCTCCTGCCTTGCTGGGTGCGAGCAGCTGACCGGTGGAGCAGCGTGTGAGGAGCTGCCACCGCTGCTGTGCCTCTTGGCTACCAGCAGAGCAGGAGATCCCTTCTCGAGCTCATTTGATGTCGCATTTTAAAGCCCCTTTAGCCTTGGAGCTCGTGACGAGGGCTGTACCTGTCAGCAGATCCCAATCGTAATCTTTCTGGTGTGAAAAATCCCCTTCCTGCCACAAGTCCTTAGGACCCGATGGTTGTGAGGGATCTTCTGGGGCGCTGCCTCTGCCCTGTGTGTGCGTGGCACGGGACGGAGGGGTGGGTGAGGGTGGGCAAAGTCCTCTGGCAGCTCGGGGAGTGCTGGTTTCCAGTGCACAGGTCCTCCTCAAAATCTGCGTGCGGCAAAATACCACGTGCTGTGTGCTGCTGGCGTCAACGCTGAGAAGCGAAAGAAAGTGTAGCTGATGTGTAGCACATGTCATCTCCACCGCAAAACACACGTGCACAGCCCACGCACGCCTCCTTTAGCAGGGCTGTGGCATAACATCGGATGTTCAAAGCTGGATGTATTTGGCTTTATAACGAGAGAAGCTGAGAGAGCTGGTGTTGTTCAGCCTGGAGGAGGGAAGGCTCTGGGGAAACCTTATAGCAGTCTTTCACAGGAAAGATGGGGACAGACTTTTTAGCAGGGCCTGTTGCGATAGGACAAGGGGTACTGGCTTTAAACTGGGTAGGAGGGTAGATTTAGACTGCATATAAAGAAGAAATGTTTTATGCTGAGGGTGGTGAGACATTCGCCCAGGTTCCCTAGAGAGGTGGTAGATGTCCCATCCCTGGAAACATCCAAGGTCAGGTTTGACGGGGCTCTGAGCAACCTGATCTAGTTGAAGATGTCCCTGCCCATGGCAGTTGCTTTCTGCAAATGCCTGGTCCATGGTGAGGCTCCTGGACTGTACACAAATAATCCCAAGAATACCTGAAATGAAAGCTTCCACCTACTTTCCTGCGTTCGTGTTGCCCTGGCACCTCTGTCCAGTTTCCAAGCAGAGGCAGTGAGCAAGGGTGGACAACCTCCTTAGCAGCTCATCCTGCTGGTGCTGGTCTCTTCCCTGGTGGCTTCCTTGCTGCTGTCAGGCTGCTCTGGTGTGCGGACCACGCGCATGGGCTCTCCAACCGTGACCCAAGCAACCATGAGCAAAGGAGAGTAGCAGTGTCCTGCTAACGACTCGAAATACTGCTTTTCTGTGATGCCAGGGCATTGCTTGTGTTACGCACGGGCCCTCTGTGTTTTGGGGTACTGCTCAGCCCCACTCGAGGGTGAGCCCGTGCTGCCGGGCAGGGCGGGAGCAGGTTGGCGAGTGTGCTCACGCGCATGTTTCTTCCCTGTAGGTGGATGAGCTGAAGGCTAAGCTGGCAGCCCAAGAAGTGGAGCTGAAGCAGAAGAATGACGATGCTGACAAGCTGATCCAGGTTGTGGGGGTGGAGACGGAGAAAGTGAGCAGGGAAAAGGCGATCGCCGATGAGGAGGAGCAGAAAGTGGCACTCATCACCCAGGAGGTTGAGCAGAAACAGAAGGACTGCGAGGAGGACCTGGCCAAAGCTGAACCTGCCCTGGCAGCTGCCCAGGCCGCCCTGAACACCCTCAACAAGGTATAGTGAAGGTTCCCGTGTGCCGTGGTTTAGGCCAAACCGGCCACTGGGGATGTGGAGCACCCCAGATGGGACCGACAGATGCTCCAGAATCTCCCCTCTGTATTGGGGAGGGGCAGTGCCATTTGGTGGCCCAAGTTTTTGGGCATTGTGTTGACCCTCCTCCAGCTTTTTCTCAGCTGGTGCATACCTGGGCCCTGGTGTAACGCGGAGCAGGCACAAGGCTGCACCACGTTACCCTTTGCTCATGGCCGTGGCGAGCAGGAGGAACTGGAGGTGGGTGCTTTGTTTGCACCTCTTCCCCAGTGTTGGTGGGCTCCACTGCTTCTCGTCGTGCCCCACAGGGAAGGGGAGGTCACCTTACTGTCACCCTCCTTCAGGACCCAGGGAAGAGTGTCTCAGAGGGATCACCAGGTCTGTACCTCTGTCTCGCTGTCGGGGCGCTGTCTGTGGCTCGGAGCTGTCTGCCAGCGTGGAGGAGGACAGGCAGGATGGAGGGCCGGGTGGCGGGGCAGGGGTGCGCGCCAGGTCTCGCTCCAGACTTTTCTGAGGCTGAGCTGCAGGGAGTGAAGCTGTAGTAGGGGAGACAGGAGAGGCTGCCAGCGCTCTCAGGATTGGTTTTCAGCTCTCCTGAGGGTCCTGCGGCAAGGAGCACTGTGCCCTTACCGGGTGACAGCAGAGGTGCAGGAGGGGTTGCAGGACAGGCGGGGTGAAGCCCGAGCACCCCTTCGTTTCAGTGAGAGACTCTATTGATGGTGTTTGCTTGGGGTATTGCTGTGCAAGCGCACACTCAGCACAGCGGGAGCTGAGAACACTCCAGCAAAGGGCTACAAAGATGATGAGGGGATTGGAGCATCTCTCTTATGAAGAAAGGCTGAAGGAATTGGGGCTTTTCAGTCTGGAGAAAAGAAGACCGAGGGGGGATCTTTTCAATGCTTATCAATACTTAAAGGGAGGGTGCCGGGTAGATGGGAACAGTCTTTTTTCAGTGGTGCCCAGTGACAGGACAAGAGGGAACGGGCACAGACTTGAACATAAGAAGTTCCATCAAAACATGAGGAGGAACTTCTCTCCCGTGAGGGTGGCAGAGCACTGGCACAGCTGCCCAGAGAGGTGAGGCAGTCTCCCACTCTGGAGCCATTCCAAACCCGCCTGGACGCCGTCCTGTGCCACTGCTGGAGGTGCCCCTGCTCTGGTGGGACTGGATGATCTCCAGAGGTCCCTTCCAACCCTGACCATTCTGTGAGTCTGTGAAAATACCAACAAGGTAGATTTTACACCCAGCTGCTCTGTGAACCTTTCTCCCCAGCGGTGTCACTGGTGCTGAGAGCACAGCCGGGTCTCGTGTAAACCCTGCAGACCAGTGTTGGTGGGTGTGGGGCTGGCAGACTGTGGCTGCAGCTGGCAGCGAGCGTGGGCATCCTATGAGTTCCCACTTGACCCATCTCTTGCTTTGGAAAGGGATCTGTGATGGGAAGGCTCACATCCCCCTCCGAGTCTGCGGTGCAATGGGGTAGTGTCTTCCTGCAGCCCATGGCAAATGTCTTGCTTGGCCAAGGGGGAAGAAGGATCAGAGATCCACAGGTGGAGTGGGGAGAGTTGGTGACTTCTGGGGCTCCTCTGGGCATCTTTCCCTCATGAGTTCCCTGCTGTTGTAGGGACAAAACATGGCCTGAGGGTTTGGACTGATCTTCTCCAGTTGTACTGGGGTGCAATTTGACTTGTTCTCTCTTTGTCCAAGATGTTCCTCAGGCCTTGCTGAGTGTGATGCTGGATGTGTGATACATCCAGCTTGGCTCCACAGATGCGCTCATGGGATGGCTTTTGATTTGACACAATAAGAAGCATTGGCACAGAAGTCTCATTCCACATTTGGGTTTATCCAGTACCGGGGTTTTCTCAGATGGGGAGAGGACCTGTTCTTCAGCGGTGTCTTTGGGCTGGGCAGGACAGTGTTGCAACATGGCTGGTTGGGTGCTGAGTGCGGGGTGACCTCTCGGTAGAGCCATACATCGCTGCAGACGAAGCTGCTCCAAAGGAAGATGCCACTGGGGAAATGGGTGACCAGGAGATAAGGACTGCTCTGACTGCAGCAGACTGATTGACTGGTTTAGGGAGGTCTTTTGGTATCTTGGAAGATTTTCTCTTCAGGGTCACTCCAGGGTTTGGAGCCCGACACTGAAATGTGCCCCAGAGATGTACCTGTAATTTATGTTGGTCTGCAGTTCACGCAGCATCCTGGAGCAGCAAACTCCTGCTGCGCCCAGGGCAGAGCAGTGGCCACGCACCAAGCGCAGCTGGAAAATCAGAGTTACTCCCACGATCACCGCCAGACGTGGCTCAGTCGTGCCTCAAACCACGGCTCAGTCATAGCCCGCTTAGGGGAGAGGAAAGCCATCAGGACCAGGTTGTCTGATTAGCTTTCAGGAAATATGTGGCTTTGCTGCAGAGATGTGTTGCTTTGACTTTTGTTCATGGAAGGAAAAGGACTGTACGAAGGGAAAATGTTTGTTTCTTCATTAGTTTTGGTTTTGTGCTGGAGCTGTAGAATTTCTCATTAGGCGAAGATTAGGGAGATGCTGGGATTTTCTCTAGGGACCTGTAAAGCAGCCGTAGCAGAGCACTGGCAGGCATGGTCCCTTTACCTGCTGATGGGAAACGCATCGGAGAGCTTGACCTGCTTGCTGACATGAATAATCAGCAATATTTATGTGTGTATAGCTAGGTTCTCCCCAATTATCTAAGTCATCTTCTTTGCACAGCGTTGTTATATGCAACATTAATAGGGAAAACTGTGAGAAAAGCTGTGAGTAGAAAGCAGTAATAAATATATATAGTCAGCTACCGAGGAGCTCAGTAAGTATGTGGATACACGGACGTTTCTATGCCAGTGTCCCCTGCGAGTTTAAAAGAAGAGCTGTCTCCGTTTGGACTTGTGTCTTTTGCAGATGGGCTGTGCGGAGGGGGACGCGAGGGGAGAGGCCTCTGCTTTAGTCCCGGGCGAAGGATGAGCGAGGCTGGTCAGCAGGCAGCCGGTTGCCTTTGGCGGGATGAGTTTTGTGAAAAACCCGACTCGCTTGAATGGGAGAGCTGCTCTAAAGCCACATGCCTCTGGCATTGCTGTGCGGGAACCGGGCTGGCACCCACGTCCTCCGTGGCAGTATGTGGAGGTGATCTGAGGTCCACCAAGTGATTGGGCCAAGGAGGTTTTGTGTCATTTCCAGGATTAACAGAGCACTAACCCCAGAGATCAGCCTTTCCTGGCAGGACAGACCTCCCAGGTGAGATTCCCACCACGCCAGCCAGTAAGGCAGCTTCATCGAGGGCTCCAGACAAACACACGTAGTGTTGGGAATAAACAAGAGGAGTTAGAGATGTGAGCACACCTGCAGGGCTGGGATCTCATTGGCATCATGGAGACATGGTGGGATGGCTCCTATGATTGGAGTGTTGGAATGGAAGGATACAGGCTCTTCAGGAAGGACAGGCAGGGGAGATGAGGAGGGGGTGTCACCCTCTATGTCAGTGACCAGCTGGAGCGCATGGAGCTCCGCCTGGCGATGGATGAGGAGCCGACTGAGAGCTTATGGGTCAGGATCAAAGGGAGGGCAGGGACAGGTGACATTACAGTGGGGGTCTGCTACAGGCCACCCAGCCAGGAAGACTGAGGGGATAAGGCCTTCTGCAGACAAACAGGAGCAGCCTCAGGTTCGCAAGCCCTGGTCCTCATGGGGGACTTCAGCCACCCCCGATATCTGTTGGAGAGACAACACGGCAGGGCATAAGCAATCCAGGAGGTTCTGGGACTGCATTGATGATAACTTCCTTCTCCAAGTGACTGAGGAGCCAACGAGGAGGAGCACCATGCTGGACCTTGTTCTCACCAACAAGAAGGGGCTGGTGGGGAGTATGAAGCTCAAGGGCAGCCTTGGCTGCAGTGACTGTGAGATAGTGGAGTTCAAGATCCTTAGGGTGGTGAGGAGGGTGCACAGTAAGCTTGCTACCCTGGACTTCAGGAGAGTAGACTTGGGCCTCTTCAGGGATCTGCTTGGTGGAGTACTGTGTGATAAAGCCCTGGAGGGAAGAGGGGCCCAAGAAAGCTGCTTAATAGGCAAGGATCACCTCCTCCAAGCTCAGGAGCGATGCATCCCGACAAAGTCAGGCAAAAACATCAGAAGGCCTGCAGGGATGAACAAGGAGCTCCTGGAGAAACTCAAACTCAAAAAGGAAGCCTACAGAGGGTGGAAAAAAGGACAGGCAGCCTGGGAGGAGCACAGAGAAGTTGTCTGAGCAGCCAGGGATTGGGTTAGGAAAGCTAAAGCCCAGATAGAATTAAATCTTTACAGGTACGTCAGTGATAAAAGAAAGACTAGGGAAAATATGGGCCCTCTCCAGAAGGAAACAGGAGACCTGGTCATCCGGGACATCGACAAGGCTGAGATACCTACTGACTTTTTTTGTCTTAGTCTTCACCGGCAAGGGCTCTAACAACACCACCCAAGTTGCAAAAGGCAAAGGCATGGAATGGGAGAATGAAGAAAGAAGATCAAGTACAAGACCATCTGAGGAACCTGAAGGTGCACAAATCCATGGGACCTGATGAGATTCACCCGTGGGTCCTGAGGGAACTAGCAGATGAAGTTGCTAAGCCACTGTCCATCATATTTGAGAAGTCGTGGCAGTCCGGTGAAGTTCCCACTGACTGGAAAGGAGGAATCATAACAGCCATTTTTAAAAAGGGGAAAAAGGAAGACCCAGTGAACTACAGGCCGGTCAGTCTCACCTCTGTGCCCAGGAAGATCATGGAAAATAAATAGGTGATTGGTGACAGCCAACATAGTTTGACTAAAGGCAAATCATCCCTGACAATTTTGGTGGCCTACGATGGCATTACAGCGTTGGTGGATAAGGGAAGAGCAACGGACGTCTTCTACCTGGACTTGTGCAAAGCATTTGACGCTGTCCCCTGTGACATCCTTGTCTCTAAATTGGCGAAACATGGATTTGACGGATGGACCACTCAGTGGATAGGGAATTGACTGGATGGTCAAACTCAAAGAGTTGTGGTCAACGGTTCAGTGTCCAAGTGGAGGCCAGTGACAAGTGGCGTTCTGACTCAGGGGTCAGTACTGGGACCAGTGCTGTTAACATCTTTGTTGGTGACATGGACATTAGGATGGAGTGCACACTCAGCAAGTCTGCCGATGACACCAAGCTGTGTGGTGCGGTCAACACGCTGGAGGGGAGGGATGCCATCCAGAGGGACCTGGACAAGCTGGAGAGGTGGGCCTGTGTGAACCTCATGAAGTTCAACCAGGCCAAGTGCAGGGTCCTGCATGTGGGTTGCCACAATCCCAAGCACAAACCCAGGCTGAGCGAGCAGAGAATGGCTGGAGAGCAGCCCTGAGGAGAAGGACTTGGGGGGGTTGGTGGATGAGAAGCTCAACGTGAGCCAGCAGTGTGCGCTGGCAGCCCAGAAAGCCCCCGGCACCGCGGGCTGCATCCCCAGCTGGGAGGGCTGGAGCCCCTCTGCTGGGAGGACAGGCTGGGAGAGTTGAGGGTGTTCAGCCTGGAGAAGAGAAGGCTCCGGGGAGACCTTAGAGCCCCTTCCAGTCCCTAAAGGGGCTCCAGGAGAGCCGGGGAGGGACTCCGGATCAGGGAGAGGAGTGATAAGACGAGGGGGAATGGTTTGACAATGAAAGAAGGGAGATTGAGATGAGATCTGAGGAAGAAATGTTTCCCTGTGCGGGCGGTGAGCCCCTGGCGCAGGTTGCCCCGAGAAGCTGTGGCTGCCCCATCCCTGGAGGTGTTCAAGGCCAGGTTGGACGGGGCTTGGAGCAACCTGGGCTGGGGGGAGGTGTCCCTGCCAAGGGCAGGGGGGTTGGGATGAGATGCTCTTTCAGGTTCCTTCCAACTCTAACCACTCTATGATCCTGTGATAACATATTACCTTAATTATATAAAGTAATTAAGGTAATTATTATATAGACCATGATGAATGACATGCAGGTTATGGTAGACCCCGTACAGGGCTCCTGCAAAAAACAAAACAAAACAAAACAAAACAAAACAAAACAAAACAAAACCAAATCCAGGTGTGACAGTGAGTTTGAAACTTGGGAAATCAGGTTTTAGAGAGAAAAATGCCGTTTTACCTCTCCCAGTGCGGTTTGTCAGCTCGCCCTGTGAGGATGCCTGGGCTCTTTCGCAGCATCCACGTTCCCTGTGCCCTAAGGATTGCAGGTCATGGGGCTCAGCAGATCTGATGCTTTGGCATCCTCATCTCATTTTGGGGAGGGGGAAGGGGGAGATCAAGGCACATGGTCTCCGAAACTGCCTTCCCTGGCCGGTGGGTCTCTTCTTGGCACAGAGCACTTTTCCAAGAGGCGGCAGAGGTGGCTGAGCCGCCTGTGCCCCTTTGGAAAGGAGGATGGCGCTTGGCCAGCGCTGCTTAGTCTCCACACAGGTTACAGCGAGCAGAAGACAGTGACTATATGAAAAGTGATGAACTTCTTGTGCAATGGCCTGCAAGGAATATCCCCTGGAGATGGTCGAAAGGCATTCAAGGATGCCATAGTGGCCGGTGTTCCTGAGGCAGATGGCATTCGGTGTCAGTGTCCTGTCCGGTTTCCATCCCAGGGATACTGTGGTGTGCAGAAGAATTCAGAGTGAATTGTTATAATGCCCCGATTGATGCCATGAGGGAAAAGAGCAGAGCTCCTTTTAGCTGGTACCCAAGTTCGTCAGCGTGGCAGTGACTGTGGACCTGGCTTCTCCTCTTCCTGTGGTGCCAGAGACTCTCATAGTATGGAAGGAAACCATCCACCCATGCTGCTCAAGTCTTCCTCCCTCTCCTGGCCAGGACAGCGTTGTCCTCCCTCCTGTTCCGGGTAGCACTGTCACTGTTCCCATCATGTTGTGGAAGTGCTCACCTCTTAGGAAAAAGCAGCAGTGCCGGCTCAGCATCCCGTTTCCACGGCGATGCAGGCTGTGCAACGCAGGCTGCTCCACCAGAGCCCTCCTGGCCCCCCTGGGCACCGGTCCCCCCTGGGCACCAGCCCCGGGCATGCGTGGGACACAGGAGAGCCCGCACCGTGCACACTGCTCTGTCCCGGCTGAGCAGGGCGCTGGGGATGGAGGAGGGCATGTCGGGGTGCTCGTCTGGGCTCATGCTTGGCTCCATGTCATTGGGCATTTTAATTAGAGATGTTTCACACCGGAAACGCAGACGGCTCCCAGGAGCCTGGCTCTGTCGGCTTGGTTATTAACAAAAGCTAAAAGCAAGCAAAGGCACAGATTCATAGCGGATGCCTTTATCCCAAAAATGGGTACTCAGAGGTACCAGACTATTCCACCTTGCTTCCATAGACGGAAACAGATAGTTGCAAAATATCAGAGAATATAGATTAAAAGCGATTCAAAACTGATAGAAAAAGGAACTGACAGAAGTTCATAGATTTTTTTTTTTTATTATTATTAATCTGGTGTTGAAACAGCCCTTTACCCTTGTTTTGAGGGCAGCGTGACAGCAGCTGATTTCTGCGCTGTTTTTTCTTGTGCAAAAGCGAACTCGCGTGTGCGTGTGGAGAGGAGTTTCGGTGTCAGCAGATCAAACCCGCAGTGTCGCGGGGTTGTCACAGCTGCAAGCGAGTTAGGAAACGCCTGCTTTCCCCGCAATTCAGCGGTTTTTACTTCGGTTAACGTTCGTCCCACTTAATATTAGGGACTTGCTAAAGCCGCCTGTGTTGGCAGTGGAGGAGATGGGCATTCCCCCTTGGACGATGCTGTCCCTCAAGATGAGCTGATTCTTGGGGGGGGGGGGGGGGCTGCCTGCTTGCCCCAATGACGGCTGTCCTGCTGAAGGTGCTTTGGTGTCAGTGCCTAAATTTGGGCTGGGGGGTGGCCCCATGGAAACATGGGTGCACACAAATAATTCAACAAGACCTTAACACACGGGTGTCTGGCTCAGGGAGTGGCTGAGCATGAAGGAGAGCTCTGCTCAGCAGTTCTAGAGGGGCTGGGCGCTATTTATCGAGGTTATGATTTGGAAAGGTTTCCTTTTTTCTTATTCTGATCTTCTGAGAGGGAAGAAAGCCTCCTGCTCCCCCCGGCAGCAGGGAAAGGGTGGGAGTCTGGGGCAGAACACCGCGCTGTGCAGGTCCCGGGTGGGATGTGAGGAGTTGGGTGCAGGGATGGAGCACACGTGCCGTAAACGTGCACAGCGGTGATTTAAAGGCAGCAACGTTCGGGCCGAGAGAAACCCAATTTATCAGATTGATAGCTTGGGAGCCTGACTCTGTTAGTGGCAAAGTAAAAAGAAAGCCCATTCATTTTGTCTAACAACCTTGTTTTCCCCATTTCAGAAGAATCTGACGGAGCTGAGGTCCTTTGGGTCGCCACCTTCAGCTGTCAGCAACGTCACCGCGGCTGTGATGGTGCTGACGGCCCCGAGAGGAAAAATTCCCAAGGACAGGAGCTGGAAAGCAGCGAAAGTCGCCATGGCCAGGGTGGATGCCTTCCTGGACTCCTTGATCAAGTTTGACAAGGAGAACATCCACGAGAACTGCCTCAAAGCTCTTCAGCCCTATTTAGAAGATCCCAAGTTCAAACCTGAATTCGTGACCACCAAGTCATATGCCGCGGCTGGTCTCTGCTCCTGGGTGGTAAACATCGTGCGCTTCCACGAGGTGTACTGTGACGTGGAGCCGAAGCGGCAGGCTCTGAGCAAAGCCAACGCGGAGCTGGCAGCCGCCCAGGAGAAGCTGGCCAGCATCAAGGCCAAAATTGCTGTGAGTTGCTTGCCCTTTGGTGGGACCCATCACGCAAGTCACTGCTTAGGGAGAGATCCTTTTCTTTGGAGAAAGCTGCTGCTCTGTCCTTATGTGTTATTAGGGGTGGGGTGGGAATCCAAAGACTCAGTAGATTGTAGTCTTCTCTGTCCCTTTCATTGCTGCTTTCTACATTTCACCTGTTCTTCTCCAGCCTTGCTTACACTTTAATAGAATTGTAGAATCGTAGAATGGTTTGGGTTGGAAGGGACCTTAAAGACCATCTAGTTCCAACCCCCTGCAATCGACAGACAGAGACATCTCCCCCCAGCCCAGGTTGCTCCAAGCCCCGTCCAACCC
This sequence comes from Vanellus vanellus, assembly GCF_965231255.1. Lineage (NCBI taxonomy): Eukaryota > Metazoa > Chordata > Aves > Charadriiformes > Charadriidae > Vanellus > Vanellus vanellus. The sequence goes on from NC_138922.1 coordinate 1,751,763, forward strand.
GGCCTTGAACACCTCCAGGGATGGGGCAGCCACAGCTTCTCGGGGCAACCTGCACCAGGGGCTCACCGCCTTCGCAGGGAAACATTTCTTCCAAATATCTAACCTAAATCTCCCCTCTTCCAGTTTGAAGCCAAAAAGGAAGGATAATTGTTAAGAAGGATAATTGTTAAGAAGGATAATTGTTAATTCTTATTATTACTACCTAATTTTTAAAATGTAATTTACCTCTACTCATGGGTCCTCAGAAAACTCGTTATCTCAAACCGGTCTGTTCCCAGTGTGCTGCGCAGGGGTGGGGAAGAGGAACTGGAGGCTGATGGAGAGCTCTGGTAGCACAGAGCTGGGCTGGGCTGGCTCCCCGCGTGCGGTCCCTGGCCATGGGCGTGTTTCCCAGGATGAAGACTGCTCTAGTGGGAGTCTAATAATTTGGCACTGCACGGCTCCCTGTCGGCATAGCTTCTGCATTATCCTTTTTTAGATTTTTTCCTACTTTAAAATAAAAAAAATAATAAAAAAAAGTCACTGAATAGAAGAAATTACTGTGTGATTAAAAGTGCCTTTCCACAGAGAGTAGTTTTTCACCTTTCTTTTTTTCCTTTGGAAAATTATCTCTCTGCGTAAAGACATACTGCTTTTCTGCCTCCCCCCACCCACTGTGCCCCAGCCAATACCCACTAACATCAAAGTGTGGAAACCAGCCCAGGGGGATCCCACCAGCACACCCCTCAGACGGCAGCGCAGTGTTGCCATTCTCCAGGTCCTTCCTGATGTGGTCAGCCACCCATCCACTGTAAGAAACCATAGACTGGTTTAGGTTGGAAGGGACCTTGAAGACCATCCAGTTCCAACCCCCTGCCCTGGGCAGGGACACCTCCCACCAGCCCAGGTTGCTCCAAGCCCCATCCAACCTGGCCTTGAACACCTCCAGGGATGGGGCAGCCACAGCTTCTTGAGGCAACCTGTGCCAGGGCTCACCGCCTGCACAGGGAAAAATTTCTTCCTAATATCTAATCTAAATCTACCTTCTCTCATTTTAAAACCATTCCCCCTCATCCCATGGCTCCCCTCCCTGACCCAGAGTCCCTCCCCAGCTCTCCTGGAGCCCCTTTAGGCACTGGAAGGGGCTCTGAGGTCTCCACAGAGCCTTCTCTTCTCCCGGCTGAACCCCCCCACCTCTCCCAGCCTGTCCTCCCAGCAGAGGGGCTCCAGCCCTCCCAGCATCTCCGGGGCCTCCTCTGGCCCTGCTCCAACAGCTCCGTGTCCTTCTGCTGTCGGTGGCCCCCGAGCTGGAGGCAGTACTCCTGGTGAGCGGGGGTGGGGGGGGAGAAGACAAGTCAATAAAGACAAAAGAAGTGAAAAAAAAAATTGAAAAATGAGCCAAAATACTGACTTATTTTGGAGCTTGTGCTCCAAAACCTGTCTTTTTTTAAGGTGGTGTGGATCTGGCATCCCTCTTCATGGGTGAAGGACCATCTGTGGCTCTATCTTCATACCAACGCCACAGTTTGTGCAAAATCCAAACAGAGGTGTGTTGGCAGCCAGGCTGGTGGCTCCGTCTTTAGATGAGTAGCTTCGAGATACGCACCTGGAGAGGGACAGCACGGTCCCTCTGTCTCAACTCGTCCGAGTACTCATCTCTTCCACCAGCACATCATCACGCTAGAAAATACATAACTCTCTTGATGCCTCCTGGGGCTTATTATTCTTAAAATGCTTACTCCACTTTTTAACTAAAAATATAAAAAAATCGCCAGCGCTCTCCGGCAGCCCCTTCCTGCTGTGGATGAAAGAGGGGTGGGCACAGCCTCTGAAGCAGGGATGGATTTTAGAGGTCTTTAGCCTCAAATTCTCCCTTCTCAGCTGTGAAATACGGTGGTGGGGGACTTTTTTCATCCTTTTATGTTGCTCTTTTCCAAAGCTTTTAATGCTTGAGCTTTTCTTCTTTCTTTTTTTTTTTCCCGGCTTTTTTTAAAGACGTGGGATTTTGTTAAAGAAAATGGCAATCTTAGGGGGGGATTACTGGTACTCCGCTGGCATGCGCTTGCAAAACTGACTGGTTTAGGTGAGTTTTCCCCTCTGCAGCTGGGTAATGATACACGGCTCAGCGTGGGAGTGGACGTGGAGGTACGTCCTTGCTTATCAAGCTGGGCTATCTTGGATGGCTTCGCTGACGCGAGGCTGATTCATACCTGCTCACAGCTGGGCCCCGAGCTGTCACATACCCATTTTTAGTAATAGATGAGACTATTCCGATTGTCAGAAATCCTGAGTACCTTTCCCTCTCCTTTGTCTGCCTGGGAAATAGGGTTGCTAGCAATGTGGGGAGGGGGGATGTAGAAGCCAGATGTGTACTCACAGCTGCACACAGGCGTATTTGCGTGGCGCTGTAGTGCGTTGCCGGGGGGGTACAGCACATAGGAACTGTTCTTTGTACCTCACACGTACTTGTTTATCAGACAGCCGTTGTGTAACGGGGTGTTATATAGATGAGCGTACGTATGCGCATATATTCATACGCACGCAGAGACAGAAACTTGTGTTATTAATTCCGAGGCAGGCCAAGGAGAGTCGGCTTTGTGTTTTCCAGTATCCCGGAGAGCTGCAGATATCCCTAATACAATCCTTTTTCATTTTGGGGTTTGTTTCTAGTGTGTAGCTCAAAACAGCGTTCGAGGGATTTACAAGCAGTTTAGCCTTAAGCAGTTTGCATGGGGTGCAGATAAAATCAATTATTACTTATGTTTCTCTTATCAGGAGTGAAATGCTCCCAGGGCTCGTGGGAGCCGTTGGTTTGTTCTAGACCAGTGCGTGAGAAGCTCTGCCCAAGCAAAGGACTCTTTTTTTTTTTTTTTTTTTTTTTGTCTTTTTCTCCATCTGGTTTAGGCTCTTCTGCCCCTTCTCAGCCCTGAAGCACTTTGCAGCCCACCTGCACGGGAGGTGGTCCCACCAGGCGCTGGGTGGGCTCCTCTGTCGGAGCGTCCCACGACACACGCTCAGGCAGCTTTAGGAGCGGAACAGCTTTCTTGATTTATTTGTCATATTCCCTTCTAGAAAGAGGGTGCGGGAGGTGTGGCTGGGGGACGGTTCGGGCATACCTCCAGCTGCTCAAGGAACCCCTTGGGGATTTGAGCACAACTTGGTGCATCAGCAGAGCCTCAAGGACTGGGACCAAGGGGGCTGCAGTGTCAGGAAATAAAAATAAAAATATAAAATTCGGTTTTCTTGGCTGCCCTGCTCATTGCTCACCCATAGCACCAGTCATCGGTGCTCAGCCATAAGGGCCCCCTTTGCCTGTTTAAATTCAAACCGGGGCAGAGCCCCAAATAAATTAGCTTAGAGTGTTCTTTGCCTCTGCTCTGTGCCGAGGGTGTGAGTTACGAGCATGTAAAACAGCGTGGCACATCGCCGCTCCGCGCTGGCTCCTGGTGCCCAGCGCTGCGTGGGGGCTGTGCCCGGGTGCCAGCGTGGGCGCCCGCGATGTGGTGGAGCTCGGCCAGCCCTGCCCACGGGGCACATCATCTCTGGAGAAGGGTTTTCCTTAAAATTATGTTGTTAATTTCTCCTTCTTCTTTTTTCTTTTTTTTTTTTTTTTTTTCACATGCAGCGCCTCAATGAGAACCTGGGGAAGCTCACAGCCAAGTTTGAGAAGGCCACTTCAGACAAACTCAAATGTCAGCAAGAAGCTGAAGCTACAGCCTGTACCATCGCTCTCGCAAACCGGCTGGTGAGTGTCAGCAGATGCGACTCCAATGGCATGAATGGGAGGTATCAGGTGCCGCTGAGATGCGAACTGTGTGCGCACAGTATGTTACATCCTCTTAATTTTTTTTGGAATACATTTCCTGCACTGCAGGAAGTTTCCGTAATGAAAATGATTTTGCATTGGCTGTTTTCATACATCAGGGTAGGCACGGCTCATATTTAAAAAGAACTGCTCTTCTCTCTTCGTAGCTCTCATCTCCTTTTAGTTGCTTAAATGTGTGATCGAATACTGATGCGCCAAAACTATATGACTCAAAAATTGTATTGTAAAAGAAAAGCAGGAATGTGCCAGTGGCTTTGCAGGTTTTGAAGCGTCAAAAAGTTAATGGCGAAAAGCTCTAAAGAAAGCAGTGCGTGTCCCCATTATCAGTCCATCGGTACGCATCGCGGTCTCTTGTATCTATAAAATATGCAGCCTCCTAGTCCTCTGTGGGGCAATGCCCTTGTCACAGCTTCACAGATAACAGACGGAGAGATAACGGCCGCTGTTCACGCGGTCCCGTCAGCGGGAGCCCCAGCTCACATCCAGTGCTGTGGTTGCCCTTAACGCTTTGTATTTTGGCTTCTGCGCTGGCTGTTAGCTCGGGGAGAGGCAGTTCTCCCTGCAAGCAGGGAAGCAGGGCTGCAGGAGAGCGTCCCGTGCATGAGCCCTGTGCTGGCAGGCGGTGGGGTTGGAGCTGGTTCTAGCAGCTGGCTCTGCTGCCTCAAGCTTACCCTCGAGCACACAAAGGCAGCATTGATGTCGTCTTGGTGCCCCAATTTGATTATGCTTTTGAGACATCTGACTCACTGGAGCTGCAGGGAAGATGCGAGTATACATACAGACTTAGAACCATAAAATCGTAGAGTTGTTATGGTTGGAAGAGACCTTAAAGATCATCAGGTCCAACCGTTAACGCAGCACTGCCGAACCCACCACTAACCCGTGCCCCTCAGCATGTCTGCCCATCTTTTAAATACCTGCAGGGATGGCGACTCCACCACTGCCCTGAGCAGCCTGTTCCAACTCTTGATAACCCTTTTGGTGAAGGAATTTTTCCTAATCTCCAACATAAACCTCCCCTGGTGTAACTTGAGGCCGTTTCCTCTTGTCCTATCTTTGTCCTCTTGTCCTATCTTGTCCTATTTATTGTTCTTGGGAGAAGAGACTGACCCCCACTCGCTACCCCCTCCTTTCAGGGAGCTGTAGAGAGTGAGAAGGTCTCCCTTCAGCCTCCTTTTCTCTGGGCACAGACGTAGGCAGTGAACTCGCACACTGCTTCTGCTCCAGCTCTTGGTGTGCGAAGTCCCCGCCGTGCCGGTTTGGGTGTAGGATGTGCGTGAAGCTTGGCACATTGCTTCTGCCTGAGACCTGGCAAAACTCACTGACACGTGGCCCTTTCTTTATGGCCACACAGCCTAATTTTGCAGCAGCACTGAAAGAAAGGCTGCTGTGAATCACAAAATCACAGAATAGTTGGGGTCGGAAGGGACCTCTGGAGCTCCCCCAGTCCCACCCCCCACCAGAGCAGGGACACCTCCAGCAGTGGCACAGGACACGTCCAGGCGGGTTTGGAATGGCTCCAGAGGGGGAGACTCCCCCCCTCTCTGGGCAGCTGTGCCAGTGCTCTGCCGCCCGCACAGGAGAGAAGTCCCTCCTCAGGTTGAGATGGAACTTCCTATGTTCAAGTTTGTACCTGTTCCCTCTTGTTCTGTCACTGGGCACCACTGGAAAGAGTCTGACCCCATCCTCTTGCCACCCGCCCTTTAGATATTTATAGGCATTGATGAGATCCCCTCTCAGCCTTCTCTTCTCCAGGCGGAACAGCCCTGGGGCTCTCAACCGCTCCTCAACAGAGAGATGCTCCAAGTTCCCTGAGCATCTTCATAGCCTCCACTGGACTCCCTCCAGTAGTTCCCTGTCCTTCTTGACCTGGGGAACCCAGATCTGGACACCATACTGTGGATGTGGCCTCACCAGGGCAGAGTAAAGGGGGAGGATGACCTCCCTCAACCTGCTGGCCAGGTTCTTTGCAATGCGCCCCGGGAGACCATTGGCCTTCTTGGCCAATGTGCTGCCCTTCTTCCCAGCAGCAGCGGAGATGTGTTCCAGTCACTCATTCCAAGAGGTTGCACCTGTATCCTCAGGAGAGTGTCCTGCCCGGTCTGTGCAGGGATGGAAGTCAGTCTCACTCTGTCTCGCTGAAGCTGCTTCTGCTGGTGGGGCTGGTGGCAGCTAAGTCAGAATACAAGGGTATTTCTAGAAGTGATGCTGGATGCAGGTTCCTCTGCTTGTTTTACCGGCTCCTGGCGGTGTGGGGCTGTAATCTGTCTGCAAAGTGTCTATTTGTATCTATCCCAATATAGCATGCGGTGATAAAGATAAGGAGATAGCCAAATTGTTAAGCTTTTTCTGTTGGACAGGGAGAGTTGTGCTCCATTCTCCATTTCATACGCTCAAACCTTCTTAGGTGACCTTCAGCAAATTGCTTTCACCTAGGTTTTCAGAGCCGCTTAGATTTCAGTGAGTTTTTGTGGGCGTGCGAAAAAGGTGGCATTTAGCGGGGCATCGAAGGGCTCCCGAGAACTGCACGGTTCACCTGCTGCATGGGAAACTTCTCCAAAAATAACCCTTTCCTCTCCAATCCCTACGTGCCTCCTTTGGAGAGCAGGAGCGCGGCACCGCTGTGGCGCAGGGGCTGCTCCGCAGACAAATGCAGTTGGGACTGTGACGTACTCGGGTAGAAGTAGCGAGAGACAAAGAGTGGGTAAGTCCCTTCCTGTCCTGATTTAGATGTCTCTTATCAACCAGCGACGGAGTTTGATGCTTTCAAGTTCTTCAGGTTAAGCCTCACTGAATGCTTCCAAAACCTGTAATTAAGACTGGAAAGTCGCTTTTTCATTTAAAAGAGCTGATTTTCTTTCTGGGGAGATTTTGCAGGGTGAATATTTCCCCGTGTCTTTCCTAAGAAAATGCTGTTTTAAATGTGGTGTGGGGGTAGATTGTGGCTCACGAACTACTCAGGAACCACAAATTACAAGAAAAGATGTTTCATGAAAAAGAAACATAGAAATGATGGTTTCAGTTCTTTTCATGTAAATATATGTGTGTGTGTAAGCGTATGCTTTACACTGAATACAGCTTAATTTCACCTCAGTTAGCACCACTGTAACAAACAAAACATGGTTTCTTAAAGATGCGTGCTTAGCATGTGAATTCTTGGCTTAAAACGTGGATCTTCATTCAGGTATAACTGTCATATTCTGATGAGTAAAAGTGGAATTTTGGTTTGGGTTTGGTTGTTTTTTGGCTTGGCTGTATGAACAGAATTGTCCCTGTAAAACAAAACGAGCAAATATTTTAACAAGATAGATTGTCACTGGTGATGTATGTTCCTTTTAAGTTTAATAATTTCCTTTATAATTAATTCTTTTCATTCTGAAATCAAGATAAGAATCAAGTTTTAGAAAAATTTTCTTTGGTTGCACTTGCGGTTTTTGTGATGATGTATGGTCGGTCCTTCGCTCTATAGCACTGAGTTTGTGTCACAGGTGGTGTAATCTCAGCGAAGCAACAGGAATATATTTGCTTTTAAGCGCGTTCTTTACCTTTCTCGTTAACTGGGGCTGCTCACAGGCTCAGGGGCAGCACCTGCTTAAAAACTGCTTGTTCACGTCCTTTGCTGGTGCGGGGCTCTATCCCTCACTGCTAAATGCCTCAGCATGTTTTTCATGGTTTAAGCACAGTCTCGATGATTTATTTTTTTATAGGAATGCAGCTGCCTCGGCTTCAAAGCCTCCCCATTCCTTTCCCCTTGAAATGCTTTGGGTGCACCGGTGACCGGTTTTGGAAAGAAACCTTTTCCTGTCCAGGCTTCAGGAGAACCACAGCAGCAAACTTGGAAATCCTGAAACCGTTAAAGCAATTAGGAAGCGGTTATGCACAAACTGCTTTTCCCATCACGCTCTTATTTGGCGGTGTGTGCGTGGGAGAAACCACCCGCGGCTCTGCCCACTCACCACTGGGTGACATTGGCCAATCCCGAAGTTAATCCAGTATCTTATATGTACTTAAAGTGAGAAAATTTAGGTGACGGTGTTTCAGGTCTCTCACTGAAGCAAATGGAAAATAGTAAAAGGGAGAGTGACAAGTGGTGTTCCTCAGGGGTCAGTACTGGGACCAGTGCTGTTTAACATCTTTGTTGGTGACATGGACATTGGGATGGAGTGCACACTCAGCAAGTCTGCCGATGACACCAAGCTGTGTGGTGCGGTCAACACGCTGGAGGGGAGGGATGCCATCCAGAGGGACCTGGACAAGCTGGAGAGGTGGGCCTGTGTGAGCCTTATGAAGTTCAACCAGGCCAAGTGCAGGGTCCTGCATGTGGGTTGCCACAATCCCAAGCACAAACCCAGGCTGAGCAGAGAATGGCTGGAGAGCAGCCCTGAGGAGAAGGACTTGGGGGGGTTGGTGGATGAGAAGCTCAACATGAGCCAGCAGTGTGCGCTGGCAGCCCAGAAAGCCCCCGGCACCCCGGGCTGCATCCCCCCAGCGTGGCCAGCAGGGCGAGGGGGGGATTGTGCCCCTCTGCTGCGCTCTGCTCTGGAGAGACCCCCCCCCCAGTGCTGCCTCCAGCTCGGGGGGTCCCCACAGCAGAAGGCCCCGGAGCTGTTGGAGCAGGGCCAGAGGAGGCCCCAGAGATGCTGGGAGGGCTGGAGCCCCTCTGCTGGGAGGACAGGCTGGGAGAGGTGGGGGTGTTCAGCCTGGAGAAGAGAAGGCTCTGTGGAGACCTCAGAGCCCCTTCCAGTGGCTAAAGGGACTCCAGGAGAGCTGGGGGGGGACTCTGGATCAGGGAGAGGAGTGATAGGACGAGGGGGAATGGTTTGACAGTGAAAGAGGGGCGATTGAGATGAGATCTGAGGAAGAAATGTTTCCTTGTGCGGGCGGTGAGCCCCTGGCGCAGGTTGCCCAAAGAAGCTGTGGCTGCCCCATCCCTGGAGGTGTTCAAGGCCAGGTTGGACGGGGCTTGGAGCAACCTGGGCTGGTGGGAGGTGTCCCTGCCAAGGGCAGGGGGTGGAACGAGATGGCCTTTAAGGTCCCTTCCAACCCAAACCATTCTCTGGTTCTATGAAAAGGAGGACAGGTTAGTGTGCAGCCTGATCCGCGCATCAAGAGAACTTGGTTGAGGACGGTGGTTTGATTTTGGGGGACATAAAAAGGACATTGCTAGGGTTTAGGCTTTCTACTTGGAATACGATTGTTATGTTTCAGCCCTGCCAGTCCTTGCTGAGGTTTATAGGCCATTTTCATTTAGATTGAGTTTGGACGCCTGCTCAAGTATAGTGCATTGCCGTAGCAATGACTGTGATTAGTCACATCCTTCCGTGCTCGTGGAGGCGATGCCCAAGGGAGGCCGGGGAGCGGTTTTGCTCTGCCTTTGAAAGCATGGAGAGGGTCCCTAAGCGGTGTCTGTCCATGTGCGTAGATGAGACGGGTTTTCTCCATAGTCTGCCAGTGTTGTCTTATTCTACTTCTTGGCTGCTGCCAGGACGTGCTCTCCCCCAGGCTGAAACCCCCTCTGCTTTCATCATTAGAGTAAAAGCAGAGCCCGGTGGAAGCAAATCTCTGTTCCTGCATCTAGGGTCACACGAAACAGAAGCAGCATACAACTGGCACAGCCTTTGCGGCGGTGAGGAAGATGAGCGCTGGGCAATGCCCTGGATTCCACTAGAAAAAAAGCAGTGTGTTTTTTTATTGATCTCTAGCTGGGAAATATCATTGGCCTCACTTGCAGTGGGGAAATTTTTCAGTCTGTCAGTCAGAAGCGTTGGTAGAAGGTAAGAGGCTGAGAGCCTGTGGAAGCCAGTGTCAGCCCTGGGCTGCCGTAAGGCAAAGAAGGATGGAGTGGGGCCGTTTGCATTCTGGTTTTGTCTATGTCTTGCTGAGAGATGAGTGGACACGTACACACAAACACACAAAACACTGTTGAGAGTCTCCTGTGGTTCCAAACAATGTACAATCTAAAAAAGAGAGGAATGGCAAGCAAGGGAAGAAACCCAGATATCTGTCCCGTCCGGTGTCTGCTGTTGCTGCGTCTCCAAAGGCAAAGATTGGGAAAGAGAATTGAGTGGTGCTGGGAGCTCTCTGAATGCTGCAAATAGGCTCATCAATGACCTTTCTGCTGCTCCCTGCCTCCCAGCCCTCCCAGCCCTACCCAGCTGTGTCAGAAAAACACCAGAAAACATGGAAAAACATAGGAGCCCCCCTAGTAGCACCCGCAGAGTCCCTCCATGGCTGTTGTCTTGGGACCGGAGCGTGGATGGAGGGACTGTCCCCTTCAGCTTTCCAGCCTGGGGCTCAGGGCAGTGATTAGTTGGCTGGAAGGGTTTCATCTCTTCCTGCCTCACTGAGGGGTCCAACTTCCCACTTGCATGGAGCTTTCTGCAACGCAGCCAGAAACGCGTTGCGTGGACAGTTGCAGGCGTGTGCCGTCCTGCTCCCGGTGTCAGCTGAGCCTCGGGACCTGCAGGCAGCGTTAGCCACTGATGAGCAGAGTCATCCGGACTAAATCCAGCCGCTCTCTCATTTCACATGGGAGATGAGCTCAGGCTGTCGGCTCAAACTGGTGTCTGGAACCCAAATCCCTGAATTAACCCCCCTTGGGCTCCCATTCGGAGCTTTAATGGGAGAGACTGTGGCTTTTGGCAGTCCAGTTGCAGAGAGAGGAGGGGAACTCCAGCTTGTCGTGCTGCCAAGGGGCTGCAGCACCCGGCGATGTGCAATTACCAGGGGTGTCTGCGTACTGTGGATCATATGGAAAACCGTGGAAGAGTTGTATGATTAGTATCAGGGATGGGTTAAAAGTCTGGGCAAGACCAGGGTTATTTCATAGAATCAGAGAATGGTTTGGGGTGGAAGGGACCTTGAAGATCATCCAGTGCCCCCCCCTGCCCTGGGCAGGGCCACCTCCCCCCAGCCCAGGTTGCTCCCAGCCCCGTCCAACCTGGCCTTGAACACCTCCAGGGATGGGGCAGCCACAGCTTCTTTGGGCAACCTGCGCCAGTGCCTCATCACCCTTAAAGTGAAAAATTTCTTCTTAATATCTAATCTAAATCTCCCCTCTTCCAGTTTGAAGCCGTCACCCCTCCTCCTATCACCATTTGTACTGGAGGAAATTATAGGAGTTCAATGCAACTTGTTGGGAGGAGAAAAGCACTCGGTCCCTGGGAAATCGGCTGTCTCTGCCTGCAGCTGGGATACGAGCGGCAGCGTTTGTTCTGTGGCTTAATAGCGAATCCATTCACTTTGAGTAGTTTTTATTTAGAGGTGAGATCTTACCACGCTTGCCATGAGATGGAGAGAAATGCTGGAGGAGCAGGGACGCCATGTCCCAGGCCGTGTTGTTCACATCTCCTCCCTACCCCACGGCCTGGGAATAACTTGAATTGAGTCCCCGTGGGGTTTCTCGGCGCACTGTGCATCTTGGCTGGTCACGGGCCAGAGCTGCTGCTGTGAGGAGCTGCGAGCAGGCGTCAGGCCAGGGGAGAGCTGACACGGCTGTGACAGCCGACGAGAACAAGTGATGTCCGTGCCAGTGCCATGAGCTGGTTTTAAAGGCCTGGTTAGAGAGTACACAGCTTGCTACTGCTGCTGTCAGAAATGGATCACTTTTGCAGTGTGAACTACCTGCATCCCAACTTACTGTCTTCTGCATCGTCTCTGGCTGTGATCTAGGCGTAGGTCCTGACAGCCCTTCCTGATGTGCAATTTATTTGACATCCCAGATGGGTCACCTGTGTGGCTGTGGGCAGGTGTAAGTTCCCAGAGTGTGGAATAAACACATTTGAGGCTGTACGAAGACTACACGGAACTGAACACAGACAGCGTTGCTTTGGGTTGACGAATGAACCAGGGGGATGGAGGCAAGCTGAACTTTTACAGTGCCTTAATTTTAGTTTGGCATCTCGTGAGCTCCAGACAATCTCAGGAAGATGCTTCAGGATCCAAGGGACAGGAACCAGGGAATGTCAGTGCACCAGAAGAGGGAGGATGGCTGATGGGTGGCATTTGTGAGTGAGTATGCGCTAATGTAGCAGATGAAATTTAGCGATGACAAATGCAAAATAATGCACGCAAGGAAAACGAACTGTAATCACGCATTTACATTGATAGGTCCTAATTGCACTATTATCACTCACAGAAGAGCTCTTGGAGTCGTTGCAGAGAGTTCTCAGAACCAGCAGCGCGGTACTCGACTGGAAGAAGAAAGGCAAATTGAGTATTACGAATGGGGAGGAAAAAATCAGGAAGCAGAAGTTAAACAATCATCCAGTATCAATCCAGATCTGTGGTGTGCCTACGTCTCGCATGCTGAGCACAGCCGGGTTACCCCATCTCAGAAGGCTGTAGGCAACCTAGAAGAGGTACAAAGACGTATGCAACAGCTTCCATATATGAAGAGAGGAAATAGATGAGGACTCTTCATTTTGGAAAAGAGATGGTGTAGGGATAGGCGTGACAGAAGCCTGTAAATAATGAATAATATTCAAAAGATGAATAGGGAATGATTGTTCACTATTCCTCATTATCAAAGAGCTAAAGGTAATCAAATGAGATGGCTTGTAATTTGCTACTTGTTAAATAAAAAGAATTCCAATGACTTCTAGGATCTGGGGTGGAAGAGACCTGAGATTTCTTTAAGATACTAAAACTGGCAGTAGCGCGTGACCCAAGCAAAGGAGAAGAAAAGACACACTGGACCTGAGTGGAGTAAAAAAATATCACCTTACTTAATTAGGATTATGTAGAGAGTCTGCAAATATTGTGAAAATCAGATCAATCAAGACTTCTTGGTCTTAGAGGGAGTGGTATGAGACTTGACCCAAGAAGGCAGGAAGAGGGACCTGTAGGTAGTTCATCTATAACAGCTACAAAGGAAAGATGGAGGAAGGGGACTTCTGTGCACTGTTACTGCAGTTGAGATTAAGGGTAATTTAGGTATGATCCTTAAAAATAACCAATACCTTAAAAGAAGTGCTTTGCTTCTTTTTCAACAAGTAGGATCACGTAAGAACAGATATGTGGGCTCAGGCCAGCCTCTGTAAAGGTTCAGCTGGCCTCCAGCACACGTCCGGACCAGAGGAGGAACGGGGCAGGTGTATCTCACACTGCCGGATCCCTCCGCTGCGGTGAATCTGGGTGTGCCTGATCAGACAGACCTCTAAGACTGAGAACATAAAAATGAGAATTCCCACAAATGAAGAGGAAGCACTACTGTGGTTGAAATAACTGGATGGTGCGAATGTGGGAACCGTAGGGATGAGGTGAAATTCAGTGATGCACAATGCAGACATGTAACTATGGATTTATAACAGATTATTTGTCTCTAAACCAGGAGCACATTGACGGTAACCAGTGAGGAGCACTGGAATCTATTTGTTCAGGCTTTGCCCTATGTGTGGTGTAGCCCAAAGAGAGGCAGGTGTGGTCCTAAGCGTACCGAGAGTGGGTCTTCTAGCGAGGCCAAGGGAACATCAGCATGTGCAGGGGTGCACAGAAGGCACTGGGGAAACCTTCTCTGCGGCATTGTGAGTAGGATGATGGTGGTTCATGTTCATGAACGAGTGACTCAGGTGGAACAGGTTTGGGGACAGCTCCGAGGTTGGATGGGGCAAAGAAAATCTGCGGCCTCTCTGCTCCTGGCAGGAGTCGGACTGCCCAAAAAGCAGTTTTCGCTGATTCGAAGGGGCGGATTTGTTAAGGCAGAAAGGCCATCAGAGCTATTATTGCGGGTGTCTGTGAGTTCTCTTGTTCATCAGAATAATCATAAACGATCTGGATGAGACAGTGTGTAATCAGGTCACGCAGTTTCTCAATAATAGGAATACAGTAATGATCGAGACTGTCCATAAAGAATTGTAAAAATGATACCAAGTGATGGAGGTATGAAATGCCAGGGAGATAAATGTAAAGTAATGTATATTGGAAAAATTAGTTTTTACTTTAGGTGCCCTGTAAGTGATGCTAAGCTGGTTATTATCATTCAGGAATGAAATGATGGAGTTCTGTGAGTATGTGAGCTCTGTGCTCCCAGGGGCAAAAAAACCCAACCCTCAACAAACCAAAACCCCAAACCGAAATTCAGTATTAGGGTTTATTAGGAAAAGAAGAGAGAACAAACCAGAGAAAAATCACAATCTCGCTGTATAAATACATTCTAAATAAATCTTGAATGTGCAGCTGTACCTCCGCCTCCTCTGCTGTACCTCAAAGGATGCAGCAGAATGGGAAATGGTGCAGGGAAGGTAATGATAAAAGGAAACCGGATAATAAAGATTACATCATTCAGTAAAGATAAAGATTGCAAGGACAATGAAAAGGCTGCTTCTGTGTGCGGAATTGTTGAATAGGCTAAAGCTCTTCAACCTCAAAAGGAGACAGCAGAGGGGGTATCAAGGGCTTGAAATCTTGAGTGGTGTGGAGAAGGTGACACGAGCGTGATTGTTCGCTGCTTTTCCACTGTGCAAACAGGTTTTAGCGATTGCAAAGGTCAGGCAGCACAGAAAAGGATTGGCTTTTTTTACAGAAAGCATAGCTAAAGCTAAACTGGGTATCTCCCGGCCACAGGATGCTGTAGATGCCAAAAGGTTGGTTGGTGTCCATGGCACCTTAGACTCAGTCATGAAGGAAAAAATCATCAGTGGCTCTTCACAAAGACATAAGCTCTGTTTCAGAAGGTCCATAAACCCCCAGTGGTGGGAAGCTGGGAGATTGTGTCAGGAGCTATTACCTGGTGCTCATTTCTATGGTCTTCCCAAGTCACCTGCTAAGGGCTGCTGTCACCAGACAAGATGCCAAAGGAGGTGGACCTTGGGTCTGGCCCGGTAGAGCTGTTCCTGTGGTTGTGGATTTCAGAGGGGAACTAGAGCCACCTCTTTTGCTTAGCCGAGCAGAGCACAGTCCCTAAAAAATACTGGCTGTCTATAAAAGCATCTGGAGGTACATATGGGGGTGAAATGGGCTGAGCTGGAAGACAGTGTCTGTGTGAGAACCCGTGGCATAAACTGGGCGGGAGTAAATTCGTGTTGGAAATTAGGTGTCTCGTAACCCTCAGAAGGCAGCAAGGTTTTGCTAAAAATAGGACTTGGTCAAGTTGGAACGTGTGATGGTGGAATTCATTGAGGATCTGAAGGTGGTGCCTTCCCATCCTGGGGCCCTGCGTGCTGCATACCAGTTTAAGATGGCAAAATAACCCAATTTAGGGGAAGGAGTTATTCAGGGTGTTCATAAGGTTTGTCGTAGTGAGTTCTTTTAGAGCTGGTCCTATTCAACATTTAACGGTGACCTGGAAGAAGGAGATAGTGTCGTATTAGTCACATTTGCCACACGCCACGTCTGGGGAGGTTTGTGAAAGAGAAGGGTATAGAGGAATTTTTAATAAAAATGAGGAATATGAGAAATAACCCTAAACTCATGTGGACGGGATACTGAAGAAGAAAAACAGAAAGTGCTGGTTGGCGCTTGTAACAGAAGCCTGTGAGTAGAGGGGGATCTGTACATTACAGGGGTGTTTCCAGAGCACCTGGACAACAGGAGACTGATTGTGAATTTGACCATAAGCTTTGGCATTCTCGATCTCAAATCCATAAGGCCAACTTAAAACTGTTTTGGGTTTTTCTGGCTTGTGAACCCGGAGGATGCCTTCCATTCACATTCCCAAGCTGTGTTTCTCAGTTAATGGAGCTAAGGTTTTCTCCTTAAAAAAAGAAAGGTGGGGGAGGGTGGTCAGGATATCTTTTGTAATTACAAAACTTCAGGAATGAGGGACCAATGGTATCCTGAAAAGTACCAATGGTCAAAGAAGTCGTCCATGCATGTAGAGATATCTCATTCTAACAAGGAGATGCTGTACCCTCTTCAAAGCTGGTAACTCCCCGGTACAATTGTTTGTGCTTTGGACGCTCGCGAAAAATGTCCATGAGGAAGTGTTTTCTGGACAGACCCTTAAGGAAAAGGAAAATGTCGACCGAACGGGATTGTGATCAAAATCCCATCTACCTGGGGTCGTAATAAATTGTGTGAAATAGCTGAGGGTTGTGGCTGTTGGAGAGGAGTGCTGTGGGCGAGAGAGGGTGTAACGAGGTGTGAATCTGTGGCATTAAGGCAATTAACATCTGATGGGCTGCCTCAGAAATCCTTATGCAGAGATCTTTATGTGAATTCCTGCTGGGGAAGTGATGGATTTTAGACCCTTGACGATTTTAGAGGGGCTGTGGAGCAGACTGCAGGACCAGGCTTTCACTGAATGGGACGGGAGAATTAGCAAAGTAACTGTTGAATATTTCCCATCCCCGAGTTTTAACCTTTAGCAAATGGCAGTTGAGTTCAGGGACAAGGTATGGACACGGACAGATCCTGAGATATTGCTTGAGGAACCACTGTGATGATCAATTTGATTTGGGAATTGTAGGTTGGGGGACTCGCCTCTGAGAACGTGAGATGGGCTGAAGCTGTGAAGGTCTTCAAACAGCAACAGAGCACCTTGTGTGGCGATGTCTTGCTGATCACAGCCTTCGTCTCCTACCTGGGCTACTTCACCAAGAAATACCGTCAAGACCTCCTGGATGGCATCTGGAAGCCATATTTGCACCAGCTGAAGGTAAACCCTGATTCCTCTGAAAAGCTGTTGTTACTGGAATTAACATGGCCATAAATTCTGATGCCCACAGGGGAACCTCCAAGTAAGGGGATTCCCCAAATGAGGGGAGTCCCCGTCGAGTTGGACTGAGGAGCAGGACGTAGCCACGCTTGGTTCACTCCTCTTTGGGGAAGATGTTTTGGTGTCCTTGCTCCATGTGAGTGACCCGATTGCTCCATGCATGGAGGATAATCCCCGACGCAGCGACCCAAGCGTGGAGCCCAGTGCCAGCGCTTGTGCAGTTTAACCAGGAGTGAGGGATGGCCTGGAAGGAGGGAGGTGGTATGGAGAAGGGACGGCTTGGAGCAGGCAAAGCTCACTGCCAGCTCTCCGGTAGGCGGGGAAAAGCTCCAGATGGTTCTTCATGCTGGACACAAGCTCTGTTCACGCTGGCCGTGCCTTTCAGCTGGGTCTTGTTGTCTGGACCAGATGGAGACTGTCGTGCTTCAAACTTGTTTAATAATTCACTAATTTTTGCCAGGTCCTCTCATACATCAGTAATTGCAAGCGCTCGGTCTCCTGCAGGATTTTGCTTTTACACATCAGTACAGTAACTGGATGATGTAAATCCTGGTGGAACACCAAGAAGCTTTTAAATAAGGTCACAACTGGGAAGTGATGCCCAAATCAAAACGCTGAGAAAATCAGCAAGTTACTTAAGATGAGAGAGGAAAAAAAAAATCATTCCGTATTTCTTAATACGAAGCCAAAAATTTAGTTAAGAAGGGCAGTGTTGTTCCAAAGACGGCCTGATGCTGTGTGTAGAGATTTCAGGTAAGTTCCTGTATTCCTAATGGAAAATTAAAGACCCGTTTTGTTCAGATAACTGGCACGGATCGCTTTCTGGTTGTCACACCCAGAAATGGCCTCCCATGTCAGAGAAGCGTTTCTGGAACAGCTCATGCTGTTTTGCAACACAACAGCGCCTTACGAGGCTGTGAATGATGTTCTCCCAAGCTGTCGTCTCGGAGAGCTCGTACGTGGCAGAGCGTGATCCGAACCTGCGTGGCTGAGCTGTGGTTCGCGGTGCTCAGGGCTCGGAAGGCAGAAATGTTCGGGATGCTCGTTTAATTTGCGTTCATTCACGACAGGATTGGGAAGCGCTTAATAGCAGATCAACACTGTCGTGTAGAATGGGAAAACACTGATAAATGTGACTTAGCGGTTTTTAATTAAGCTAACTTTTCCTGAAGTATTTTCCTTGCGCGTCTCTGGTGTAGGTCACAAATCACACGTGCTGGTTCCTGCCGACACGCTAGGAAGGATTTCTCCTTTCCACGCAGGTGCCGATCCCTGTAACTCCCTCCCTCGATCCTCTGACCATGCTGACAGACGATGCTGACGTAGCGGCTTGGCAGAACGAGGGCCTGCCGGCCGATCGAATGTCCACCGAAAACGCCACCATCCTCACCAACTGCGAGCGCTGGCCCCTCCTGGTGGATCCCCAGCTGCAGGGTATCAAGTGGATCAAAACGAAGTATGGCGAAGACCTCCGAGTGATCCGAATTGGGCAGAAGGGGTAAACATCAGCCTTATCGCATAATAATACCTTTTAACAGTTTTCTGCCTGTCGTACTTGATGAGCAGCGTATATTTAACTGCAGCCATCTGAGCCCATTACATTGAGGAGAACCCTCGAATGTATTTGCGTGTTAGCTGCTTATTCATTACCAAAATGATAGAGATTTCTCATTAAATAGAGGGTCTGTTTAGTGCTTGGCTCAGTTACCATAGAAACTCCTCTGAAACTGAGAATGGAGAGCGCTACGTGCTGGAGGCTTGAGCTACGAGTAGGACTTACGGCACCCTCCATCGGCTCCTCTTGTGTGTCATGTCCTGACTCAGTTTCCCCCAGGGGGGTGAGTAGGGCTTCCCACGTCTTGGAAGAAGAGAAAGGGTCTGGGCACGAAGGGTGAAGCTGCCAGGAGGGTCACCATGCCCTGCAAACCAGCTGGGCTAACTGCTCCCACGCTGGCACCAGTGGGGAGGCTCTCATTGCGCCCCCCTGCGCTGAGCTGCCTAAACCTTTATGGGATCGCTTTTCCACTCTTGGCTCTTATCTCCGGGCAGCGGACAGACCGGTACGCTGCTATCTCAGTTTGCACCCATTTCTGCCCACTAGGGAAGAGTCCCAGCTGGGATGGAGCCGACCCAGAGTCAAATCCCTGCTTGGGTGGGAGCCCCGAGATTGTTGCTTTAATACAGAGCAAAGCGTTGGCGACAGGCGAGAGCGACCCGAGCTCGGTTCTTGCAAATCCATGTAGGTCTGGGGATGTCTTGGGCTTGCCCAGGCTGTTTCACTGGTGCCTCCTCTGCTTTCCTCATAGAACATAATAAGAATTTATTACATTTGATCTCGTGTGGGATTAAAATACAGTTTATTTTCCATTAGAGCAAATTTCTGTTTCCGGGCCAAGCTGGTCACCGTGCCTCGCAGGTATTCAAAGCAGTCTGTGACAGCAGTAAGGATCTCAGAGGAGGCACCTAAATCCAAATGTCCAGGATATCAGAAGAGGAACAGATCCCGTAACATTCATACGCTGCCATTACAGCTTGCTGTGCAGACACAGCATCTCCATTTCCCCTCCCTGCCCGGCCACCGCCCCGGCTGGTGGGGGCTCCAAGAGGGGAGTTCAGCATGTTGCTGCAGTGTCTCAGGGCCGTTGGTCAAAAGCATCGCTCCCTGCCCCAGTACAGTAAATAAGGAGGTGTTCCGTCATCTGGGAAATGGTGCTGCTTTGCTTCCAACTGCTTCAAGAGGTTTAAACCCACACCTTGCTCTGCTTCAGGTGAGGGCCATTTCAGCAGCTTTTGGGGTCAGCTGCTGTCATTCTCTCTGGCTGTTTCTTTGTATAAAACATTCCTGGGCTCAGAAAAATGGGGGCTGCTGGTCAAGGTTGGGGTTTGCATTGTGCCAACGTATTCCTTTAAAGATCAGGCCTAAAGGTCACTCTGAACTTCTTGTCTTAGATCTTTCTACCACCTCTTGAAGTCCCAAACTCTCTAGATTAGATGAGGAACCTAAATTTTAGCTGGTGGAATTAGTTGGAGTGATTCAGTGCAACAGTGTTGGTGTAATGGCACCCAGAGAGCATCCTCACCGCCTGCCCAGCACCCCTGTCTCCTCTTTGCGGAGAAGTTGGGTGAGGTGCAGAGCAGCCCTGAAGAATCATAGAATCATAGAATGGTTTAGGTTGGAAAGGACCTTGAAGATCATCGAGTTCCAACCCCCCTGCCATAGACAGGGACACCTCCCACTAGACCAGGTTGCCCAAGGCCACGTCCAGCCTGGCCTTGAACACCTCCAGGGATGGGGCCTCAACAACCTCTCTGGGAAACCTGTGCCAGTGCCTCACCACCCTCAAAGTAAAGAATTTCTTCCTAATGTTTAATCTAAACCTGTCCTCTTCCAGTTTGAAGCCATTCCCCCTCATCCTATCTCTACATGCCCCAGTAAAAAGTCCTTCCCCAGCTCTCCTGTAGGCCCCCTTTAGGGACTGGAAGGCCGCAATAAGATCTCCCCAGAGCCTCCTCTTCTCCAGGCTGAACAGCCCCAACTCTTTTAGCCTCTCCTCATAGGAGAGGTGCTCCAGCCCTTGGATCATCCTTGTGGCTCTCCTCTGGACGTGCTCCCACAGGTCCATGTCCTTCTTATACTGGGGGCTCCAGAGCTGGATGCAGTACTCCAGGTGGGGTCTCACGAGAGTGGAGTAGAGGGGCAGAATCCCCTCCTTTGACCTGCTGGCCACACTTCTTTTGATGCAGCCCAGGGTACAGTTGGCCTTCTGGGCTGCAATTGCACATTGCTGGCTCATGTTGAGATTCTCATCAATCAGCACCCCCAGGTCCTTCTCCTCAGGGCTACTCTCCAGCTATTCCGCACCGAGCCTGGATTTGTGCTTGGAATTGCCCCAACCCAGGTTTAGGACCTTGCACTTGGCCTTGTTGAACTGCATGAGGTTGGCATGGGCCCACCTCTCCAGCCTGTCCAGGTCCCTCTGGATGGCATCCCTCCCCTCCAGTGTGTCTACCTTGCCAAACATCTTGGTATCATCGGCAAACTTGCTGAGGGTGCACTCGACCCCACTGTCCATGTTGCCGACAAAGATGTTGAACAGTACAGGTCCCAGTACGGACCCCTGAGGAATGCCTGAAGACCCCTGAAGAAGAGAGCGCAAGTGCTTGACCCTGTCTTCCCCGATACAAAGCATCCCAATGCAGAGCGTCCCTGTCCCACCGCCAGGCACTGGGCAGAGGGGCCCAATTCCCTCCTGTCCTAAGCATCACCCTGAGCCCTGGGCAGAACGGAGCAGAAACGGAGCTGAAACCTGCACTTCTGCCATGCTTTTGTGCCAGATTAACTGCGCCAGTGGGGCCTGGAGGAAACAAAGTATTTGCTAAAAAAAACCCTGAGCTGTCCCATGTCTGTTCACTGATGCTCCTACTCTCTTCTTGGGAAAGAAGAAAAAATTATTGTTGCTTGTCCTTCGGAGGTCTGAGACCCGATTCTCTCTGTTGAACAGCCCAGACTCTGCCGCTGCCACTTTCTGCACTGTATGTTGGCACCATCTTACCCCTCTTTCGCAACTGCTGGTACGTGCGTGTAGCTGCCATCGCGGCGTGGAGCGCCCCTCGGTCCCCCTCGCATCCCTCACGCCCAACCTTGCTGCGGCGGGTACCAATGCTGTCTCCCACAGGTATTTGGACACGATGGAACGAGCCCTGGCTGCAGGAGAACTGGTGTTGATTGAAAACCTGGAGGAATCCGTGGATCCAGTTTTGGGGCCGTTACTGGGGCGAGAAACAATCAAGAAAGGAAGGTGAGCTTTGGGGAGACAGTGGCACGCGGGAGTGGGTTCTTGGTGCTGTCACGCTTTCTGCTCCTGAGCTGGGATTGTGGGTGTTCATCCTCAGCAGCACTAACATCCTGCCCTCAGAAGCGAGGACGTTTTAAATCAGGCAATCACAGGCAATTCAGCCATAGGATGGCTTTGAAATAAACCTAGATTTTTCATTTTGTTGGGCAGTGTCGTTCAAACCTCATGTAAAAGAGCGCCCTGTAATTCTCCTTTTGTAGCGTGACCTTGGTGTCTCTAATTGGCTATCCTGACACTGAATGATGACCAAAATAGCTATTGCTGTTGTGAAGAAAAAGTAACCTTGGGTTTTAGCAAACACTGCGCACCGCTCAGGGGTACAGCTGCAGGTTTAAGCATTAAGAATATATAAGTGTTTCTTAATGAGATCAAGTTCTTCATGGCAGCTGCTGGTCACCCTCCAGCCGAGAGGGGGGCAGCGAGGGACTTCACTTTTACTTTACATACAGGAAGAAGGAAAAATAAGCACATTTTTAGTGTGTGCTCAAATAACGGCGACCAATCAAACCTGGCGCTCAGCGCTGAACTTGATTCAGGGTCTCTTTTGATGTCGTTTCGCTGGCTCTCGCAGAGTGGAGTCGTCGGCCTTTAGAAGGATGCGCGTTGTTCCGGCTTTTAAAAGTCTCTGCCGCTGGCAGGAGCCTGGCATGGGCTGACCTCTGTGCCTCGCTCTTGGCTTTGAGCAGTAAATAACAAAAAAAAACTGTGAAGCTCTGCCTTTCACATTCCTGAGGTTCTTCGAGCATCCTTTCCTTACTGGCCTAAAATATCCTCGGACGATGTAAGCTGCTGGGAAAAGCTGGAATGTTTGCAGGGGAAAACATCCTGAGAGAGGTGCCTGGTTGTGGGTTCAGGTGCCGGACGGTGGGGAAGGATCATTACAGAGGGAGTGATGGTCCCAGGTGAAGGGGGAGAGAAATGTTCGGAGGTGGAGATGGGGGTACGGCAGAGGTGGGTGACTCCTCAGCCCCCCGCAGTGGAACCGCTCAATCATCCCCTTTTGGGACTGTGTGGGACTCAAAGCTCCCTGTGAGATCACGTGTTTCCTAAGAAAGGGAAAATAAGTCATAAATCAAATAAAAAGTCCGTGGGGTTTGCGTTTTCCAGGGCACGAGCCCAGACCCCGCAGATGCTGGTAGTCCCGGAGCGAGAAGGTTTTTCTTGAAGTCGGGGCTCTTGGCGATATTTCTGGGTGCTGCTGTGAGCTGTGGGTGCTGCTGTGAGTGTTTCACCGCTGTACGAGCAATCGAGGTGGCCAGGAGGACACCTCCAGAGCTGCCGTTTCACTGGAAAGTGTAGTCAAATTCCCACGATAACACCACCGTTCCCCTAACAGTCTCGCCGCGGGCCTGAAAGCGTTTCCAGTTTCTCTTTTCCTCTGGTTTCCGTGGGCTTTGTTAAACTCGGGTCCAAAGTATGTTGATTCCTGGGGTCTCTGTGGGTTTTAGACTTGATGTCCGAAGTGCAAACGGGGACAAAATGGGGTTTTCCTGAGTGGTGTTACCTCCGGGAGCGGCGGGCAGCTGCTTGCCGAACCCACGTCACTGCTCAGGGTCGACCTCATCTCAGCCAACAGAGTCAGCAACTTTAGCTGTGGCTAATTAAAATCTCAACGCTGGGAGGCTTTTCCTGCGCGTAACACCAACTTTAGGGAGAACACAGCCTCCGTGAAAAGCAGAGGAGGGTTCATGGTTGAGCTGGCCCTCCTGCTGCGGGGAACCGTGAGCCTTCTCAAATAGGTTCCAAAATTCAGGGGCAACTCTCTGGGGTTTTTATCCTAAATCAGAACTGATCCAGGCGTGCCCAATTTAAAATACTTTTTGCTTTAATAGTGATCTCTGTGTGAAGAGTGCAAAGTCCCGCACTGGGAGATGCCTCTGGATGGTACCGCCATTTGTCTTTGAGCGAAACGTCCCGGAGGAGACGTGAGCTCATGCTCCTTTTGCTCTAATTGCAGGTGCATTAAGATCGGGGATAAGGAGTGTGACTTCCACCCCGCTTTCCGCCTCATCCTCCACACCAAGCTGGCAAACCCCCATTTCCCGCCCGAGCTGCAGGCGCAGTGCACCCTCATCAACTTCACCGTCACGCGGGACGGCTTGGAGGACCAGCTGCTGGCGGCGGTGGTCAACATGGAGAGGCCGGACCTGGAAGAGCTCAAGGTCAGTAGCTGGGAGTTTACACTGGGAGCAAATAATAAACAATGTAATTTAACAACAACAACAACAGCAAATATTATTATTATTATCATCATCATCATCATCATCATCTTCATCATCTTCATTATCATCATCATCTTCATCATCATCATCATCATCATAATTGTTACTATCATTATCATTATTATCATTATCATTGCAGTTTAAAACAAATAGCATTTCATGTGCAAGGTTGCAGAGATTGCTGAGCTCATCATAAAATCAGGAGAATTCCCATGAATGGCAAACATTGAGGAATTTTTTTCTTCAGGCTTCTGTTTTCTTAGTATTTTGGGAACACTTTCTACTTTTTGGGAACGCTTGCTACTTCGTGTTTTTTCTCCAAAAATTTGGGTAGGAATCTCGTTCTTTCCTACTCCTTGGAAACGGAAACTGAGATTCTCATTGCATCAGGTTTCTCTGGACATCACAGATTTAATTTTGGAGGAAGGATTAATCTCACTTAATTTCAGGCACTGATGGTATAAGATTCCCACTCTATAAGGGTTGTGCGGCTGGTAACGAAATGTTTCTGCTCTGGTTTTTCCTCCCAGTTGTTTGTAACAAGCTGAAATGTTCTCTTTTTTAATAGCTATGGCTTCAGTTTCAAGATAATTTTTAAAAGAAAATCCTTGGTTCTACTGGCGCATTTAACGATGTAACGAATATGTGGAATACTAAATATTTACTGAGAGTAGGAACGAATTTACTGCACGTGTTCAGTCAGGCCAAGGCCGGTTTTGTAATAATCTTTTCGTTTAATGAGGTTCTAAAGTACGTTAGCTGTGCAGCTGTAATGATGCGTTTAGTTTTAACCAGCCTCGTGTGCTAACGAGCCAAAAGAGGGCATCAAAAATACATAATGAAGTGATTTAATGTGTAAGCCGTGGCTGTCTCGCTGGGACCGTGAGAGACCCAAAGCCCCTTGATGGGACCCCCCCCCGGCACGCGCTCAGCTCCGGGTCACAAATGCTGCGAACGGCCCCGTTCCTGCGCGGAGTGTCACCACAGGGGCTTGGGGGGGTGACCGCCATTAGCAGAGTGGTGTCGTTAACTGCTGTTATGTTAAGGACCGCTCCTCTTGGCCTCGGCACCGTCGCTGTTAGCAGTTACCCTCACGATGAGAAAGACAAATTCATTATCACGTGCAGTGTAGAAATCCACAATTAGGCTCTGAAAATTAATAACTCGCAGTCGGCAGCGCGTCCCTCCCATGCTGTAACGGAACTTGGCACTAGAAAACAGTGAAAATTCTGTGAATTAGGAGTGGCATCTTTTGAAAGCCCTGGTCCTTCAGGGCGGGTGTGCTGTGGAAGGAGGTTGAGCTCAGGATCAGGGAAGGTGTCCCCTGGCACCGTCTTTGCCGCCGGCTGGGGGGATGTGGGGCTGCAGGTGCCCTTCAGAAAGCACAAAGCACTTACTGGTTGGGGGGGGGTGTAATTTTCTCTCGGGTGGTGAGATACTGGTGCAGGTTGCCCAGAGAAGCTGTGGCTGCCCCATCCCTGGAGGTGTTCAAGGCCAGGTTGGACGGGGCTGGGAGCAACCTGGGCTGGTGGGAGGTGGCCCTGCCCAGGGCAGGGGGGTTGGAACCGGATGATCTTGAAGGTCCCTTCCAACCCAAACCATTCTCTGATTCTGTGATTCAGTAGGGAAAGTACGCATGAAAGTCCCTGCACGTTTGGGCTGTGGTGGACAGTGTTGAGGTCCTTCAGGAAAGAAGGTGCTGTGCAGGAGTGGATTGAAAATACAGCGATGATTATTTTTTTTTCTCTGGTTTGTGATGTTAAAATAATACAATAAAACCATCAGAAAGGGGAAGGACAGGAAGGTGGCTGCTGTGGCTGTGCTTGTGGCTGGCAGTGAATCCTCCGAAACTGGCCTATAGCTTAGGTGAACTTTTTTGTTTTCATGGAACAAAATTGTGAAGGCTCTCAGAGTAACCTGTTTCCCAGAAGTAGCGCTGTTATATATCGACTGTGAAATAACAGCTAATGAGCTCCACCGCAGAAATAAGAAATGATGACCTTGCTACTGCCGAAAACAATAGCATGATAAAGCTGCAACAGATGTGGGCTGTTGTGGGGAATGCAGCATTGTGTACACTTCTAAGGGTGCGTTTCAGAAATTGCATGGTGATTACAAGCTATTGGAGCAAAAATCACACACATCCTCATTAATAACTCCAGGGCTTACGGTCCGTGGTCTGGAATAATAGCTTGCAAAATGTCATTTTTCGAGGCATGCTATGCTTGAATGACGGGAATGCACAAAATTAGCCATGTTAGTTTTCTGTTTCAAGGCTCGTAAAATATTTACCACCGTGGGCAAACTCCTGTGTGCAATGCCTACAGAACGGGTCTCGAAAACCAGCCATTTAGAGCTGAAATACCAAGAAAAGGCATGCTTCGGTGCACGCTCGGCTGAGTACTTGGGTTGACATTAACATGGAATGAGTGTGTGTGCAGCCAGCACATGAAATTTCAGCCCAAATGTTGGAAGATGATTTATTAATGGGAGAGTCCGTTAACCTGCTTGAAAACCTCTGACAACAGAGCAAACACTCTCGGCTCCCTTCTGTGTTGTGGGAGGGGAAGAGACATGGGGTCACGTTTCCCGTTTCTGGGGCTCTTCCAGACCCCGTAGGTGGTTGGAAGGTGCGGGTATGTTTCCCAAAAACCTGTCTTTGGAGCATTAAATCACTTGGCTTATGTCACTGGATCTGTCATGTGCCAGTTGTCGTGGCCCAGAACTTGTCTCAATTCCCTGTGCCCCACGTCTGCTGCTTCACGGAACCGGCGATCTCTGGCAGGGCTATAAAACACTCTTTGGCAAGTTACTTGGATTTCTTGGTTGTGTCACTTGAATACAGTCTGAGGGTTTAAAACAGTGTGTCACACAGAAGCGTTGTACGTAGCAGGGCTTTAGCTGATTGACTTCATTTGTGTAGAGAATAGTCACCAGGCTTTCGTCTTAGCAGCGTGCGAATCGGATGCAGAGCTTTCCCACCGGATGTTTTCTGTGATAACCCTAAAAATAGGCATTCACAATAGCACCATATAGTGGAATAACGTAATATACCTGAAATCCAGGAAATCTGCCGTTTCCCCGAGCAAACACATAGAATAGGGCAATCACATTTCATGGGAGAAAGCCTATTCTGGAGGATCGGTTCAGAAAGGAGCCAGATGAGAGTCTTTGTTTCCACCATGAACAGCGTTAATGACGGGTATTTCTGCAGAAGAGAGGAAAATGGAACAAGTGTCTGGGGAGAGGGGAGGGGGCCTTTCACAGAAATGGGAAGAATTTGCACTATAATTCAGAAGATCCGCCCTTGAGGCGAGATGGTTGTTACTGGTCTGTATCTGCTTGGCCATCTTTGTGCTGAGTTTGCAAATCCTTCTGCAGGGGCACTTTGTCTTTGCCTGTACGGCTCCTAACACAGTAAGCCACTGGTCCTGGTGAGATCTCGAGGCCAAAATACAAACGGGGGCAACAATCAAGTGAGGCTGTGACGTTGCCCTCTGTCCTGAGATGCGTTGAGCTCGTCTCTGGACCCAAGTGACCTTGCTGCTGTTTTGCCATCAGGCGTTATCCCTGTGATCCTCGTTGCTGGTGTGACTGGTGTTGGTGCATAGTGGCAAGTGCAGAGGTTCCCCAGGAGGGGTGAGAAGCAGCAGGGACTATCCAGGCTGACTTGAGCTCAATAAATAGATATTTCTAAGAAGGAGATGCAGCATATATGTTTCGGGTGGGGGATGAAGGTCTTTTCCTCCTGATCCATTTCTAGCGTTTTAATACATTCCTGGTGAAAGGGCTGATTTCTCCTGTTGCTTTCTGTGCTGTTCAGGGTTTCTCTGAGATGATGGCTTGTTGGATATGGACTGATCCCCAAAGCTCTGCCCGTGTCCAGGAGTTGCAGAGAGGAGGAATAAGCAATACCAGACTATGGCAATTGTCAGTTAGAAGCCTGTTCCCATGTGAAAGTGGTTAATTCTTCCTTTACCGTGTGTTTTGTGGCTAAAACTTTCTGAATTTATTGTTTGCAGTCAGATCTCACAAAGCAACAAAATGGATTCAAAATCACCTTGAAGACGTTAGAGGACAACTTGCTGTCCCGGCTGTCGTCAGCATCTGGGAACTTCCTGGGAGACACTGCGTTGGTGGAGAACTTGGAGATCACTAAGCAGACAGCTGCAGAAATTGAAGAGAAGGTACAAAGACAGTGGTAGCCTAGAGAAAAGCACGTGTGTGACGTTATCTTTAAGGATTTCTAGATGGAGCGTAACTTCTTTACCCTTCTCTGGCCCTTCTGCTGAGTAGAGAATAGAAAGTGGTGTAAATTGAAGTGCTCTCCATTCTGGACAGCTTCAGGCTATTTAGTTCTTTGCAGCTCTCTCTAAGTTGCCTATTTAAGAGCAAGAGAAAACGTCAGCGCCTAATGTAAAAACAATAAAATTTACACACTGTATCAAGGCAGCTTTAAACCGTTCCAGTGTAATCCTGAATATATCACACTTCCTCAATTAAGCTGGATTTTAGTACTGACCGGGGACTGGAATTTGTTGAGTTTGCCATCTTGAGTAAATTTTCAAGAACTTGGGTATTTCATACCTTGCCATTCCTTAGAGTATAAATCAGCGTTTGTATTAGCGGTGCAGTGTCAGCAGCGCCGCCTGCGTAGCTCACCTTGCTGGCTGGGTGGGCTTAGTTAAATGCGCGGTGGTTTCCCCTGCCGCTGAGGGAACTTGAAAAGTGTGGTTGTCATTCCAGGATTGCCATAGGACTCCTGCAGGGCCGTTCTCAACTGCTTCCTTCCGCAGTCCTCCCATCTTCACAGCCCACCCTTGTCCTCCTCCAGCCCACTGGCCCGTGCTGCTTGGACCAGTTACCCACGGGCTGGGGTCAGGGCTGGAACTGCCTCTCGCTTCCCAGCGCTGCAGCCCCGGTGACCAAGAAACTAAGTGATCCATCACATTAAAAACTGGAATTATTTCTGCTAGTCGTTCATGGTACATCAGATGCATTCAGCTCCCTACGGAGGGTTTGTTTGAACCCCCAAAGGGGATGTTGAAGGGATGTTTTGAGCTGGCAAGCTTGGCGTCTCCCTCTTGAAGTTGGGGTTCTTGAAGTGCTTCGATTTCTAAACAAGTTGTGATTGTAAAGCTGGTCAGTGCCAGCAACAGGGATGAATTTTGGAGTTTGCACCTGGTTTTTATGGGTTTGGTACCCACAAGCTATTGCGGGGCCCCATTAGAGGTCTGCTGCTCAAGTCAACCCTTAATCTGTTCTTGGTCTGTCTACCCAAAGAAAAATGTTCACCCAGCATTTTTCTTTCTATGGAAGTCTTCCCTGCTCTCTTTATGGATAGCGACTGTCTTCCCCACCTCTGGCTTTTTTCCTACTAGGTTATTAATCATTTTGAGGATGAGATATCTAAAAGTTAGTTGCCCGAGTCTAAGGTGGACTGTGGGCTCCCTTTATAGTCAGTGGAGAGACATGGGTGCTGCCAGAAGGAGGACTCATCTGATGTAGACAGATGATTCATGGCCCATGTGGATGCTCGTTTCTGCAGTACATGTCAAAGCTGCTCTTTGGAGGACTGAGTTCATCATTGCTCATGGGGACTGCAAAACTGGCCCAGTGGGAGGTGTCCCTGCCCGTGGCAGGGGGGTTGGAACTAGATGATCTTTAAGGTCCCTTCCAACCCAAACCATTCTGTGATTCTGTGTGCAAACAGGCTAATCCCACAGACCCCAACATTTGGTGGTTGCACACAACAGGTCAAGGCTCAGTCTGCTTCGTTGGGAAGGTTTGATGTGCTCCAGCCAGATGTGCTCACACCAGCTCAGGTCCCGGCAGAGGGAGACCCAGTGGCGTGCGTTTCGGTGGGGGCTGTGTCAT
This sequence comes from Vanellus vanellus, assembly GCF_965231255.1. Taxonomy (NCBI): domain Eukaryota; kingdom Metazoa; phylum Chordata; class Aves; order Charadriiformes; family Charadriidae; genus Vanellus; species Vanellus vanellus. The sequence continues at coordinate 1,781,178 of NC_138922.1, forward strand.
GCCCTGCTGGCTTGTACGACACGCGCTGAGCCCTTTTCTGCCACATCCCCATTGCACAGTTTGCTGAGCTAGCTGGATCAGCACCGGCTCGGCAGCGTGTGGCCGTATTTGTGGGACACTGAACACAGCCAGAGCCTAAAATAATCCCCAGGAGGCTCGAGGATGTCACTTGATGCTGCTGAATGAAATAATGAACAGGACTGAGACGATAATGGGGTGATGTATCTGCCAAAAGGATTTTCACCGGGTCTGTCACAGCAGCTACGCAGACACCTGGCCAGTGAGGTTGGGGTGTATTAAATGCTGGTGAGGAAAGGCAGCAAATAGCTGCTATAAATTAGCAGTTTTCAGGCTTGGGGGAAGCTGCCTGGAGAGCAGCACTAAGTCTGTTCAGTGCTGTGTTATTAATGACCTGCGCAGGAGGGGGGGCAATTAGCAGGATAAACTCATTGATGAGAAAAACAATCCCAGATAGTGAAGAGCAGGGATCCCGGTGAGAAGCCTGGAGGGGGCTCTGGAAAACAAGAGGACTGGGCATCAGGGTGGTAAATGCAGCTAAATGGAGAATACGCCAGAGGAAGCCAACCTCACCCCGGGCTGCATCCCCCGCCACGTGGCCAGCAGGGCAAGGGGGGGATTGTGCCCCTCTGCTGCGCTCTGCTCTGGGGAGACCCCCCCACAGTGCTGCGTCCAGCTCGGGGGGTCCCAACAGCAGAAGGACACGGAGCTGTTGGAGCAGGTTCAGAGGAGGCCCCGGAGATGCTGGGAGGGCTGGAGCCCCTCTGCTGGGAGGACAGGCTGGGAGAGTTGGGAGGTTCAGCCTGGAGAAGAGAAGGCTCCGGGGAGACCTTAGAGCCCCTTCCAGTGCCTAAAGGGGCTCCAAGAGAGCTGGGGAGGGACTCTGGGTCAGGGAGGGGAGACATGGGACGAGGGGGAATGGTTTGACACCAAAAGAGAGGAGACTGAGATGACATATTTGGAAGAAATGTTTCCCTGTGCGGGCGGTGAGCCCCTGGCACAGGTTGCCCCAAGAAGCTGTGGCTGCCCCATCCCTGGAGGTGTTAAAGGCCAGGTTGGACAGGGCTTGGAGCAACCTGGGCTGGTGGGAGGTGTCCCTGCCCAGGGCATATATAGACCCATAAATAGAGCATATATATAGCCATAAATAGAGCAGGGAGGACTTCCATAGAAAGGAAAATGTTAGCTGAATGTTTTTCTTCGGGTAGATGGACAAATTAAGGGTTGACTTGAGAAGCAGACCTCTGACTAGATGATCTTTAAGGTCCATTCCATCCTAAACCATTCTATGATTGTGTGAAGAGGGATGCTGAGAGTGGGCGGCCCGAGCCTGGCTGGGCACTGTGGTTTGGAGGGCAGAGGCTGCTCCCAGCGGTGGTCACCGGTGGGTTGCCCAGTGCTTGGCCTGACGTCTTTGCAGCAAATATCAGTCCTTCCCTGGGCTGAATTGAAGTCAATTCAATGGATGAAGTCAAGTCAATGGATGGGTTTGCCTTAGTTGATGAGGACTGGGTCAGAGACCAGTTAAGCAACCTGGACATCCATAAATCAATGGGTCCAGATGGGATGCACCCGCGGGTGCTGAAGGAGCTGTCTGAAGTCATTGCTGGACCACTCTCCACCATCTTTACCAAGTCTTGGGAAACGGGCGAGGTGCCTGAGGACTGGAGGAAAGCAAATGTCACTCCAGTCTTCAAAAAGGGCAAGAAGGAGGACCCGGGTAACTATAGACCGGTCAGCCTCACCTCCATCCCTGGGAAACTGATGGAGCAGCTTATCCTTGGTGCCCTCTCAAGGCATATCAAGGATAAGAGGGTTATTAGGGGCAGTCAGCATGGCTTTTCCAAGGGGAAGTCATGCTTGACCAACCTCATAGCCTTTTATGAGGAAATAACGAGGTGGATGGATGATGGCAGAGCGGTGGATGTGGTCTACCTTGACTTCAGTAAAGCATTTGACACGGTCTCCCACAGCATCCTCATGGCTAAACTGAGGAAGTGTGGACTGGATGACCGGATAATTAGGTGGACTGCGAACTGGCTGAAGGAGAGAAGCCAGAGAGTCGTAGTCAATGGGGCAGAGTCCAGTTGGATGCCGGTAACCAGCGGAGTGCCTCAAGGGTCGGTACTGGGGCCCATATTATTCAATATATTCATTAATGATTTAGATGAGGGAATTGAGTGTACTATCAGCAAGTTTGCTGATGACACTAAGCTGGGAGGAGTGGCTGACACGCCAGAGGGCTGTGCTGCCATCCAGAGAGACTTGGACAGGCTGGAGATTTGGGCAGGGAATAACTTAATGAAATACAACAAGGGAAAGTGTAGGGTCCTACATCTGGGCAGAAACAACCCCAGGTTCCAGTATAGGATGGGGAGCTACCTGTTAGAGAGCAGTGTAGAGGAAAGGGACCTGGGGGTCCTGGTGGACAGCAGGATGACCATGAGCCAGCACTGTGCCCTTGTGGCCAAGAAGGCCAATGGCATCCTGGGCTGTATTAGAAGGGGGGTGGTTAGTAGATCGAGAGAGGTCCTCCTTCCCCTCTACTCTGCCCTGGTGAGACCGCATCTGGAATATTGTGTCCAGTTCTGGGCCCCTCAGTTCAAGAAGGACAGAGAGCTGCTGGAGAGAGTCCAGCGTAGGGCAACTAAGATGATTAAGGGAGTGGAGCATCTCCCTTATGAGGAAAGACTGAGGGAGCTGGGTCTCTTTAGTTTGGAGAAGAGGAGACTGAGGGGTGATCTTATTAGCGTTTATAAATATATAAAGGGGGAATGTCATGAGGATGGAGCCAGGCTCTTCTCAGTAGCAACCAGTGACAGGACAAGGGGTAATGGATTCAAGCTGGAACACAAGAGGTTCCACTTAAATTTGAGAAGAAACTTCTTCTCAGTGAGGGTGACAGAGCACTGGAACAGGCTGCCCAGGGAGGTTGTGGAGTCTCCTTCTGTGGAGACATTCAAAACTCGCCTGGACGCCTTCCTGTGCAACCTCATCTAGGTGTTCCTGCTCCGACAGGGGGATTGGACTAGATGATCTTTTGAGGTCCCTTCCAATCCCTAGCATACTGTGATACTGTGAATTCACAAAGATGTTTTCCCAGTAATTTTGTTCTGTGTTTTCCTCCCAGGTCCAGGAGTCTAAGGTGGCAGAAACCAAGATTAACGAAGCCAGAGAGCACTACCGGCCCGCCGCTGCGCGGGCCTCTCTGCTGTACTTCACCATGAACGACCTCCATGCCATCCATCCTATGTACCAGTTCTCTCTGAAGGTATTGTCCCCACGGCCCCAGGAGGCAGTGCCGCTGCTTCTCGCTCTCACTGAGGTTCAAGGTCATCGCCTTGGGCCGCTCGGGGATATTTGAACTCCCAGACAAAAAGCTGATCTAACCTACACCATTCTGCTGATTTGGATTTATGGAAAAGTTTCCTGTAATTTATTTCTTTATATGTCTACTTAACCCACATGACTCGAATAGTGTTGCGATAGTGTTTAACGCTCGTTGGGAAAGATTTGTCCAAAAATCACTGCAAACGTTGAGCAGAGCGCGTTGACCGCTGCCCTCGGTGGAAGGAGCAGAGCTTCAGCTGCACCTGCAAAGATCCGGGGAGGAGTGGTCTGAATGGCGAAGGAAAAGTTTCCTCTGTGTTGAGTAGGGAGTGGGGGTCAGGGTCCCTCCTCAGCTCCGAATTTGCCGGTCAGCCCACCGCAGGTGGCTGGATTGGGATCAGGTTAGATGAGCTTTAATTAGCTTTTCTTTCATTTGCTTGGTTGCTTTCTAAGCAGTTGGAGTCTGGCGGAAAAACACAGTCTGACTTAGCGATGTGTTAACATCCTTTATTACTAAAAATCCAGGAAGTTTCTTGGCAAAGCAGGACCCTACGAGCCATTTGTTCTTTCTTCCATATTCAGACACTTGGTCTGGCAGAACAAGATGTGCAATGGATTTAAAAGATATCATATGGGGAAAGAGCTAATGAAGTCCTTTTTTCTGTCTATTTTATATATTTATACACAGAGATTTTGCACAGCATTTGGAGTCACTTACTCCATCAGTTGATCTTTTCTTTATGTTTACATCGGTTTGGTATTTGTGATGTCCTCAGGGTCATAATGCCAGTGCAGATACTTCATAAGTTACCAGGAATTGTCGCAGCCCTTAACGATTATCCGATACCTTGATGTTGAAACAGTGCCGACTTCCCAAATGACAAAGTGTTAAAACATCGGGTCACTGTCTAAACACGGTCCTGTCCCACCGAGACCACATCACCAGGGTTTTGTTGCCACCTTACAGAAGGCAAGTCGTTCCTACTTCCACCTCTGCGGCACAGGCAGGATCCCGCGCAGCCGGGCTGTCAGGAGCTTAGGTGCTTCCTACGTTGCGGTTACAAAAGCCTTTCAGGTAGTCAGCAGCATGGTGTGAAATCCACCTTTGGGTTAGTGTCTGGGTGCGGGTGGTGTGCAGGAACAGGTAGTGTGTGCATGACGCCAACAGTTCATCGCCTTTTGCCGTGGTCCTGCACACACGCTTACCTTCAGTCTGGAGGAGTCACCTGAAGGGCTGTGGTTTTGCTCTTCTCACAATGTTGCTTCGCCATCAGACAGACCAGCAAGCCCACAGCCTAAAATGTCCTTAGACTAGAAGTCCGGATGGGGTTTACAGTTGTGTTACCACCTCGCAGTGTGTTCGCTGGCACTCTCAGCTACAGGCATGCTCCTGATGGCGGTATGAACATCCCAGTGGGGACCATGCTGGGGGAGAGACCTCTTCTTGCCCTGGCCTCCTAAAATAAATGTTTAAGAGACACAGCCAAAGGCTCTGTGCTCCAAAGGCGTTGCTACTTTTCCATCTTGTCTAAATAGACTGCCCGTCCCTGCAGAGCAGGTGTAGCTCTGTCGTACATGGACATGTTACATGGAGAACTAGGAGTGATGTCCCTCCTTTGGAGAACATTCCCACCTGGAGCTATTCTCACCAGAAGACCTGGAGAACACTTCCAACATGACAGGTTGATTTCAATGTAGTTATTACTACTCATAGTGATGGGGCTGAACCGTCCCACTTGCCATGTGGCAGCAGAGCCCAGTGGGAAGCCAGTAGCTTTTGTGGGAATGAGAGCATGGCCATGTTTTCCAAGTTTCTTGACTGTCTTTGAGACACCGCTGTTTCTCTTCATAGCCGGTGTCGATAGACTGAGACTCCACTTGCCACAGAGGAGGAGCTAGATCTTTAGAATGGAATATATGACCAGTAGCGAATTGATAGTTCGTGTCTTTGCTTGATGTTTGGGCATCACTTAATAAGTTGGTTTCTGTTCCTTGACTGGTGGGAAGTGGGGCTTCTTTCAGGCCATCCCCTCTGTCTTTGGAGCCGCTCCGGCCAGCGTCCCCTCGTTCCCTGCTCTGCATGTGCTGCCCATGACACTGGGGAAGGCTTGGTCCCTGAGCATCTTCTAAGGACCTGCTGCAGTAAAGACAACAGTGCAGACAATGCCTTGCCTTGGCAAAATAGTCTCAACAGGTCTGCCCAGTAGATACCCAAGGGCCTTTCGGAATATTTATTGAAGAGTTCTGGTTTTAATGTTTTAATAAATGAAAGGTCTTTTGTTATCACAGGAGAAAGGTATTTTGGGGGATAGAGGGTTAAATGAGATGGCATTCTGGGGCAGAACTTCTTCCAAACGATTTCTTACCTTGACAAGTGACCTGGAAAAAGTAGTTGAGAAGAGAATACAATAATTTGAGCCTCATCCACAAAGAAGCTTTTTTTTTTTGATATCTACGACTCATGTGTTGAAATAATTTTACCAGGAAAATGGACAGAATATTTTTTGTGCTGGTGTGCCCTTTGAAAGATTTGTTCTTTACACATGCATAATAGATACAGGAGTTTCTGAAGTTTCACCTTTAATCTATGTCTTCTCTATTTTGTTTGGTTTATGTTTTCCAGTTAACATTAGCAATGTGTATAAATACATAGAAAATTATTGGGTGAAATGTTTTTGTCTAATAAATTTTGATGACAGATCATAAAATGTTGCGTAAAGATACACAGAGATGATTTTGAAATACGTACCACATGGCTAGAAGCCCGTTATAAATTAGAGCACACAAGATTTGTATGCTGCTCTGCAGCATGTTTTAACACAATTTAAAGAAATGTTAAGCAGGAAAATGCATTCTGCAATTATTTAATAATGCAGTAGGTACCAATGGTACTTTAATTTGTTGAGGCATCGGTTTTTATTTGTAAAACCCTAAAGATACTGCTGCCAACACAGTTGTGCCTCGTCCAGTTGGTGCTATTAATTTGTATTGCCCTGGTTATCCCGTTAGCTGGTTCCCAGTGCAGGCGGCTTTGCATTGCGAATCACGACCTCGGCTTTTTTTTTTTTTTCTTCCTTTTTCCAGTTGCTTTTCATAATTTGCTAATGGGTTTTCTTCGGACAGCTCGGAAAGTTTTTTGTCTTTTCTCATTTAGATCAGAAATGTTATTACAGGAATCCTTGGTATCTTATAGAAGAGTGTAATTCTCGATGCGTGCACCCATCCGCGAGGGGACTTCACTGACTTGGTTAATCCCACCTCCACAAGATGAAGTCCTGCCTGCCCCTCTCACCTACTCCTTTGCTGAGTCCGCACAGTAGAATACTCGTGGGACTTTTTGTTTTGTATTTAGGGGAATTGCTTTTTTCTAGGTTGAAACTTTTGTGAAATGGGAGTTCTGCTTTTCTCTGGGAACACCACTGTCTTTTGGCTCAGAGTTCGCAGGGAAAGTGGACTGGGTAATCCCTATGAGACAACACCTTTGGTTGGAGAAATGTTTCCTATATCCATTGTGTCTTAAGTCACTCAGCCTCTCTTTGCACTGCTTTCTCAAGCCCGAGAGAGCACAATGTCACAGGACCTGTTGGAGCGGGGCCAGAGGAGGCCACAAAGATGATCAGAGGACTGGAGCATCTCTCCTATGGGGACGGGCTGAGACAGTTGGGGTTGTTCAGCCTGGAGAAAAGAAGGCTCTGGGGAGACCTGATAGCAGCTTTCCAATATCTGAAGGGGGCCTACAAGAAACCCGGAGAGGGACTTTTTCCTGTGATAGGATGAGGGGGAATGGCTTCAAACTGGAAGAGGGGAGAGTTAGATGAGATATTAGGAAAAAATTCTTCCCTGTGGGGGCGGTGAGCCTCTGGTGCAGGTTGCCCCGAGAAGCTGTGGCTGCCCCATCCCTGGAGGTGTTCAAGGCCAGGTTGGACAGGGCTTGGAGCAACCTGGGCTGGTGGGAAGTGGCCCTGCCCAGGGCAGGGGGGTGGAACTGGATGATCTTGAAGGTCCCTTCCAACCTAAACCATTCTATGATTCTATCATTGCCTGGCTGTACGTTCCTGAAAAAGCAGCTAAAGGCAGGTAGTGGGTCTGGTCTCTCTCTCATGTTCCCCTGCCTCCTGGAGCTGGTGGGACACCCTGCTGGGCAGATGGGGATGCTTTGTTTGTGGCTCTAGAGATAAAGTGTCTGAGCTGGCTTTGCTCATTGCAACACTTCAGGTGATGCTCAGGAGCATACAAATAGCATCTAGAACCCACCGGTGTCCTTCTGTGTCCCCCTCCCCAGGCGTTCAGCGTGGTGTTTCAGAAAGCCATTGAGAGGGCAGCTCCAGACGAGAGCCTGGCCGTGCGCGTGCTGAACCTCATCGACAGCATTACCTTCTCCCTGTTCCAGTACACAACCCGGGGGCTGTTTGAGTGTGATAAATTGACCTACACCGCTCAAGTTACCTTCCAGGTAAACATCACCGTTTCATGCAATTTGTATGCAATGATTTATTTTACAGGCAAAGCTATTGGCACGCAGAGAAAGCTCAAACTGTCACAGCTGTGGCCTTCAGCATCGGAGCAGCAAACACAAGGGCTGGGGAACTGATTTTCTTCTCTGCCTCTCTTGCTGATAACAGCCACAGATGCTGTGTTTGATTTGCATTATGCTGACAAATGGTTGTTTGAGAGAGTAATACCTGCTTGCAGAACCTGAAAAAAAAGGGCAAAGCAAGCTGGGCTCGAAGGCTTATTGGTCTTATCCAAAAGAAATGCGTGCTCCGTAGCTGCTGTCTTTTGTCTAGCACGTTGGTATACTTTTTAGTCTACAATCTAAGCAAGGAGACCTTTGTAAATCCCTTCGCCGCAATCAGATTCGATCGATAAATAGCGCTTGGCGTGATGTTGCAAAGCTGTTATTAAGTTTGTGCAGTGAATGGCTGTGTGAATGCCCTGACATGTAGAATGCCGATATGAACCGAGTTTGAACTGCTCAAACACCGTGCAGGTCTAGTTACTCTTGATCCGGTGATTGCCACGATTTTTTTTTTTTAATTCTACGTAGCAAAATAATATGCATAAAAGGGAAAGTAAGTATATATATACACACACATATATATACATAGATTAAATAAATATATTCTAACAGTATATTTAGTTAATAAATTGCCTGTGTGTAAAAAGTCAGCTTATATTTTGTGATGTCAGCCTTAATTTTGACCCAAAGGATACCTGAATTTTCTAGTATGTATCTCTCAATAAGGTCTTTAAGTAGCACATGTTGTGCTTGCAACTATGTTAAACATTAAAAAATAGTTAATGGGTCAGTTTATGGTGTCAGCAAAACCGGCACCTGTGGTTTCCGGGGGTGGAGGCAGTTGGGTGATGAGGAACGGGATTCTCTCATATAAAGAAGCAGTTGGCTCTGGAACCGAGTGCCTCATTGCCGTCGTGGGGGAGGAGGTGCCAGGCACGCGTCAGATGCCATCGCCCAGTGGGCCACAATGAGATACAGTCTGGGATCCGTGACAAGGAAATAACGAGTTCACCACTCCAGCACTGCTCTTTTTCCACCCAGAATTGGTGCTCGGGGTTTTGGATTTTGTCTCTGAGGTTTCAGCAGTCTGGCAGCGCGCTTGGAGCAGCGGCTCCGGCTGGGCTCGTGAGCACGTACGGCTTCCCAGGATTACCTCGAACGCAGCTCCGGCCATCGTGCTCCTGTGCTCCTGAAAGCCGCCGTTGGTGGTGAACACATCACCAGTAGCTGAATGGCTCAGGTGCTCTCCAGTGTTTGAGACCTCCACGACCTGCTTATTCTCTTGGTGCCTGTACCATGAGTTTTTTGTGTTTTGGGGTGGTTTTTTTTTCCATGTTGTTTTGATTTTGTTAGTTTGTTTGTTTTAAACATTCTCCATTTACTTTCAAAATGCAGCAAGATATGGAGATGGATATGACCGCGGGATGCATGCTCTGGTTCATTTCCAGAAAGTTATGTGTTCCCTAACTGCAGAGATCAAGCACAGGACTCTGTTATTGTTTGAGAAACCCACAACAATTTATTGTCGTTTAGACAATTATTCTCTCACCCGATGACCCCTCCCCACCCAGGAAGGGGAATCGGGGAAAAAGCAAGGAAACCTGGGGGTTGGAATATAAACAGATTTGATAGAATAAGGCTAGATAATTAACATTAATAGCACTAAAGAACCAATATTGATCCTAATACCAATATAAAATACCCAAGGACTATACTCGGCCCATTCTGTCCATAGAAGCTGTGCACTCCCGGCAGTGACAGCCAACGTGGGACACTGTGAGCGCTGCGGCTTCGGGAGGAAGGGAAGGGCTCAGGGCTGCGGCACCGGGGCGAGGAGTTCTCAGGACGACAGCCATCACGGGAGAGAGAGAACTCCTCAGGAAAATTCCTAATTGAATAGGCCATTTGTGGTATGAACTAACCCTGTTGGCCAGTGTGGGTCAAGTGCTCAGGTCCCACTTCTCCTCGTCCCCACACCTGGTGAGCTCAGGAACACTGAGACCTTGAAACCCGCACACCGTAGCTGGGTATAGTAAATATTTTCACAAATTCAGGCACTAGAGTCTTCTAAAAGTACAGTCTTCCCAAGCATTAGAAGATAAATTAGTCCTGTGTGGCTCAAACCAGGACAGACCTGCAGCACATCCCTCAGCAGCCTGGGATGGCTCTGCTGGCAGGGACTTCTCCTCGGTGTGCTATCTATGAACCTGGATCACAACCCTTGCTACATAGTTTTTTCCAAACTTTGGTCCTCTTATGTTGTCAATCTCCATACTTGTTCCTGGTCCTCATCTGGGGAGACCCAGAGCACCTACGTGGTAGGTTTCCTCACCCCCCTCCAACCTGTGGCACGGTGTACTTTTTAGCCAAGCATTCGGCAGCTACATGAGTTGAATAATTCATAGAATCATAGAATGGTTTAGGTTGGAAGGGACCTTGAAGATCATCAAGTTCCAACCCCCCTGCCAATTAATCTGCTAGAGTATATTGCCGCTCTATGGCCTGGCTGCTCAAGGATATCTTCTTTGTTTGGAATTACAGATACTTCTGATGAGTAAAGAAATCAACACGGTAGAACTGGATTTCCTACTGAGATACCCGGCACAGAGCAGAGCCACAAGCCCCGTGGAGTTCCTGTCAAATCACTCCTGGGGAGGAATCAAGGTACTTGTTTTGCCTTAACGGTGTGCGATCAGCATCCCTTACCTCCTCTGAAGGCCTTTCAGCAGCCTTCGGGTTGGTCCGTATAGCGTTTGGTGAAGAAAGTACTGACCACGCGTGAGAAGCGGCACAAAAATGCCAGAGAAACGGAGTTCTGTAAGTACAAGGCCAACTTTGTGGGTTTCTTGTGGCTGTACCCCTGATGGTCCCTGTGTCCCGGAGAAGGTGATTTTTCCCTCTGAGATTGAGGAGTCTCTCTGTAAGATGGGAACAAGAGTCTCCTCTGGTTTTTGTGGTTACAGGTTGTAAAAGACGCGGAGATCTTCACTGTATTTGGGAGGAGGTAGGGATTTAAGGTTGATATGGCCACCTGCAGAGATGTGCTGGGGACAGAGTAGTGAGAGCTGACAGAGCTTCAGTAAAAAACCCTCCCGTGCAACGAGGAGGTCTTACAGCTGCCATGTGTGTGGAGTGAGAGGTGAGGAAGAGCATCCCAAAGAGGTGTGAATTATCCCATCTTTGCTCCTGTCTATCAACAAATGCGAATTGCGCTGGATTGGAACCTCATTCGGTGGGGTGGGATTTGTTTTCTGGAAGGCGTCAATGTTTTCTTCAAATCAGGCATGTTCATTTTCACCTTGTTGAATCTGAGACTGTATCTTTTGTTTTATTGTGGCTCTTGATCAGTCTCTGGCACCTGCTGTGATTTAAGAATCAGTTTTATTTATAGCATGCTGCTTTCATGGGACATTTCTCCAGTGCTGTAAAGTAGGGAGCGAAGACATCCTGGTTTCAATGGGATCGTTCTCAAATTTTCGTCTGGGACATTGGGTTTTCCCTTTCTCTCCCTTCCACTGTGCTGCGCAGAGAACGCATCTGGTTCCTTGAGGGTGACCAAGCAAAGTCTCTTCATCCAGGACCAAGACATCTCTGACACTCTTTTTCTGTTTGCATTGTTTCGTGGAGCTTTCCAGGAGCCCTGGCTGGTGGTGCCACGTGCCTTTCTGGGCAGGCATGCGCCAGGCTGTGCTTCTCTTGGCAAATGCTGTCTTTTAAGGTAACACAGAGGTACAGCTCGAAGTTGCAGACTGCAGTTCCGAAGTTAAAGGAAGCTGATGTTTCTAACCCAGGTGACCCATAGCGACGTCAAAAGGTAGCATGGAACAGGTCATGCCAGATGTGTCTTCCCTGAGCAGGAGTTATCACCTCTGTCTCTTCACCAGCAGTGAGGATGGGGCCTCTGCCACATTCTGCGCACGCACGCGACCTAGCTCATGTTGAAAATGTCACAATCACATTTTCAGCCATAAAGTAAGCTTGGAACTTCTCGCTGAACCAGCCCTGTTCATCCTCTGAAAGGCATATTTCCATAATAATGGAGGAATTAAAAAAATTCTGTACTCTTTCTTTAATCATCTTTTGTTCAGCAGTGGCGTTTTGCTATTCAGACAGCAGCAGTTTTATTTTTGTTTTTCCTTTGAAGACAAATTAAATGGACGTATAGGGTCAACGCACATAATCAGGGGAACTCAGCCATCAAGCCCATGAAATACATGCTTTGCAGCAGCGTATTTTGTCTTTGGGCGGTGCAGTCTGTACAGATTGTAGCTGTACATACATATTATTGCTTGAAATCTCCGGCTTTCTCAGCTCTGCTCTGTCCCTGCCCATGTTCAGCATGGGGTTATATAAGGTGAATGGTGCATTTTGGTTCCTCTGGAGTCCTGCTGGGTTGGCATTCTTCACTGCCTGGGAGCGTTCTGCACCGCAGAGCTTCTTTCGTCTTCGGTCCTCTAAGTTTCCTCTGGAGGGTGAACTTCCTTCCACTATAGGTTTCAGATCAGGATCTGATTCTCATTTCAGAGATCCTTTTATGTATCTTAGGAAATATATTACTCTTGTGGTGCCCAAGGATGCTGTTACTAGTCCTGCCCGCAGGTGGCACATTCTCTAAGCAGACACCTTCTAAGTTTGCAGTGGGTTTTCCTTGTGAGGTAATCCCCTCTGTGCTGGCCCGTTCCATTCAGTGTGGGTGAAGTGGCCTTCCATGTTCCCTCTGTGCTTCGTTGTGATTGTTGCAACTGCCTCACTACTGCGATGAAGTTGGTACAGTTGCCCTCTCAGGGTCATAAAGACCAGAAGGAACATCAGCTCCCAGTTATTGGTTCTTCAGACTTTGTTCTTGCATCGCTATTGGACATATCCAGGAGAGCAGGCACTTAACGTGCGTAGAGTGTCAGAGTACATAGCATACAGTGTCAGAGCCTGCGATGAGACCAGCAGTAAGGAACTTCTACTCATCAGAGCTCCAACACCGTCAGTGCCATCATTGAACAAGACCTTCACTGCTTCGTGGGGCTACGTGCCCCAGCTTCGTCCCCACCAGCTGCCTGAGCTCCGGCGTCCCTCAGCCCTCCAAAACTAATGCGCTGTTGGGTATTTATCATGTCGTCATCATGTGTGTGGAGCAGCTGGAGACTTCTCTTGAAGGTAGGCAGGAAATGAGAGTGGACCATCACCTGAAGTTGCATTGCAATAACTGATTCTCTTTGAGATGAGCCCTTCTCCCTCAGCTTCCTCTCTCCCGCTGAGTCTCGTGGCGTTTGTGGTTGAGACGGAAACTTTGTGATGCCAAGAAGATGCTGCTCTGCATCTACCCTTTTGCTGAGCCGTGAGATGACAGCACGTAAATGTGCAGATAGTGAATTCTATATTATCAGATACTGAATACTCTCCAGATTGTCTTTTGTGATGATTGTAGTATTGATTTTGCTATAAATAATATGGCTGCTGTCAACTTTATTAGTGTTTATGTTCTATTAATGTGTGTTGGTTTATTAGCCTTTGAGTTTTTGGCAATTCCAGTTACTTGGGGCATGGTTTTAGTACAATCACATTTTGTCACAGGCTGCTATAATTAGGTTAATTAGTCATGGCTTCTATACAGCTTATTAGCAGGCTAAAATCTCCTTTTCTTTCATCAGGAAGATTAAGTACTGTAATAAATTGTTTCTTCAACAAAGCTTGAGCAAAGTACATTTCAGATTCATATTTCAAATTCGTAGTGGAATTTAGCATTCTGCTAATTTTTCACAGAAACATTGAAAATGCTCCTGCACGAAGCGCTCCCCTTGGCAGGGGTTTCAGGCCAAGAGAGTAATGCCAAAAGAAATCGATATTGATATTTGTGGCCCGTTCTGTGCCTCCCATTTTGGGCACATTAACTTCAAAGGGAACCTCATTAAATGTTGAGGACTCTGGGCATGCAAATAGCCTTGTGCGACTTGGCTTATTATTTATTGTTGGGTTTTGATTAATAATATATATGGGCTAATAGTCCTTTGCAGTTGTGCAGCTCATGATGCCGGAGTGTCTGACACACGTTTATGATTTAGTTTTCCAGCTTCTTTCAGTAAAAATGTTCTGTAAAAAGTTTCACGGAGCTTTTTGCTGTAATGTGTGTGCCAGGGCAGCTCAGTATTTACCACTGAAAACCACGTACCTGTCCGGAAGAGCACGGTTTGTAGGGAAGGGTAATATCTTTTATTAGATCTGCTGATAGACCTGGAAAAAATAGCGAAGTTTATGGCTTTTTAGTGCTTCTTTAAGCCTGAAACAAGAATGGAATTCAAACTAAGTACAGGTTGAGAAAAACTGCTCTGAGCTTAACATGATTCTGTTCATCAGTCAGCCGATACCAGGGGGGAAAGTGGTACCTGTGGAGCCCCCGTGGAGGCATGTTGGTTGGCTCTGGAGCAAAGGACACAGTCATTGGCCTTGGTGCAAATACTGCCGTGGGTCATTGAAGGGTGAGTTAAGAGCAGGAAGGGGAGAAAATTGTATCATTAAATGAAAGTGGTGCCTTTGCTGCCCTGGCTCTGGTGTTCAATAGAGTTGGTCATTTCGGCTCTAAGGCCTGTCTTTTGCAGGTACTTAAGAGTGTTCTCTTGAGAAGTCAAAAGTATTATTTTACTCTCAATGAGGTTTTCTGCCTTTTTTCAATTTCCTTTATTACAGTGTGTTGTACTTCCCTCACTCTCTGTGTTCCCAGTACTGAGCTTGAAAGTTTTTTATTGTGGTTGGTACTTCTGAAATAGTTTTTTGTGTGCATGCAAGGTTGTCCCTTTCTCCCAACTTGGCTGTTGGTAACCTTGCTACCAAACGTGTGGACACACCTTAGACCACAAAGGTGCAACGATGCTGCTGCTTGAATTGCACAGGACCTCAGGCCACAGCCACGTGTGAACTATCATTCTGATATTCTTGTTGCAAGATTGAGCTTAATGTAGAATCAGTGTACGGATTATCCTCTGTAGGGTTTTTTTCCCATTTTTTTCTTCTTTCCTTCACTGGAAGGTCTCCAGTGTCATAAGATGACAGTGTTGATACCTGAATGGGAGATGAGTATTGTCTGAATTGAATTGAGTTTTATGGTTGCTGGGTCTTCCAGACTATGACTAGATTAACAAGTGAAATGGGTCGGCAGCTGTTTTCTGGCCCCAGCAGTGTGTGACATTGTTGGAGCGGGTCCAGAGGAGGGCCACAAAAATGCTCCGAGGGCTGGAACTCCTCTGCTGTGAGGACAGGCTGAGAGAGTTGGGGGAGTTCAGTCTCGACAAGAGAAGGCTCTGGGGAGACCTTATTGCGGCCTTCCAGTACCACAAGGGGCTACAGGAGAGCTGGGGAGGGACTTTTTACAAGGGCGTGTAGTGATAGGTTGAGGGGGAATGGCTTCAAACTGGAAGAGGGGAGATTTAGATGAGATATCAGGAAGAAATTCTTTACTGTGAGGGTAGTGAGCCCCTGGCTCAGGTTGCCCAGAGAAGCTGTGGCTGCCCCATCCCTGGAGGTGTTCATGGCCAGGTTGGACAGGGCTTGGAGCAACCTGGGCTGGTGGGAGGTGTCCCTGCCCAGGGCAGGGGGCTGAAACTAGATGATCTTGAAGGTCCCTTCCAACCTAAACCATTCTGTGATTCTATGACTATATGACATGGCACAGTGTGAATCCATACAGCGAAACTCTCCTGGCCTCCCAAACTAGAAAGACCTTGTGTATCGTTTACTATGGACACTCCCTGGGATGTCCTACCCCCTGGGCTATGTCCAGGCATTTTCCAAGAGCAAACGAGTTGGCCAAAGTCACATGTGAGCCAGCAACATACTAGCGAACTGTGTGGCTCATGGTGAGCTTGCACCCAGACCTCTTCTGTAGCCACAGATTTGGGAGCAGATCAGCAGGCCAGGAAAAAGTGTGTGTCTTCTCCTCACCGTATAGGCCTGCTGGAGTCTGAGATAGGCAGATAGAAACTCCCAGTCCCCGTAGTCTGAGACAACCTGGCTCTGGAACAGCATTATAGATGCATGAGTGTGGTTTTAGTCTTGAGCTGATACAGTCTGCCCATCAGTAGGGCTTATTCGCTTCAGCAAAGCCTCACACAGGGCATGGTTATACATCTTCTGGTCAGTGCCCAGTGCCAAAAGACTATGCTCGTGTCTTGGGTGTTCAGCAGAGCAGTTTGTATTTGCCTAGAAAAGATCATACGGACGTACCCGGAGTCAAGCTGGGGTCTTCCTGAGCTTCACCACTACTCATGAAGCCAGTGATCATGCCCTTATGGTATTCATTTTCATGGCTGCCTTTGTCAAAACCAGCCCTTTTTAGAAGGTGTACCTAAAGGGGGCCTACAGGAGAGGTGGGGAAGGACTTTTTACAAGGGCACGTAGTGATAGGACGAGGGGGAATGGCTTCACACTGGAAGAGGGCAGGTTTAGATTAAACATTAGGAAGAAATTTTTCACTTTGAGGGTGGTGAGGCACTGGCCCAGGTTGCCCAGAGAGGTTGTTGAGGCCCCATCCCTGGAGGTGTTCAAGGCCAGGCTGGACGTGGCCTTGGGCAACCTGGTCTGGTGGGAGGTGTCCCTGCCTGTGGCAGGGGGGTTGGAACTCGATGATCTTCAAGGTCCCTTCCAACAACAAACCATTCCATGATTCATTCTATGATTCTAAGGTGGGGGTGGTTCTCAGGGCACTGAGCCTAGCTGAAGGTCAGGCGAATGGATTTCCCTGGGACCCTGGTGATGTCTGCTGTGAAATTCTCCCATGCTCCGACTCCCTCCATGCCGTGCCCTTCCTGGGGAGCCGTGTCCACGTTGCCCTGTGGCCTTGTGCCTCCTGCAGAACGGCGGTCCCAGATCCACCCTGCGTGCATCCAGCTCTGGCGGCGTCAGCCCATTCCCACAGGCGGATGGAGGCAGCTCTGCATCTCCTTTGCACAGAGACGCGTTTTCCAAGCCTGATTTTCTTTGTGATATTTTCTGCAGTGCCTCTTCGTTGCTGAAAGCAGATGTGTCCCATAGGATAAGTGAAGCTAGTTAATATACAGAAAGAATACACCTGGACAACTTGGATTACTTCTACATCCCAGTCATTTCCCTCATCTTTTTCTGAAGAGGAAGGATTTTCATTATGTAGATATGAAAACGCTACTGAAAGGGCATTGTTTAATAAATGTGATGTTGAATAATGAGCTCTAAATACTGAATTCAGCTTTCGAGGAGGAGAACAGCAGCAGACAAAGTAGTATATTAACTCCATATTTATAATTTTGCAGAATACAGATGATAAGATTGCGTGTGTGGCTTATGGGATAAAATACCAAATCATATATTTTACATTTAAAAAAAATGGATTTTTTTTGACAAAAGAACAGAAATCTCTCTTCCAACTTTCACTTTTTGTACTTTTTAGACACTGAAATTTTTCATTCTTGTCAACGATTCATTGTGACACAATCAGCTGCCTATATTGTGTTCACTGCGCATAAGCGAGGTCCTTTGATCAGGCTGGTCAGATATGAAAGGCTTGCAGCTCACAGCTTTCCATGGACATTCACAATTATTATTATGCCAGAAAATCAGTGTCTTAATTAAATCCCTTCCATTAACTCACTTCTTCAGATGTAGAGCCTTTTAGCGCATCTTTGATAGAAAACATTGATTATGACACTTCCATGTGCATTTATCTGCTCTCATCTAGAAGTTTCCTAAGGACATTCATCTGTCCTCACCAGCAATCAAGTCTTGGAGAAATGTCCCCAATGTCTCACAGAAATACTGCTTGAGAATGTTTTACCTTTTTTTTTTTTTTTTTCCTTTTTTAACCTGCTGGCTAACGATCTGATGTTTATCTGAAATACAGCAGAGATTTTTGATCACATCAAATATTTAAGGACATACTTTGTTGGTTTGATTGCAGAGTGGAAATTGAATTTTTCTGGACGCCTGTACAGCAGCGTCAGCTCCGACTCTCAATCCACCCGTGACACAAAGCCTGGTGTCAGCTGGTCATTTCGATTGTAAAGGTTCTTTCAGCCTCTAAATGGAAGGAAAGGGAAGTAATTGCTTCATCAGAGTTATCTTTTAGATATCGAATATATCTTTTTTAGACTGCGTATATCTTTTGAAGTCCTATGGCTTGGCTTAAAAAGTAGAAAAAAAAATAATCAGTTGCAGTGCACTCCTGAAAAGATGCAAGTGGACTGTGGACCCCGGACCAACCGCAGAGAAGTCTGATGGCTGAGCTCTGCTGGAAGCTATGGGTGTGCAAGCAGCCATCCCCCTTTGGATGTGATATACTGTACCTAGACATGTAAGATGCTTTTGGAAAGGCAATGAAGGCTTGGATTTGGCTCCTCTTTGGTTCTTCCTTCTAAGCCCAGAGCTGCCACAAAGGACCTATCAGAGCTCCTTATTTCTGTAACAGAGTAGAGCTCATAAATGTTTACTTTGCGCGGCAGCGTTGGTTCACAGGAACAGCTGTGAAGACTGCAGATTAAGTTCTCAGCTACGTTTTGGCCGGGAACAATCTCTGGAACCCTGATGGTAACACCAAGGCTTTACCTATGTTGAGGCACGTGAGATGGCCTTTTGTGGAGGCACCCATGGTCTGTGTATCACCCCCACCTTGTGATGTCAACGGACCACAGTATCACCAGTACCCCAATAAAAGCATCCTTGTGCAATGAATATAGTCTGACAGAGCCACAGGCACAAGCTTCTCACTTCACTGAGAGTTGGCCAAGCCTCTGCTGGAGTCTGGTTTGGTCTTTGAGTATTGCATTTTAAGAAGGATGTGGACCTCCCGGAGACAGGGTAGAGGAGAGCAATGAGAAGTGTCAGTACCTAAAAACATGACTGTGAGAAGAGATTGAGGGGAGGGGGAAGGGAAACAGTTATGTCTGAAGGCTGAGGGGACAGGAGGGTACGATCCTCAAAAAGTGTCCTCCAAAGAGGAAAGAGCAATTGTTTTTCAGTATCGGTCAAGGGTAAAGCAAGGTGCATCTCAAAGTACTGCAAGAAAGGTTCACACCAGACATTTGGAAGATCTTTGTGACAGAGGATAGTGTAGGACTGGCATAGATTGCTTGCAGTATCTATTATTGAGGCTGGTCAAGCAGGTTGTGTGACATGTGTGTGAGGATTTTGTCGGGGGCCTGAGTGCACCAAGGGACTCTGCAGCTCCTTTACTCTGTGTGCCTGTTCTCAAGGCCAGCTCTGCTATGGGACCACCATCAAGGCTTGGGTCAGATCATTGCTGTGAAAAGAGCTGTGAGAAGCCTCACCAAGGGATGGGTCCATACCTATGTGTATCTAGGTGTATATCAGGACGCAGAACCATGGGCTTTGAGAGCCTTCCAGCAGGTGACATCCTGGAACAGATGCTTCAGCTGCGTTCTTCCAGTCCGTGAGACGCATTTTTTCTCTTTAAGTTTTGCTGTGTGTTGGCACGTGGTGATGGCCCATCTGTGATTTGTAACAGCTGAAACCAGGGAGCGTTTCAGAAATACACAAGCACCACCTTTCAGCTGTCATCAGGGACCCATGGACAGCTTCTGGTTCTGGCTGTGCGTTCACGATTTTCTGGAGAGCATTAACGAGTGAAGAGGAAAGATGGAGAGTGCGGCTCGGCAGAACAGCCGGACTTTGCATGGCCCATTCTCAAAACAACCTGAACGACCTTTGCAGAAGGTGCAGGAGAATGCCCATGTGAACCGAGCTGTGAAACGTCTCAGGCAAAATCATGAACATTTGGTGGGTGGTTCTAAGCAATCACAATACAAAGATGATAACTAAATCTCATTTCTGTTGCTCACCTTTCCTATCTAGTGGAGCTGTTGGTAAGAACATAGTAGTAGGAAGGACTTGGTTGCTGAAACCATTGCTTTGTGAGTCACGGTACAGGTTTCACTGGGAGTTTACCAATGAAAGGCAGCGAGAGCCAACCCGTCACTCCTCAGACCACTTCTGTTATCCAGCCGCAAGGTGCGTGCGTTTTGTGATGCTCTAGGAAGGGTGCTGCAGATAAACAGAAGGATGTTTTTGTGTAGGGTCATGGCATGGCACTACATACTTTTTCACCCCGGTATAATTTACATGTGGGGAAAAAGCAAAGAGGCGTTTGAATGAAGACAGGGGCATACGGTGCAGTGAGCTTGTCAGTCTGCTTTTATGAAAGAAATAAGGAGGATTAAAATAACATTTTTGTGTTGAGAGGTGATTGAAGTTTGGCAAACCCATCATGTCTTTATTTTTACCTTCAGTAGAAGTTTTTCTTATGAGTTGAATAATTCAGGTAGTGTGGCTAAACAGAAAATAACACCTTCGGTGAATGAATAATACAACCCAAAACCTAGTGTGGGAAAGATGGCAAATAATCCATCATTTTCTACGTTAATCCTTCTAGTTAACAGTACTATTCAAATGGAGTAATTAATCTGCTTATACGTCTGTTTCCTGAATGATCCAATCTATCAATTCGAGCCAGATGCAGATTTGACTTTACCATTCTTCCAGGAGCTGTCTTTCTCCAACTGTGGGGATGCTGGTTTTCCTAACGAGATTTGGGCCACCTCCAGAAAATGAAGGAAAGGAATTATGAATATTTGCAGAAACCTATATAGGCAGAACCTAGACAGTGTAAGACCTTTCGAAGGTGTTTTGAGAAGGGATTGAGGTTGTTCCCGAGCAGCAGGCGCTCATACAGCTGCTCTTCTCTGCTTTAACCCCGTTGCGAAAGTTCACACGTGGGCTGCTTCAAACTCTACGGAGAGACAACTGGGAAGCTGCGTTGTGGTGGGACTTTCCCAGACCTCTCCGGGAACCTGTGTCCATCAGGTTGGAGAAGCACAACTCCAAGACGTGTGGCCAAGCCATGGCGGCAGCTGCACGGCTCGAATGCTTTGAATGTGTTTCCAGACTTTGAATCTAATCCCGGTGCTGGTATTGCAACCATTCAGTTGGACCTGGATAGCTTGGCCGCACGCCTCACTTGACATCTGAAAATGATTCCCCTTCACCTATCCTTGGCCTACGGGCTTGGCTGGGGACCACCCCTGTCCCCTGAAACCCTCCCAGCTTCCGCAGAGCGAGTGGTCAGGCTGGTGCCTTTCCAAACGCGGAGAGTCTCGGGATCGACTGTGCAACTGCTGAGCACCTTTTACTGGAGCCTGCTTCGCTTAAAGGCTGTGTAACGTAATTCGTAAAAACACATTGTCTTAATTTTGCGAGTGAAATCGTGACTAATTGTTAGGATTTAATCATCTCACAGGTTATTAAAACCGTGAGAATATTAAATATTATTTCATTCCAGTGTTGTCAAGTTGTATAATTTTTATAGAGAGACATTTGATGTTCAGTATGTTCCTTATAGATGTCTTTTTTTCTTTTTTTTTTTTTTTTAAGTAGAGGGTGCTTTTTTCAAAAAGCGAGATATATAAGGAGCTAAGACTGAAGGTGTGAATTGGGTATAACCTGAAGACTCAAAAAGTAAGGATAGTGTAAAAAAAAACCTCACTTTTTTTTTTTAACTATGCCTTTATTATGTCTTTTTAGAAACCAGTCTCATGGCTGCTGGGGAACTTGGTAAATAGGTTTTAGAAGCTCAGTCTGGCAGCACTGGTTTTACTTGTGCTGTATTATTTTCCACACTGTTTATGTCAGCGCAGAGCATGGTAATGAGGAGCTGTTTTGAATTCCCTTGCCCCAGAGCTGTTCTTGAGTCAGATGGCACCGGGCAGGGTATTATTTGAAATTATGGAAATAGTTTAAAATACAAAAAAAAATTATTTTTTTTTTTTTTTTTAGGAATAATTTCCTTTAAAGCTGAGGGGAAGAAAACATGAAGATAATATCGTGGGTTTGGGGTTTTTTTTAGATGTTATAAAGACTTATGAAGAAAAGTAAAAAGCTGGGTAAAGAACTGGCTAGATGGTCATGCCCAGAGAGTGGTGGTGAATGGAGATATATCCAGTTGGTGGCCGGTCACAAGTGGTGTCCCCCAGGGCTCGGTGCTAGGGCCCGTTCTCTTTAACATCTTTATCAATGACCTGGAGGAGGGGATCGAATGCACCCTCAGTAAGTTCGCAGAGGACACCAAGTTGGGTGGGAGTGTCAATCTGCTTGAGGGTAGGAAGGCTCTACAGAGGGATCCGGGCAGGCTGGATCGATGGGCCGAGGTCAATGGTGTGAGGTTCAATAAGGCCCAGTGCCGGGTCCTGCACTTGGGTCACAGCAACTCTATGGACGCTACAGGATTGGGGCAGAGTGGCTGGAAAGCTGCCCGGTGGAGAAGGACCTGGGGATGGTGGTGGACTGCTGGCTGAATATGAGCCACTTTGTGCTCAGGTGGCCAAGAAGGCCAACAGCATCCTGGCCTGTACCAGGACTAGTGTGGCCAGCAGGGCTGGGGCAGTGATTGTCCCCTGTACTTGGCACTTGTGAGGCCCCACCTTGAGTGCTGTGTTCAGTTTTGGGCCCCTCACCACAAGAAGGTCATTGAGGTGTTGGAGCATGTCCAGAGAAGGGCAACGGAGCTGGTGAGGGGTCTGGAGCACACATCTGGTGAGGAGCGGCTGAGGAACCTGGGGATGTTCAGCCTGGAGAAAAGGAGGCTGAGGGGAGACCTTCTCACTCTCTACAGCTCCCTGAAAGGAGGGGGTAGTGAGGGGGGGTTGGTCTCTTTGCCCAAGTAACAAGTGATAGAACAAGAGGAAATGGCCTCAAGTTGCACCAGGGGAGGTTTATACTGGATATGAGGGAAAATTTCTTCACTGAAAGGGTTGTGAAGCATTGGAACAGGCTGCCCGGGGCAGTGGCGGAGTTGCCATCCCTGGAGGTATTTAAAAGACACGTAGACATGGTGCTGAGGGAGATGGTTTAGTGGTGGGTTTGGCAGTGTTAGGTTGGTGGTTGGACCTGATGATCTTCAAGGTCCCTTCCAACCCAGACAGTTCTTTGATTCTATGATTCTAAAGCCTAAACTTGCAGCCAGTTTTGCCCGGACGTTATCCTTAGAATAACTACCTTTAGTGATAAGAGTTTTCTCTAATAAATTTACAAAAGCTTGTTGGAGCGTATCTCACACTAGGAGAGAAATTGCGTGCAGGAGCAAAGGCAGCAGCCCTTTGAAACTGTTCTTTTCACTGAAGACTCAGCCCATCCTCTGGAGGCAGCAAGTGCTGAGGAGAAACTGTGTGCATCATCACCTCCTCATTTCGCCCATGTGCCTGGGTCTCTCCCTGTCCACCAAGACACTGGTCCCCTTTCCCTTCTGGCCCTCGGTTGACTCTCTGAAGGGCCCTGGGTTAAGGACACCCTGTAAGCACACCAGCAGTCACTCTGCAGTGGCAACTAGGATTTCTTTCTCGATGCCAATGGCTGATACACAGCGTATTTCCTCCAGCTGTGGCGGGAGAGAGAGTCCTTTGCATTTGTGAAAGTGTGAAATTCACAGATCTGCTGACATACCAGCTCCAGTTTAAAGCTGGTTCTGACTTCGACGAGAAGCTGTCAAAGAAAACCAAAGTGATAAAGCAAGTTGTCTGTGATTCAGTGAATGAAAAAACCTTTTCTCTGAGAAAACAATGATCCTTGCCTTGACATGATGAGATCTGTTTTGCTGCCAAAGTCTCATTTTGAGATATAAACTCCAGATCCTCCTGTTTCCAGCCCTCAGAGATGACTGTAGTGTGGGCTGCAAAGACGGGAACTGGAGTCCTCCAGCCCTTTTGGTCATATTTTATTTTGATCCATGTTTTTTTTTTTTTTGTCTCTCTCAATTTCCATGACAACTCTAATTGACAAATGTATTCTTCACTATGTTGACAAAATTAGCCACGCGGCATAGGTTGATGTGTAGCACCCATCTGCTGTCCCAATCTACCATTCCTGCTTTTACTCCTGCTGCTTGGAAACCATCATATATTATTGTTGGTCTAAGTTCTTGGAAAATTTCACAGCAGAGGTATTGAAAAGCAATTAATATTCACAGAAAGATTACTGATTGAGATAGCTTTCACTGCACTGGCTTTTAAATAGCAGCTTCTCTTACTAATACCATCACTTCTAATAAATGCAATTAAAATTGTTGACTAATGAAAATTTTAGTGTTAATTTATATAATACAGACTTTATACTTGCAATTAGAGCTTTCTTGATTCTGCAACATGTTGTTCGGGGAGAGAGAGACTATCATCTCTGATTACATATCTGTCATTTAGTAAGAAGAAAGCAATTTTTCAGAGTCTCCCTTGTTAACACCAACCAAGAGACTTCTCAAAGCAGCAGCAGCCAAAAAGTGGTATTTTAAGGAAGTCGCTTCAAAAATCAACAGTGTTGACATGTTTTATATAAGCACTTGCACTGATGAATCCACTGCATTCACCATTTGCCACTGTATTGCGTTCAGCTGGGAGAGGTGCATCGAGTGTACGTATTGCTGCAAGGACAAAGGTTTGGCATATCAGATTTGTTCCTGTGGTTTTTCCATTTCTTGTGTTCTGTGCGCTGGTTTCTAGTTTTCCACAGAAAGCGGGATACGGCACTGAATTTGGAGCAAATTCTTCTGTCGCTGACATTTCTGCACGTTAGTGCTAATCCACACATGGAAACATCTGTTGAACCGCTGCTTTGCTCACAATTTTCTTGATGAAATTTGCAGGATCCCTGGGAGGTTGGCGTGGAGATGGTCAGCACCGAATTGAGTTAGTTGGTGCTGTAGCTGTCATCGGTGCCTTTTGTGGAGTTATTGATGAAATTGTGGCTTCGGGCAAGGCTTGATTAGTTGCAGTAGCATTTATAGTAACATCTACAAATACTTCTCTGCCCATAGCTCTGATCCTGGCCCTAGAGCACATGATCTGCGAGGAAAGGTGGAGGGATTTGTCCAGTTATGAGATGACAGGGCCAAACTCTCCGTGTTATTGGCAGTGAATGTAATAAGGATCAACCTTTACAAACTGCAGGTAGGGAGGTTCAGCTTGAAATATTAAAAAAATAATAAAACTTCATTTTAGAGGGTGGCATTTTGGTAGAGAAAGCCATGGCTGACCTGGTCCAGTGCTGGCTGTAGTCCTCGCCAGAGCATGAGGTTGGACAAGACACCTCCAGAGGTTTCTTCCAACCGTTGCGTCCGTGACGCTGCGAGTGATATTCAACAAATGTCCCGGGCCAATGGCACCCACTGAGAAGAGCTTCATAACCTCTGTCTCTCTGTCATCTACAGACATTCCCACTGCTAAAACAGTGAACTTATTTGTCGTAAGAAGCCCCTTTTTCTGACTCCTTCCTTCCCTTTGTTCACTCTCTGTGTTGAAGCACAGCTTCTAACTAAATTTGGTCTATTAGAAAGACCAGAGTTTTACACGGCTCTTGTCTCCTCACAGGAAAGCCTTTCCAGAGGGAAAGCGTGGCTTTCCTGCAGTTTTTAGAGCAGAGTGGTGTCTTCTGCCTCATTTGCAGCAGCATCATATCCAAGGTAATCGCTCACACTTCTGTCCGGGCATTTGCATGATTTTCAAAGCCCTTTGGCAAGTGCATATTTTTTCAGTTGATCTGAACAAGGTGTGACACCAGCATTTTTCAAGGAGCTTTCTCAGTTGCTTTCCATTGCGGAGCGGTCTGGGATGTGAGCTGGAGCATTAATGGTGCGGAACACCTCTGCCCGTCAAGCAGCTTCTGCCTCACTCGGAGTGTGTCCTTCTGTTTCTAAAGAAAATAGCTCATTCACTGTCTTTTATACTTCGCTTGTCTTTTCCACTTCATCTTCAACTGCTTACAGCTTCAGATTATGCAAAATGCTCTGAAGATGTTGGTTTCAGCGAGAATTTTGCTCGAAATCCAGAAGAACCTTACAAGCTGTGCGATGCGTTTTGCCACCACTTGTATGAAAGATAATTTGGCGTCTTTACTTCTCTGCATAACGGTTATAGCTGCCACTTTCCAGCTACAAGATCTAGCTGCACTGTGATTGTCGTTAGTTATTTACTGCCTTGCTCAGCTGTTCTCTGGGACGTTCTTCAGCTACCTGTTCCTGCTGCAGGCTTGTAGCACCGCGAAGTTAATCTTTGTGAGCATTTGGCAAGTATAAATCTGAGCGATTTGATTTTTACAGTGGCACAGTATGGCATACACGCTTGTGCAAACGAAGCACCCACCCCTTTACAGTTTGCACAATTGAGATTTCTGGCTCCATGGTCACCGTGACCAGATAAAGGGGGATATGCACACGGGAACCGGGAGAGAAAAGTAACTACGTGTGTGTAAAGATAAAGATAACAAATATTCCAACTGTGAAATCCCTTAAAAGAACAGTTTTGGTGAGCATGGCATGGCTGAGTCTCTGTTTAGCTTTGGATACTGAGCACCCTGGATACAAAAGCGCATTTTTCCATCGGTTGTTGTGATTTTTGCAGTGCAATTCTCGTTGCGTCTGTTGAAGCAGTAAGGAGACTGTTTGCAGACTTGTGCCCCACGGGAATGCCAGCAGTGTGCTCTCCTGTCAGACACAGGCTCAAAACTTCCAGCTCCCATCCAAATCAGGCATTTCTGGGATAACTGACAGTATCAAGCGCTCATCACCTGAGATTTTTCAGTTCTGGTTTCAAAACAGGAGAGCAGATTTCTTCTCGCTTTGGGTTATGGAGAACTGCGTTGTGGATGATGCCAAATTCTTTCATCCTTTCCTATGTTGTCAATTCCAAACTCCCATGTCCCAGCGGCTGCTGAGGAGAAGGCCTGGATGCCGTGTGTGGCTCCACTGGCTGGGGAAGTGATGGTGAGAGCATCAGGGGAGGCTGTGTTAGGTGCAGCTGACATTCTGTGGGCAGCATTGAGACACCTTTCAGTTCAGAAGACCTTCCACAATCGGAAAACTGTCCTCAGTCGTACTTTCCTGTGGCCTTGTAAATGGGCCGCATTGATTCCTGTTCCCATGACAATGTGCTGACAACAGACCTGGGAAAAGGAGAATGGACAAAGTCTGATCCTGGTGGGTTTCAGGCTGTGGTTCCCAGGCTCCAGCGATGACCCTTCTGGTGGAGCAGAACACGAGCAGTCAGTAATGTTAGAAGAACAGTTCAGAGGAATGTGGGATTGATCTCCTGAAGACCTTCCTTGATTTTTTCCAGGCTCTCTCATCCATGGAGGAATTCAGAAACCTGGATCGGGATATTGAGGGTTCTGCAAAACGGTGGAAGAAATTTGTTGAATCTGAGTGTCCTGAAAAGGAGAAGTTCCCTCAGGAATGGAAGAACAAGTCAGCTCTGCAGCGCCTGTGCATAATGAGAGCCATCCGACCCGACCGCATGACCTACGCTGTCAGGTAGGGGCACTTCTTTACTATCTCCGTAATGCTCTTGCTTTGCGGGCAACTTTGGGTCTGTGTTTTCTGGGGAACGGGAGTAATTCCAGACTATGTGCAGATTTATTTATTTATTATAGAACGTGAGTTCTGCAAAATGGTTTCCTATGAAGGCATCTGCTGAGTGAGCCGTCTTTGAACCCTGCAAGATGGTCAACACATTTAATTTAACTGGAATTTCTTGCTTAGGGAGATCTAACCCCAATATGCCCAATAGTAGTGGAGCAGCATGACTACCACTGGGCGAGCAGCAGACATGCCAACTCAGAAATGAGCATCATAGAATCATAGAATGGTTTAGGTTGGAAGGGACCTTGAAGATTATCGTGTTCCAACCCCCCTGCCACAGGCAGGGACACCTCCCACCAGACCAGGTTGCCCAAGGCCACGTCCAGCCTGGCCTTGAACACCTCCAGGGATGGCGCCTCAACAACCTCTTTGGGCAACCTGGGCCAGTGCCTCACCACACTCAAAGTAAAACAATTCTTCCTAATGTTTAATCTAAACCTGCCCTCTTCCAGTGTGAAGCCATTCCCCCTCATCCTATCACTACGTGCCCTTGTAAAAAGTCCCTTCCCAGCTCTCCTGGAGGCCCTTTGGGTACTGGAAGGCCGCAATAAGATCTCCCCGGAGCCTTCTCTTCTCCAGGCTGAACAGCCCCATCATCTCATGTTATACATCTGCTAGAGTCTTGTAATGATTAGTGCAACTTCTAGAGTTCGTTCAGGTCAATTTGAGTTACTGGATCCTTTCTGGCTGTTCCTTAGGCACAAGAATCAGCTGTAGAAGTAAAGGAAAGTCTTACAGAGGTTTTCACTTTTTTTTTTTCCCCTGTAAAATGAAAAATTTATGTGATGCTAGTTCTGAAAGTTGTAGTTGTAAATTATGTAGTGAAGGTAACTAGGCGAGTCTAAACTTTATGAAGGTGTTCAAAAGCAATACTCTTGTTCCAGGGGAAACTAAAGGTCTTTCACTCCATTAGGACTTGTTTTTCCATTCTCTGTCCTGGTAGTCTCTGATTTGACATTTCTGCGATGTCTCTCGTGCTTCTGCTTCTCAGATAGTTTATATTGCTCCACCATCTGGCATGTGCATGTACATGGTGCATGTAGAAGGTTGTATTATGCAGTGTATGAAGTAGATTCCTGTTTGTGCTTTAAAATTCACAGAAGAATGCAGACAAGACTGAGTGAAGTCTCCCTGTGGCCAATGTTATTACGTTTTGGTAAATTAAATACTATAATTTATCATAATGGTACCATTCTAAGCCATCTTCTTTTTCATTTCTTGCTCTTTTAGGGCTGGATTCTCCGTGTGTTCTCTCAGCTGAAAAGATTGGTTTTCCTTTTGTTGATTAGTTTGAGTAAAATAAGCTCTTGTCTTTCCGAACTTTTAACTGCATCTTTCATTTAAGCAAGTTTAATTCATTTCTTTCAATCAAAATGGTGGTACTCACGTAGCTCAAAAATACGTAGAACATAAAGTTTCAAAACTTTTCCTATTTGTCTTTTATGAAAAGGTAAGGGAAACCAAGTTCAAAAGCTTGGCTGGATATTTTTAGGGTCTGGACATGTCAAGCTTTTCCATTTGCGCAAGAGTATTTAAATGTTTGGGGTTTTTGCTTTGTTTCTTATCTAGAAGTAGGTTAGAACGTAAACATGTGCACAGTGCCTTCCCCAAGACTTTGTTTGTAGATGTTTGCAACTGGAATTCTTCTTGAAATACAGCATAGTCAGACGCTAGGCCCAAAAGGCTTAAGAAGAGCTTTTGTTTAGCGAAATCTCATACCTCAAAAGCAAATGGGAAATTATTAGTGGTAACAATGACAGTCACAATGTGTTTGAGTTCCTGGTTTCTCCTTGATAGTATCATAATCCTCAAACCTTTCTTCAGCCAGCAGTCTGGCTAGGGCAGATGCTGTTCCCTTAGTGAAGAAATTTGCTGTTCCTAAGAGGTCCACCTCTCTGGAAAATGCATAAGACTCTTCATCTGTCCTTCTCATGTCAGTCAGTGAAGTCCAATACTTTGATGTAGGAAGGAAAAGCTGTCTTTGGACTGAGCTTAATACAGTCAGCATTCTTGATGGCCACCACAGAAAGGCCATCTGGCGTCTTGTTTCCCTGAGCACTGTGAAAGTTATGTTGTGTCTGTGACCCTTCAAAAAGTGGGGGATCTTGTAGAGCACTGGGGAGCTGCACACTCTGACCACGAGGACTCCAGCCTCAACATCCCTACTGTAGCCAGGAGTGTTTCAAGATCGTGTGTGTGTTAACAAATGCAGCGAGTTTTAGATACCTGTGATGTCATTGTATCCCACAAGTTGTTTTGCAGCTCTCTTCTGTATATCAGATAAATCTGCTAACATGAAATGCCTTACGGATGATCAATGGGCATCACTACTAGTCCTCACCTTCCCGTCTCTCTGAGAGCCTTGACAAGTACTTGAGTGCATTTTGGAGTTTTTTTGTAACTTGGTAGCCTAAACACAGGTGACTGGGGGTATTTTAGATGCCCTAGAATATCCCTACCTCATTTCCAGCTGCTGTTCAGAAACGTGCAAAACCCTTTATGTCCCATGTCATATGTGCCAGCTCCATGACGATGGTCTGGGAAGCTCTTTGGTGTCTAAAATGATCCACCCCTGTACGGGCTTCTTGCATTTCCCTGTCTTGGAAGTTAGGTTTCAGCCACTCTTCATAGCAGATCCCTGGGGATATTTGCACAGGCTGTTTTGTTTCCTGGACCTAAGGAGCCATCAGGAGAAACCACTCGTACCCTGACTCACTCCTTAGAGCTTAGGTGGGGGCAGTGCTCTATTGTCCGTGACCAAGAACCATAATTTCCTCAAGAGGGATGTTCCAGTGTAAGTACCTATTTCATGCTTGAGTCTTATTGAAGAACATCAGCAAGGAACTCCTTACAACATCTTGTGCTCCTGTGCTTTCACCATGATGAGGTCAGATCAGTCCTGCAGCTACTAGCAAGGTATGACTTGCTCATGTTGAAGTCCTTCCAAAAGAACTGGTAATTCTGCCTTGAGGGATAGACCGATGCGGAAGGACTAAAGACTCCGGTAGCTGGCAACTCCAGCCATGGTTATGGCACTTAGGTGGACTTGTCAGATAAAAGATCTTAGGCAGCTGTGGCTTCGTATAACCTAGAAAAGCTGTAAGCCAGTCATTTGTCTTGCAGGGTGTTTTTGCTTTTTGTTCTGGCACCATTTCTCAAATCCTACTGCTCACGCTGTGAGCCACCCCTCTGAATGCCATGTTTGAAGGACACCAAGTGCAGGCGCTCTCCCAGCCCCGTCCCTGAGGGCAGCCCTGCCTTTCCTGCACCTGCGGTCCGTTTCAAAGTCTCCAAGTCACAGTAGTTGTGTTTCTGAGTCTCCCAGGCGTCATTTCATAGAGCTGAGACCTGGTGTAAAACAAGAATGTTGTGACCTCGCGTCTGATGGACTTCTTTAGATTTTGGGGACTGAAGCTTTCCAGCGGCTCTTTAGCAAACCTTGACCCAGAACAGAAAAATCTACTTGAAAGAGGTATCAAACAGAGTGGAAGCTTTTTCTTTTGCAATCCCTTAGGCATTTCTATCCCAGCTGCCTTTCACTAGTCCTTGAAGGAGACTCTCAGCTCTCTTAGAAGGAATTCGCTGCCTTATTCCAGTATCATCTACCAGGTGAAAACTGGTTGATGTTGTTCTTCCCCGTGGTGCTGAGGTTTTCTGAGTCATACATCGTCGCTGGAAGAGTAACTGCTCATTCCTGGGGTTTGAGTATGACATTCCTATCTTTGAGTCAATGCTCACTGTATCCTCTTTTTCTGAAGCGGTGATTTTGGAAGGTCACCCTGGGGAAATTCAGCCTGGCCGTTCTCCATGTGCTGTATTCTCTTCAGGCAGCTGCTGTGGAGCTGAATTTTTTCCTTGTTCGCTCAGTTGTATTTTTCCTTGTGACTCTCACGCAGAGGCTAAGCTCCACGCGCCAGATATTCTTAGAGCTCTTCACTTTTATCTTTCCAGAACAAAGTAATTTTGTAAATCATCTGGACTTTTTCTGACTTTTGGTGATAAATCTAAAGGAATGCTGTTTCCTCTCAAAGGCTGTATGGATTACAAAGTACACGGCGGTTTTCTATACATTAACTTAACTATTTCTTCTCTCCTGATATACCTTTGTCAGAATTAAGCCAGTCCTTGTATTGAACTCCTGAATACAGCGTTGGGCCTGGGAGGTCCCACTGTTTTCCCTTCTCGCTTCATTTGTCAGGTATTGCTGTGCCATGTGTCATTTTATCCCTGTAGAAAGTGCCACACGTTGCTACTGAGGGACGACTCCAGAAGCCCAGGCTGCAGACCCTCTCTAAAGTTATTCCATGCCCATTCTTTCCGTTTCTAATTTGTTTGAATCAGGAAAAATCAAAACTAATTAATTGATTATTTGCAGGGGAATCTGTCTTTTCTGGACAATAGTAGACAGGACAACCTTTTTTCTTTCTGGCAGAGATTTTGTAGAAGAAAAGCTTGGCAGTAAATATGTGGTAGGGAGATCCCTGGATTTTGCAACGACCTTTGAGGAATCGGGACCTGCAACCCCGATGTTTTTTATCCTGTCCCCAGGAGTCGACCCACTGAAGGACGTGGAGAAACAAGGTAAATAAATCATGTCTCTAGGCATACCACAGCATTGCTTTTTATCTTCTGCATAATTATCTTGGCATGACATTCTCGTTCTGTTTTTTTCCCCTCATCTCTTTGTAGATAATGGATAGAAATAAAAATAGATAATTGTGAGAGGATGTGATTGTTTTTTTGGAGTTTTTTCTCTTTCTTTTTTTTTCTTAAAGGTTTTTGGATTTTCATCTAAAGCTTAAATTAAACTTGCCTCTTTCCTGCATTGCCTGTATTCCCAGTGTGGTTCACACTGCAACAATTTCTGAGTTGGTCTTGTACACAACCTATAATTTACGTCAGAGATATGTAGTATGCTGTCAGATAGCTAAAAATAAGCAATAGCTCCCTGTAACAGTCTGCTGGTTAGTGTCAGAGTTTCCAGTTTTTAATCCCATCCTTCCTGAGTTGATTGTGGTGTGGATGGCCAGCTGTAGCACCGTCGGCTGGCTTCAAAGCCAAAGGGGCTTCTCTAAGGTGCCTTAATTGATAAGGCAGTGATTTCTGCTGTACGCCGACTGCTGTAGTCGATGCCTGTGCTCTGAAGCTGCTGATGGGCAGAATTTGCTCTGGGTCTGAGCTCAGCTGTGGAAGAATCACCATTTTCAGCCTGAATGTGGCAATTACAGTAGGTCTGGAAGGGGTCAGATGCCTTTGGGTCCTGCTTTAGGGCTGCTCCAGATTGCCATTCTGCTCATCAGATGTCTGTTCTCCTCCTCCAGCACTGCACTCCACATGTCTCCAAGGCCGTGACTTGCGATCAAGCCCCAGTGCTCCCCACAGTAGGGTGTATAATGTATTTAAATTGTATGAATTCCATATCAGACTACTATAGCAGAGCTGCTGGCTGGTTTTTAGCAAGCAGATCTCCAGACTAAACATCAGCAAGGCTGGCAGCCCCAGCAGAGAAACCAGTCAGACTCAGCCAAGCCATTGTCCAGGTGAGCGGTGGAAGAACGCTGACCTGTGGATTTCTTTGCCTTTCTATGGTGCACCTTCTGGGTCATCCCAAAATAGTGTTTGAGTCAGTCTTTACCCACAAACAGCTTTTGGAGATGTTAAAGCCCAGGGCGGCCTGTTGGCAGTTCTCAGTCGTGGGGAGTTCCTGGGCTTTGCAGTGTGTTTCGTGCTCTTTCCGCCCTGATACCAGGTCTCATTATTGTGAATTGAAGGGGACCCCCCTGAGGAAGGTCCTATCGTGTGCCTGGCTTCGCTTGGGAGCCTCATCGGTGGTCCTGCCCCCCTGTTTTATTTTCCTGTATGGGAAATGAAGCACTAAAATCCAACCGTGAATGGTTTAATTGGAATTGTAAAGATGAGCGTAGCTGAGCACCTGGGGTTAGTCAGCCAGAAAAGTTACAGCAAGTAAAAGTGTAAAAAAATCTAATGAAATAAAAGCACTGCTTCGGTGCAGCTGCACTGGCCTCAAAGCCTGCCTCCCTGGGGTTTGCACTGGATTCATTATTCGATAGTTTCTCTGCCCTTCATTAGCTTTTATTAAAGTGCAAGTCTGGCTAGATAATTCCCGTGAACGGAAGATAGCTTCTTCCAGATGCTGCCCACTCGCGGGGCCTTTCCTTGGCAACATGGGGAGGACGCTGCAGCAAACGCTGTTGGGCTGGGAGAGGTTCCCCACCACCCCGGGGCACCGTCCCCTCTCCTCTCCCAGCCAGCAAGGAAGGAGGAGGGCTGGCATCGTCTTCCTGAGGCAGCCAGCGCAGACTCACTGTGGATCCCTCCGCAGCCCTGGCCCTGTCCGTGGAGAAAGAAAACTGGAAACTCCCAAATATGGGGAGAGCTGTATCCCAGGGGTTGCTGTAGTAAGGCTAAGCAGAGAGGTCGAGCAACTGGAAAAGTTTCACGGAGTTTTCAGAGTTGGAAGGGACCTCTAGAGATCATCTAGTCCAACTCCCCTGCTAAAGCAGGATTGCCCGGAGCACATTACTCAGGACTGCATCCAGGCGGGTCTTGAAAATCTCCAGGGAAGGGGACTCCACCACCTCCCTGGGCAGCCTGTGCCAGTGCTCTGTCACCCGAACCGTAAAGAAGTGTTTCTGTGTATTTGAACAGAACTTCCTGTGTTCCAACTTGTGCCCATTGCCCCTCGTCCTGTCACTGGGAACCACTGAAAAGAGCCTGGCTCCGTCCTCCTTCAGCCCACCCTTTAGATACTTGTACACCATAATAAGGTCTCCCCTCAGCCTTCTCTTGAGTCCCAGCGCTCTCAGCCTTTCCTCATAAGGCAGATGCTCCAAGCCCTTAATCATCTTAGTTGCCCTTCGCTGAACTCGCTCCAGCAGTTCCCTGTCCCTCTTGAACTGGGGAGCCCAAAACTGGACACAGTATTCCAGTTGTGGCCTCACCAGTGCCGAGTAGAGGGGGAGAATGACCTCCCTCGACCTACTGGCCAAACTCTTCCCTATGCAGCCCAGGATTCCATTGGCCTTTTTGGCAACAAGGGCACATTGCTGGGCCATGGATAATTTACTGTCTACCACGACCCCCAGATCCTTCTCCTGAGAACTACTTCCCAGCAGGTCCGCCCCTAACCTGTACTGGTGCTTTGCATTCTTCCTCCCCAGGTGCAGGACCTTGCACTTGCTTTTGTTGAACCTCATTAGGTTCTTCTCTTCCCAGCTCTCCAGCCTGTCCAGGTCATGCTGGATGGCAGCACGGACCTCTGGGGTGTCAGCCACCCCTCCCAGTTTGGTATCATCAGCGAACTTGCTGAGGATACTCTCTCCAGGTCATTAATGAATATATTAAACAAAATTGGACCAAGCATTGACCCCTGGGGGACACCACTGGTTACGTTTGGATGTTTGTTTTACTTATGGCCATCTGTTTCCAGTCTTGCACCAGTCTTTGTCTTGCAAGACAAATTTTCTCCTTGTTTTACTGTAAAACTTCCCTGCATTTAGCAGAAATCGGGACTTAAGGGTGCACCGACTGCCTGAAAGCAAATCTGCCTGCAGAGATAAGTGTAGGCGATCCCAAGGGATCAGCACGTGGGGACATGTGGAGTGACTCCCCGGCTGAGCTGATTGCACCCTACTGTGGTGCGTGGAGCCAGTGGGGATGTTTCTTGGGCTGCTTCCCTCTGGCCTCCCAAATTGGTGCTCACCTTCTGAGGAGCACACAGCAGAGAGCACTTGCTCCAGGCAGTTACTCCTCCTGTGAAACAAGGAGCAACTGGTGTCCTCAGTCCTTGGACGACAGACAGATTTGGAAAACAGAACGGAAAATCTTTAGCCATGATCACTTAAAGGATCTGAGGCACTGGGATGCTGAAGAGAAATCAGGGAAGTCTGAAGGAGTATCACAGACTAAATGAATAAACACTAAATAGGTGCCATCCTTCCTCCGGAGCAGTTTTGGGGTTCCTGCCCTGTGCCCTGCAGAGGGGGATGTAGAAGGGTCGGCAGGAGGTGGCTGCAGTGGCTCTTGCAGCACTCCTTTCCCTTCCCCTTCCCCTTCCCCTTCCCCTTCCCCTTCCCCTTCCCCTTCCCCTTCCCCTTCCCCTTCCCCTTCCCCTTCCCCTTCCCCTTCCCCTTCCCCTTCCCCTTCCCCTCCCCTCCCCTGGCCATGGGCCTTCCCACAGGCATCATGGTACACCCAGAGATGATGCACTCCGTACCTGCCAAAGCCCATGATGATCCGTGAGAAATCTGGAGGGCTGACTGATCTCTCAGTCCAAGGAACCTGGGAGGCCGTGGTGGAGGCCACAGGAAGCTCACGCAGATGGCATTTCAGCTGCCTTCTGTCATGGATGGAGCATGCACTTCACTCGTAGAGAGAAGCAGCGATACATTTATTGATATAAAACAGGGATTTAACAAAGTTTGATAGTAAATGCGACAGTGGTTTAACAGGATTCGATGGCAGGACACACTGGGTTATTTACTGCGTGGAGGACATGGTCAGACAGAACTGCCAGGGAGACCCTCCTGTTGAGTGGAGGTTCAGAAAGGAGCCCTTTGCCTTCTAACCTCCTTCTCAGAGAGGAGTCTCAGTGCTGCTGGATCCAATCCCAGTCCCAGACTTGGTGAACAGTTTATGTCTAGAGGATTATATATGCGCAATCAATCCTTTCTATCGCTTAGCTAAGATTTCAAAGTTCAGCATGCTATTAGTCACTTCCCGAGAATCTGTTGCAGCAAGGAATCTCTGAATCTGGAGGAGTAACCTTGAGCAGTGTCCCTGCTCAAGGGGAGATCCTGGCGTGCAGCCCACTGCTGTGCAGGAGAGCTCAAAGGGCTCTTGGGGTGTCCGCTATTTATGGGGTCGAGATGATTGACCTTTAGTCATATTTGCATATGGACCACAGTGCCAGTGTTGTGGTTAGGTGGGCGCGTTGCTCAAGTAAGCCCTTGGCTATTGAGTTGCTGTCTCCCCAAACCCACTTTTGAGCCGGATGCAGCCGTCAGGACTAGAAGCACCCATTATGACCACCACAGGTGGTTATCGCTTGGGCAGGGTTATATCAGGAGATAAAGGTCAGGTTGGGGGTTGGGGGAGCACACCATCACACCTTGTCAAAAGGGAACGGGTTTCTAACCTTACTGCTGGTTCACTCCCTGGAGGTGTTCAAGGCCCGGTTGGATGGGGCTTGGAGCAACCTGGGCTGGTGGGAGGTGTCCCTGCCCAGGGCAGGGGGTTGGAACTGGATGGTCTTTAAGGTCCCTTCCAACCCAAACCATTCTGTGATTCTAGCGTGCACTGCAGGGTGCATTTCCCCACCGAAAGATGCCTTGTTCAAAGCCTATTTAATCAGCAGGAAATGATTTTAATTTCCTATCACTGTAAAATATGTTTTTACACCAGGTTTCAGGGGAATAATGTTCTTTAAACAAGAGGCACTTTGTAATAATGTACCTTTGTGTTGATGCTGCTCTGTAATTAAAAGTAGTTTGGAAGAAGCCACTGCTGTTTTCAGTGCTTCGGCAAGGAGTGCGTGCGAGACAAGATAACTGTTATAAGAAGTGCGATAGCTCTTCCGTGAGGGTTTTTGATAAGACTGATCTCTGCCTCGCTGCTGCTGTGTGAGATCAGCGGTGCTGCGTGCCGTTCCAGGTAAAAGTGCTGAACATCGCTCTTTTTTTTTTTTTTTTTTTTTTTTTTTTGTCTTTTAGGGAAGAAACTTGGTTATACATTTAACAACAGGAATTTCCACAATGTTTCCCTTGGACAAGGTCAAGAGGTAGTTGCTGAACAAGCTCTCGACCTGGCTGCGAAGGAGGGTCACTGGGTCATCCTTCAGGTACGGTGTCTTTGGAAACAGTCCTGCTGTCCTCCCAGGTTACCCGATGCTGCTCGCCGGAGCGAGGGCAGTCCGTCCTGACCTGCTGGGAGATGGCACATGGTGTCATCTGTGTGTCCAAAGCAGCCACCTTCTAACTGTTTCTTCCTGCTATCTGTTGCTTTCATCGGGCATTGGCGTTTTGGTTTTCTTGCTCTTTGAGCCTTCGGTAGGGTGTGTAGTTGTAGGGAGTCCTCTGAGGGGAGGTTGTGCTACGCTTTCCTGTGTTTTTATTTGCTTCATGAATAAATAAAGAGCTTTGCTCTTAAGAGCTGTTAGACTAGTTCTCTTACTGCCGCCCAAAACTTACCACATGTTTCAATGAGCACGAGAATGTGCACACACCACCGGAGGACAGGCAGAGGCTATCAGCAGTGGTGCCAATTCCTTGATGCACCCCAAAACAGGTAAATGTTTGAAGCTCTTATCACAACTCAGCAAAATGTTTCAGAGCCTTTTAGGGTGCAAAGGGAGCTCTGTCTTTGTCAAGTGCTCTCTGGAGCCGCTTACTCAGGGGGCGCATGGGTTTGGTCTCATGCAGAGTCCGTGGTGCCAGCTCTCATCGCAGGTCTTGGGAACCCCTTGGATTTCGTTTATTATCGCTGAATTGTTTGGATAAGAATTAGATTAAGACAAAGCTTTGAGTCCCGATCTGAGCCTACAGGCCTGATTTTGGATTTAAATTAAATGCCACTGATATTTTTATCTTAACTTCTGCTTTTTTTGCAAGCTCCCTCTAAGGTAGACAATATTGAGCTTTTCAAGAGCTTTTAATACATGTGGCTGCAATACTGGCAGCTGCCTTTGAGACGGTGAAGAAAATACACAGCTTTTTGAGACATGTTCCATTCAGTAATGCAAAGTGAAGGCTTCTTTTCTACGGTGATGTTTAGATCCTGTAAAGGATCTGTTAGCAATGTCAGCTTCCGTGTCTTGCTTCAGTGCTAGCAGATGAGTACTGTGGGCCTGAAGTA
The DNA here is from genome assembly GCF_965231255.1 of Vanellus vanellus. Lineage (NCBI taxonomy): Eukaryota > Metazoa > Chordata > Aves > Charadriiformes > Charadriidae > Vanellus > Vanellus vanellus. The sequence goes on from NC_138922.1 coordinate 1,819,343, forward strand.
TTTTTATTTCATCCGTTCACATCTTCTCTGGTGGTCAGAGGTCTCTGGTAGTCAGTAAGAGGTCTCAGCAGATGCTGAAGGTTAAATCAGAAGAGCTGCAGAAATTAGATTTATGTGGAGGAACGATTTTGATGGTTGGGCTAACTGGTTTTCCAACAACACCTGCCAAGTGTGACTGTCTCTGGAAGCACAGAGCGGACAAGTTCCCACGTGAGCTTCGAGAGCAGCTTGATTCAGCTGGCAGCTAACAGGTTGTGATACAAACTACATGGGGCAAGCTCAGCAGTCACAGCAGTGGCCAGGAGGACAGGCTGCCTGCTGGCAGCGTTGGGGGTCCTCAGGGTCAGTCAGTCATCTGGGATTTTCTCTGGTGTGGTCACAAATCTGATATAAAACTTTGTCCATGTAAATATTCTAGTTCTGTGTTTTGCTCGGTTTGGAACGAAGCAGTATGTACAGGCAAGACTGATTCAACACAGAGAACAGAGCTCCTTCTTCCTTTGTTTTTATAGTCATGGACCTTCTGAGCAATCCAGGCAGTGAGGGCCCCACTAGGAGCTGGAATCGTGCCTTGGTGGCACTTCACTCTCGGCACAGACCTGGAAACATCCAGCAGGTGTTTGAGGCAGGCAGTACCGTTTCTCTCCGGTTTCTGCGTCTGGTGTCTCGGTTAGGCGCTTGGAGTGACAACAAAGCAATGGGACTTAATTGTTAACCAGATTGGCCGAGCTGCTCGGCTCCAGGACCTGTCTCTGTATCTCACTTTGTGTTCCCATCTCCTTCCAAGAGCTGGAGCTTCATGTAAAATGAGAAAGAGGGAGAACAACCTGAGGGGCTCAACGTATGTCCCCTGCATCGACAGACACAACTCTCCTAGTTGGACAAAACCCTTTCATGGTCAGTGGACATCCACCTGAAATGAAATCACCCTCTGGACAAACTATTTTTCACATGGTTGGACAAACTATTTTCATAAGGCTGAAACTCTCGACCTCTCCAGATACTGGTAAATTCAGTATCCAAACTCACCACAGCAGGAGCCAGCGGGTAGGGTGCCCCCAAAGGATTCTCCTGTCATTTCAGTCATAGGAGGATCATAGCAAATATTTGCCATACGGTAGTTTATTTGGCCCGGTCTTTCCTGCAGGGCTTTTGATGACCAATACCTTGCAAACAGTTTCAGGAGTAGATCAGTTGCACAGGATCTGGAATGACCCAGACAACTCAATTTACAAAGGTGTCCCGGGATTTGTGGATCATCGCATTAATAATAATAAAGGAGAGGACAGAGCAGATCTCAAGAGGCAGTCAAGATAATTTTACCCAGGTTAATCAAACTCATTATTTGGAGGCTGTATCTCACCCACAGGGCAGTAATACTCAGCCTTCCTTCCCATTTGCTTTTGAGCAGACAAGAAGCAACTGTAGGGTTCACTTCTGTGTTTTGCTATCCACCAAACAACAACTCAGCTCACATGGAGCAGAGCTTCCCTCCCATCCACTGAATTTGCCATCTGATATCAACTCATACACACATTCTCCAAGACAAACACTTGATATGATCTCCTAGGTGGCTTTTACGCATGTAGTTCATTATTGGTCCTTGATTGGAACCAGAAATAATGATAGTCGAGTACTTTGGGCAATAATGAGTTGGGGAATTAGGTTTGTGGGAATTGGTTGTTAAGGGTTATTGAAACAGTTGGGAAGTCCTTACTGGATTACAGAAGCAGGGTCTCTGTTGTTACTGCTGTCCTGGGACCAATTCCTTCTCAACCGTGTTGGCCAGCCAGCGTTGCCGTCTGACATCGTACAAAGCAAAAGAAAGAAAACAGCATCCATGTCTCCCCTGGCAACTTGAAAGTTTTTCATCTCGCTCTGAAAATTGAGATTTCAATGAATGACTGATTTTAGAAGAGAACAACAGAAAGCCACCCAATCATTCATTCCCATAGAAAGAAAATGACTCTCACACTGGCAGAGCCTGACCAGTGCAGCTTTCTGTTCCTCTAGCATCAGCTTTGCTGAGCTCCTACCCCGTGCTGTCACAGGACCCACAGTGGTACTATCTGATGACACAGATGATGAGAGAATCAAGTCCACAGATAAAATTATTCTCTATGAATACAGATGGTCCAACTGCTCCAATAGGAGCCTCTTATGGCAAAAGTGCAGTTGTCTGAAGGAGAAGTTGTCTGGGGGTCCTAGTAGACAGTAAATTATCCATGGCCCAGCAATGTGCCCTTGTTGCCAAAAAGGCCAATGGAATCCTGGGCTGCATAGGGAAGAGTGTGGCCAGTAGGTCGAAGGAGGTCATTCTCCCCCTCTACTCTGCACTGGTGAGGCCACAACTGGAATACAGTTTTGGGCTCCCCAGTTCATGAGGGACAGGGAACTGCTGGAGCGAGTCCAGCGAAGGGCAACTAAGATGATTAAGGGATTGGAGCATCTGCCTTATGAGGAAAGGCTGAGAGAGCTGGGACTCTTTAGCCTGGAGAAGAGAATGCTTACAGGTATCTAAAGGGTGGGCTGAAGGAGGATGGAGCCAGGCTCTTTTCAATGGTTCCCAGTGACAGGACGAGGGGCAATGGGCACAAGTTAGTACACAGGAAGTTCCGTTCAAATACACGGAAACAGTTCTTTACGGTTCAGGTGACAGAGCACTGGCACAGGCTGCCCAGGGAGGTTGTGGAGTCCCCTTCTCTGGAGATTTTCAAGACCCGCCTGGATGCAGTCCTGAGGAATGTGCTCTGGGCAATCCTGCTTTAGCAGGGGAGTTGGACTAGATGATCTCTAGAGGTCCCTTCCAACTCTGAAACTCCATGATTCCGTGATTGTTACCTGAGGGCTGCAGAGACAAACCCCGGCACAAGCCCAGCAGCTGCTCTTTTCTAAATCGTTGGCATTGGAGAACTGAGGATGATCTTTGAGCTCCACAAAAATCCATTTGACATCCAGTTCAGTCTCTGGGTCTCCTTAGAAACAGTTCATAGGTTTGTCGAGTTTTAAACCAGATTTTTCTGGCCATAATAAGGGCATAGAATTTGGATCTGATACTTTCACATTAGGTGGGTACACCATCTAACCACTTGGCACTGAGCTTCCAACATCAACTGTCAAATGTAGTTTGAAGTGTTAGGGATGACTGGTGGAAAGGAGTCTGCTGGGGAGGTAGGACAACAATGAAACAACATCTTGAAAGACCAAAGAAAGTTTTACATAGATTTAGATTTTTGTGTTACCACAAAATCACATTTTTCTCAAGACCCTTTTTGTTGCCAGGTGGATTTGGACCTGCCTTTTAGGTAAGCCCTTTTTGGAACTGTCCCGTCCACAGCCCGTAGTAGATTTAAGGGAAAGGCTGCACAAATGCTTGGTGGCACCTGTCATGCAGCTTGCAGAGTGAGTCAAATCAAGGGTTCTCTTTTTGGTGACCCTTGGCAGCATGTTTCCCTATAGAACTGGTCACAGGGGCTGTGAGGCTGCTGCACCAAACCTGGTTAACGCGTTGGTTGATCGTTACAAGACAGAAGCAGCAGAAAAAGTGGATACTGAAGCTGCGAGAGCAGTTTTTAAGTCTGTTCAGAGTGGGTGACTGCAGTCATGTCTGTACCAAAGGGCTGGGATGGCTGAGACACGCAAGGGAACGTGAGGACGGCGTCTGGCTGTTGGCAGACTCCAGTCCCATGAACAGAGTCAGGTGCACGAAATATCTCCGGGACTCACAGCTCATGCATGACCAGTTGTCCTCTTCTGCACCAGTCACTGTTTCTTGTATGTTGGTGCTTTTTCATTTTTATTTTTTGAATCTCTATTTTCGCCCTCTAAATTCAACTTCTTAGCAAAAAAGATTTTTGGGGGGAGAAAACTGCAAATTATTTTTTTTTTTTTAATGCTGCAAATATCCGTGCAGAGTGTTTGACTATTCCAGAATGTCTTAAAGAAAAGAAAACGGAAACAGAAAAAAAAGGAAGGTTAGAGAAGCCAGTCCTTGGCATGTTGGTTTCAGCTTTGACAAATTGACATCTTCTGCCTAAGAAAAGATGTGCCAGAAACCTCTCGGCCGGCTTTATTGCGCTCTCCATGGGCCACAGCTCTCTGCCGGTCCCCAGCAGGCAGTGGCCTGCAAGGTTTGGTCTCTGGTTGGCTCACACCCGAAGGGCTGTTAACAACAGTTCAAATGGCCTATGTTTCCATGAGAAAGAAATTGAGACAAAGAGAAAAAAAAAACAAAGTTTCTTTTATAGCAGGTTGTATCAAATATGCAATACCACTGCTTTGGCACTCAGACAATCCACAAAAAACATCAGAAAAAATGCAAATGGAAACAGTTAGTAGCTCATCCCCCCACCTTAGTGTTTTTCTCAGGTTAGAAGAAAAATTCTAATAGTTTTTTGTATTCTTGTTCATAAGGTTGGGAGAAAGGCAGGTTCTGTCAATTCACAGGCTGTGGGGTACTCTGTGGGTCTCTAAATCAGGAAACAGATTTCCTTTTCAGGAGTTTTCAAACGCTGTATGTTCCTTTTCCCCTGAGCAAATAAACTTTCTTCTTTTTTTCAAGGTGTGAGATGGGGTTACATTTGAGTATTTGGCAGATGGAAAGTAGTTCATTTCACAGAGGCTTGGGGTACCTCCTTTGGAAGGGAATAACCAGCTCCGGAAGGTCATCACCTCTTGGGACTTCTGTTCATTCCTCCCTGTTGCCCACCTCCCCAGCTGTCTCTCTGGGGCTGGATTGATGGAGAAGTTATCCTAGGATGGGATGGCAGGGGAACACAGGTCTGTAGGAGGTTGGTGTTGCACACACACAAGATTTCACGCAGACACCAGGCACCACCTCCTTTGCTCCATAGCCTTCCATTCATTTGAAGGGGGAGCATTCAGTTTTAAAGTGGAGATAGAGCTAATTGCCAGTTTGTTACTCATGGCGAGTTCTGTAGCCTTGGAGCTAGGAAGCAGGCAGGTACCACAGCTAGGAGATGGTCTTTGGACAACAAGTTGCCCATGAGCCACCCATGTGTCCTTGTGGCCAAGAAGGCCAATGGTCTCCTGGGGTGCATTGCAAATAGCGTGGCCAACAGGTTGAGGGATGTCATCCTCCCCCTTTACTCTGCCCTGGTGAGGCCACATCCTGAGCACTGTGTCCAGTTCTGGGCTCCCCAGTTCAAGAAGGACAGGGAACTGCTGGAGAGAGTCCAGTGGAGGCTATGAAGATGATTAAGGGAATGGAGCATCTCTGTGACGAGGAAGGGCTGAGACCCCTGGGGCTGTTCAGCTTGGAGAAGAGAAGGCTGAGAGGGGATCTCATCAATGCTTATCAATACCTGAAGGGTGGGTGGCAAGAGGATGGGGCCAGACTCTTTTCAGTGGTGCCTAGGACAAGGGGCAATGGGCACAAACTGGAACACGGGAAATTCCATCTCAACATGAGGAAAAACTTCTTTCCTTTGAGGGTGGCAGAGCACTGGCACAGGCTGCCCAGAGAGGCTGTGGAGTCTTCTTCTCTGGAGGTATTCAAAACCCACCTGGACGTGTTCCTGTCCAACCTGCTCTGGGTGACCCTGCTTTGGCCGGGGGGTTGGACTTCATGATCTCCAGAGGTCCCTTCTGACCCCCACCATTCTGTGATTCTGTCTGAGGGTGCAGCCAGGCTCTGCCCTCTGCAGCTGATGTTGGATGGAAGCTTCCTATGATGAAGATCTTTCCACCTTGGGTAAAAACCCCCACATACAGGTGAATAATCTCTCATCTCCCATTGTGCGGATGTGTTGGAAGATGAATCCTGCTACCAGCAGGGCCAGCAGACAGGGCTGTGCCATTCCAGTAACAGCATCTTCCCAAATTTCTCCTTGTGAGAAATCTCCTGGTCTCTTCCTGGAATATTTTGGCTGCGAGACTCTCGGTGCCGGCTCTCTTCCAAGGTTGAAAGACGTGCTGTCCTTGAGGGTTGGCTGTTTGAAACACCCACACAAACGAACTTTTCTTGAAAACAAGATTTATTAAAAATAGGAGGAAAATCAGATCAAAGATCACGATGTGCTCAGCTCAGAGGGACAGATAATCTGTATCCTGGAATATTAAAACTCTGGTAGAAGAAACTTCAAGTCCATTGCAAGTCTTTGTAACGAATCTGTCAAATCAGAGGGTGCCATCTGACTAGCAATTAACAGATTCTTTAGCATCTGTATTTAAAGCAGTGGAAGATTATTGGAACAAATGAATTAGTCTCTACTCAACAGTATGCAAAGTTTCAGAACAAACTCTGAAGGACAAAATAAGTAAAGAATTGTACGTAAATGTATCAAATGTAATAAGAATTTGCTAAAGACGGATCAGGTCTATTTGATACTTTGCACTGTGAAGGTAACTTAAGTTTTAGAGGAAATACAGCAGCTCTCATTGAGGTGGGCTGTAGTAGGGCTGCAGAGATGGTGCCACACAGGGATGTGTTAGGGAAGCTGCAGAAGTTGGATGTTGCTAGCGGAACTCCCGAGGAACAGTCATGGGCCAGTCTTACTTTAGACATGACTTTGGCTTAAAAAAATGAGTGTTAATGGCTTTGCACTGATACATTATTAAAAGAGGTGTCGTCGATAGAGAAGAAGATCAAAATGTAATACAGGAAGACTGGAGCATCATGTGGGTTTGGAGTTGTTGAAATGGGATGCAGTTTAACAGAACAGTGCAAGGACACGTCCTTAGGACTAATAACAAAGAGAAAAAGAGCTGCTTCAGGTAGAAGACATTCCTGCGATGAAAACAGCAGGTATGAACTAGAAGTGGAAATTTTTTTGGCTATCTGAGCAGTGAAGGTCCAGCACAGCCTCCCTGAGGTGTGGTCACAAAGCCCATTGCAGGGGGTTGGAACTAGATGATCTTTAATATCCCTTCCAACTCTAACCATTCTATGATTCTATGGCTAGATGGGAGTCCTGCCATTCAGAGGGACACGGACAGGCTGGAGAATTGGTCTGGCAGGAACTTCATATATCCAATAAAAAGAAAAGTCAAATCCAGCACGTGAGGAGGAATAACCCCATGCACCAATATGCTCTGGGGACCAACTGCCTGGAAAGCAGATTTGCAGGAAAAGGACTTGGGGGTTCTGGTGCGCAAGAAGCTGAACGTGAGCCAGTAAATGCGCCCTTGCAGCAAAGAATGTCACCAGTATCCTGGGTTGCATTAGGAAGAGCACTGCTGGCAGGTCAGGGAGGTGGTCCTTCACTCTGCTCAGCTCTTGTGAGAGACATCTGGCATGCTGGGTCCAGTGCTGAGGATTGTTCAGCCTCAAGAAGAGACGACTTGGGGATTTTATCAATCATCAACACTTGATGGTAGGGAGTAAAGACTAGACTCTTCTCAGTGGTGTCTAGTGGCAGGAGAAGGGGAGATGGGGACAACTTGAAATAGGGGAGATTCTATTTAAATGTAAGTACAATCTTTTTTACTGTGTGGGTGCTCAAACACTGGAAGAAGTTGCCCAGAGTTTGTGGAGTCTCCATCCTTGGAGAAATCCAAAACCCAGCTGAGGTTGTGGGCAACCTGCTCTACCTGACCCTGCTTTGAGCTTAGAAAATCCCAAGAGGTGTCTCCAACATCAGTAATTCTGTCATCTCTGCTTTCCCACTGTCAAGTTAGCCATGAATATGGTTTCTCTGACGTATGTAGTCTCCCTTGTGTAGGGAGGAAAGAGCTTTGCACGTCGGGGAGCACTAAGCTATGAGATAGCATAAACTGTGTCTGCTCAGTTTCCCTCTCTGGGCCCACTTGAAAGCTTTTTGCTAAAACAGTGACCGTCACAATCACAAAATGATGTTTATCATCAGCCTAATAGCAAAGAAACAGTGAAATTTGTTTCCATGTTTACAGATGCACGTCTGAATGAACTGATGCGGGGAAAAGCTCAGACATTAGATATTCCCAATTTAATTGTAGTCTTCATCCATTAGCCAAAATGTCACTTCCCTCTCTTTGTGATCAAGTTAATTTAATTCTTGAGCATCTTTCCATTTTCATAGGTTGTTGCTTCACTGAGTCGGGTTCATGTACTAAATTGAATCAAACAGTGAGCTCCTAGAGCAAAACTGTATGAGAGTCAGGCATTGGCAGAGCCCTTCTTATTGCATCGTGAATACAATGGAGCCTTTGTCTGTGCACTTCACAGCTAGTCCTAGCTACAAGAAAAAGAGATATATTGTCCTGTATGAGATATATTGCCCATTCAATAAGCATTTGGCACAAGCCTCTGTTTCAGTAGAGACGAGACTAATTTTCCTTCCAGCCACAGTATCTTTTCATTCCTAGATATATATATAAAATGAGAAATACCCCCTCTACCTCCAGTTCTCCTTCATGATTTTTGGACAGATACTCTGATGGAGAAAGATACTGGATTTCACACAGCTGTTTTCCTTCCTGCCTCATGTCACAACAGCCATTCCCAAGTTTTTCCAATTGCAAATCCACTTACAGAGCAACAAGTAATCCAAATATTAATCTGGGATGGAATTAAGTTTCTGTTGGGCTTTCAATAGCCGTGTAACTACTGCAATCCCCATTTTGTTGTGCAGCTGTCCTGGAAACCTCTGTCTCAGGACATCTTTTGGGTTAAAGCACAAACGTAATAAAGTCATCCTGAAAATAAAGCTTATTTTCCTCCATTTCTTGAGATGAACGAAGCAATTGTCCTTTGCTGTGCAGTTCACCTGCTCATCACTACCTGCCTTTACATCTTTGTATCTTATGAAGTGAAATTTGGCTCCAACATTGTCTTCAAAACTTTGGGGAGTTCAGTCAGTCCACATTTCCTGTAGATCATGCTGGTTTGCTCTCTGGCCTGGTGAATCCCAGCAGTTTCCCGTACCACTAATGGCTGCATTTGGGCTGAGGTCCAGATCTCAACTCTGGACTGTGGGGTTCAAGCAAAGGGTGAAGCACTGGATTGGTTGGAGAAGAGATGAGGACAAACTCAAATGCCTTCCAAAGCCTTAAATTGTGTCAGCTTCTGTATGAATACAAGTGGATCCATGTGGCGTCTGTTTTTCTGTTGTTGTATTGGATCCAAAGAAAGAAGAGGCCAGAGACAGACCTAAGCTAGCAGTTGCCGCTGCAGCAATGTTTTGATGTTCCTCTTCAGAAGAGGCAATATCATGCCATCATCTTTCCCCTGAATGCCCTCTGCTGTCTAACCATGGACTGCTGAGTGCAGCTGACCTTCTGTTTCTCCTGGGTCCTGCCAGCCTCTCATTAGACCCTCATCATGCTCTATGCACTCATTCGGTCCCCATTTCCTCTCTTCTTGTATTTCATCATAGAACCATAGAATGGTTTAGGTTGGAAAGGACCTTGAAGATCGTCGAGTTCCAATCCCCCTGTCATAGACAGGGACACGTCCCACCAGACCAGGTTGCCCAAGGCCACATCCAGCCTGGCCTTGAACACCTCCAGGGATGGGGCCTCAACAACCTCTCTGGGCAACCTGTTCCAGTGCCTCACCACCCTCAAAGTGAAAAATTTCTTCCTAATGTTTAATCTAAACCTGCCCTCTTCCAGTGTGAAGCCATTCCCCCTCATCCTATCACTACATGCCCTTGTAAAAAGTCCCTCCCCAGCTCTCCTGTAGGCCCCCTTTAGGTACTGGAAGACTGCAGTAAGATCTCTCCAGAGCCTTCTCTTCTCCAGGCTGAACAACCCCAACTCTTTCAGCCTCTCCTTATAGAAGAGGTGCTCCAACCCTCAGATCATCTTCGTAGCCCTCCTCTGGACCCCCTCCAAAAGGTCCATGTCCTTCTTATGTTGGGGACTCCAGAGCTGGACGCTGTACTCCAGGTGGGGTCTCACGAGAGTGGAGTAGAGGGGCAGAATCACCTCCTTTGACCTGCTCTGTCTTTGTACCTGAATTTTTTCTTCCTCTCTGCCAGCAACCTGAGGCAATATCCGCACTTGTCAGTTAAATGGTGCCAGGAGACATCTGGGGGCCTGGACCTCAGCTGTCTGTCCTGTCCCTTTGTCAGCACTGATTCTGCTCCTGGTGTCAGATGAAGAGGTCTGGATCTCTCCTTGACAGTTCAGGAGGGAGGACAGGCCAAGGAGCATTCCAATAGACACCTCATCCATTACCCATCATATTTTGGAGCATAAAACAGGTCAATGGTGTAGAAAGGGGCAACTGTGAATAAATCAGCCCAGGGATAGTCCTAGGCAAGTTTAATTTACTATTGTCAACTTTAAGGCATGTCTGTGCTAAAAGAACATGCAAAATATATTGTATTTAATTCCAAAAATAGTCTTAAAATCTATCAGATGCTTGCTGATATCCTGGAAGTGCTGTGAAGATTTCAGACCAGCCCTCTTTGGGTTTTGTCTTCTGTGCCCTTTCTCCGCTTGCATCTGCCTTCTGCATACCTTGACCAGGGAAAGGGTCGCAGAACAGCCTATTTTTGCTCAACTGCCAACAGAAGAGGGCTCGGTTCTTCTTTGGAGAAGGGACTGCAGCAGATGTGGATATGTACAAATCCTGAGAGCAGGGAAGTTGCTACAGCACAGCTTTAATATGGGGCCAGTGGTGGCCCAGCCAAGATTCTGAGTGCCCATAGAGGCGTAAAGTCCCCTCCAATGCTTGTACTGACTTGACTCAGCGTTGCCAGTACCTGTATAGGTAGAGCAGTGCTGTGTTGGTGAAATCACATTGCACATTGTGGAGGAGACTCATCCACAAACAGACGGCAGGAACAGATGCGTAGTTTTTAACACAGCAAAAGGCAGAGTGGTGCCATCATGTCCTTAGTGGCTGAGGTGGTGAGCAGAGAAGTGACACTCTTTGTAGATGACAGAGCTATGTAGTTTGGCCGTGCCCAAGTAAGATGATGGGGAACATCATAGGGCCAGCAACACACGAGGAAGAGACTGCATGTTCAGAGGTGAGACTGAAGGACAACAAATTAATTGCACTTGCTGTTAGGTGCTGTAACCCTCCCCCAGATTGTGTGTGGAGAGGCTCGGTGGGGGTTAAGGGCTTCAGGGAGGGCTCAGATAGTGCTGACTCTGCAAGGATCAAACGTGTTCTTCCTTGTCCAGTGTGACCACGGAGTGAGGTCTGAAAAAGCCTCAGGGTGCTACTGCTGAAATCCAAGCACTTCACCTAGGTGAGAATGGGACGCAGCCTCACTGCCTGCCCAGTGGGGCACCTTGGTCAGTTGGCTGCCATAATTTCTCGGCTAAGGCAAAGCACATGCCAGAGACAGGGTAAAACTTCCCTGGTGCTCCCAGAGCTCTGGGACTGCCTGTCTCCACATTGAGCAACAGCAAACTTGTGGCTGGGAAATAGCTTGGTCTCATAGATGTGTGAGCTGGTGGTGGTGGTGGGGTCTGTGCTTGTCTGTTTTGGTCTCTGAGTCCTGTAGTGGCATTCACATGGCCACAGGGCTGGCTTTGGAAGGATGGAGCCGTTCCTGGGGGCGTGTGTCATCTTCTCATGTGATGAAACCTCACACTACCATTGATGGGAAGCATGGCCAAGGGAAGAGACTCTCTGCAGTGCCCTTTCCCTGTCCTTTTTTATATCCCAACACGATGTGGTGAGTATTAAAGCATTGGCTGTCTCTGCAAGTAAAAGCAGTGCCTAGCTCCTGAGAGCACCTTGCGAAAGAATGAGACTTTGCAAAAACAACTAATTCTTGTTGCTCCAAAAGGCGATTTGTGGTAAGGCGTGAAGGAGAGTGCCGCTTTCAGAAATGTGAAGGGTCTCCAGTTGCTATCAGCAAAGGGAGCACATTGTGGGGTGTGTGTGCTGGTTTTTATATATGTGGTGCTATTTCTGATGGTTACCGTAGCAACGCTTGCATCCTGTGATATACGTTCTGCCTTGTGAAGTACAAACACACAGAGGTGCTTGGAAGTGAATTCCCAAAGAAGAGCCTCTGGTGCTGCCACGTTCCTGCACGTGCGCCCCAGCCCAGCTCTTGCTGCAGACCCCCATCCTCATCACTCGTACTCCCGAACGCAAAGTGGGGACGCAACACGGGTCAAGGTGCTGTGGGAATGGGCACGGTGCATGGGAAGGTGTTTCAGATTTCTTTTTTGCCTTCTTTTCAGCAGTTTGCTTTTTAGCAGGACTCGGCCCCCACCCTCCATTCATAAAGCAAGGTAATGAATTTGAAACCATTTCTGCCTGTAGCACAGACCTAGACACGAGCTGTGAGAAAGCAGAGATGCCGGGGCACTGTCTTTGACGCTTGCACAGACTTCAAAATCTGGCTACGAAGAAAAAGCAATGAATTGCCTTGCTGTGTCCTGGGAAAGTGTCTTCAGAGGGTCTTACAGAATTAGGAGGACATAAAACGGGTGCAGTGTAACTGTGCCATGGGGTTTAGGGAGATAGCATTGGGAGCACGTGAAGCCCTGAGCCAAAGGAAGGTGGACAGGCTGGATGAGACCTAGAGGTAGCCCATGAAATTGGTGGGAAGCAGGTTTCAAAACAATCAAGAGGAGGCGGTTCTTCAATGAGCACGTAGCTCAGCGGTCACGGGTGCTAGTGCAGCATAGTCTGTGTTATGTCATTATTGATAATTGACATAACATTCGAGTATTATGACCACATATGTTATCATTAGTCGCGTTCTGTCAAGTTGTGGTATCTGAATGCTGAGAATTAATTTGCAAAGTTTCCTTCAAACGCGTGAATCCCCTCCACACCCCCTCCATCTGTTTTTTGCAGACATTCATTTGATCAAGTCATGAATTCTTAGTACCAACCCAAGTTTTGTTCCATATATTCCTTTTCTCCATCCCTTCTGTCCGAAAAAAATAGTATATAAATGCACTAAATTATCATTAGATTAGAAATATTCCCTACATCAGCTGTTATAAGGCAGTGATACTGACAAATAATGATCGTTGGTGTCATGTCAACACAAGCAACAGCAATTATTTTCCGGCCATCTTATAACACCACAAAAGCAGATGTAGGAAGAAACTACCAATTAAAGATGAAAATACGTAAGGTCAGGTGTGTAGTCTATGATTAAACTGATACTTAATGCACAATTTTTCTTTTGCTATTCTGTTGAGCTCTTTCCCTGCATTACTGACTCTCTGGGGCTGTATGAAACACTTTGGTTACAGGTTTCAGTCCACTCCTACTTTATTATTGGGCTTGTCTTTTTAGAGTGAGTTGGTTGCCTGGACCCTGGGAATCACCTCGTCTCTTGAAATCCTAAATGCATCAGGCAAGCACTGGTGCATTAGCAGTCAGGTATAATTGCATTTTGTCCGCTGCTCTTCACACGGTCATTGTTTACGACAGAGCAGCTCTTCCCCAGAACGTGATTCCTTTGCTCAAGTGTCTCCTCCTTGTCTCCCCCCACCCCCAAACTTCATTTCATCCATGTAATGTGAGCACAACCCTAAATCCTTTCAGGGAAGGAGACTGAATTTATGCAGTTCTAAATAAGAAATGTTGTTCCCAGCTGTGTGAATCAGATTTGGGGCAACAGGACTGGAGGGTGCAAGGTGTCCATGGCTTCCCCAAACAATAATTCTCTTGACTCATGTTTCTGAAGCAGCTGCCATCTCAGAGATGGAGGTTTGACCTCTGGCAGGAGCCGTCTAGTGATTCATTTGACTTAAAGCATCAAGACAGCCCCATAACATCTTGTGCAGAAGAGGGAAATGTTGAAGTTACCAAGCAGCAGAAAAGGTGGTGTTTACATCTAAGATACAGAGGTCTTGGGCAAGGAGACAGAAGCACAGGACCTTTTCCTGAGTTCTTGGTACCCTTTGCGCCCAGCCCCATAGAGGGTAAGAAAATGGAAATAGTTAAGTGCGCATTTTTTAAAGACATTACAGCCTTGAAAACACAGTTGCACTTCCTATGTCACTCTCAGGAGTGACATACATCACAGGAGAGTGATGTATCTCCTGTATTACGTAGCGGTGCTTCCGAAAGCACCACTCATCCCCTTTAACTTCGGGTGCCTGCAACAGAAACAGCTCCGTCTGGCCCAGCCACTGCTGCCCCCTTTTCCAGGCCAGGGTCGGAGGTGGGCACTTTCACCAGAGCGATCCATTGGATGTGCTGCATGCATCTGCTTTAGGATAAGATGACCTACCTTCTCCATGACTCCCTGGTGGGATGACTAGTTCAGCCGTAGACATCTGTGCTCAGACATGCCTATGGACTGTACTGGTGGAAACTGGTACAGATCCAGAGGTATGAAGCCGTTGAGACGGCAACTTGCACTGACGTCGTGCCTGTGCAACCAAGAGCAGACTAGAGCTCTTGCTTTGTGACACTGGAGAGGGGAGGTACTCTCAGAAGGAGGTAAGCATGCCTGCCAGTCCAGCTGTTTATAGAGGCTGGGTGGCAGAGCCAAGACTCAGGTCTGTCACCACTGATGAGTTGTATTCCTCAGGGGTTGGGACTGGGACCTGTGCTATTCAACATCTTTGTCGGCGACATGGACAGTGGGATCAAGTGCACACTCAGCAAGTTTGCTGATGACACCAAGCAGTGTGGTGCAGTCGACATGCTGGAGGGGAGGGACGCCATCCAGAGGGACCTGGACAGGCTGGAGAGGTGGGCCCAAGCCAACCTCATGAAGTTCAACAAGGCCAAGTGCAAGGTCCTGCACATGGTCAGGGCAATCCCAAGCACAAATCCAGGCTGGGCGGGGAATGGATTGAAAGCAGCCCTGAGGAGGACTTGGGGGTGCTGATTGAGGAGAAGCTCAACATGAGCCAGCAATGTGCGATCACAGCCCCGAAGGCCAGCCGTATCCTGGGCTGCATCAGAAGTGTGGCCACCAGGGTGAGGAGGGGATTCTAAAGACAGTTTAATAGAACTGGGTCAGAAAAGGAAAAATAACACCAATAATAACAACAATAACAACAATAATAATAACGACATGGGTCACGCTCACCGCCTGGTGAATGGGCGCCATCCCCAGCAGTGATCGCAGATTGTCTCCCCTGGCTAGCCCCCATTTATACACTAAGCATGAAGTCCAGGGTATGGAATATGTCATTGGCCATTCCATCATTCTGTCTGGAAGCTGAAAAAAAAAAAAAAAAAAGTCCTTGAATAATGTAAACATTGCTTAGCAACAACTGAAACCTATAGATATCATTGACATTCCTTTCACAGCAATCTCTAGAAAGAGAAATTAATTCTTTCCCAGCTGAAACGAGGACAGGACCTCAGCTTTCCCTTTGGTACAACTGTCCATCCTCTACTCCAGTCCTGGCTGGAGTCTCTCCATAAGTAGCTCATGAGAAGCACCTGAAACCTCCAACAGAAAAGCCAGATGGAGGTTTCTGTGTTCTCACGAGGGAGCTCCCATGATGTTCCCGTGTGCCGTCCCTCTGTAAAGGCACCGTGCTGGGGCAGCCCAAAGCACTGCCGGCCCTGCTCCCTCCGGCGAGGGGCACCTCCAGCCTCCCGGGGGAAGGAGCACAGAGACGTTTCCCTCCGTGGATCTAAGCTCAGTTTCGTTCTGTGATTCTCTCATCTTCCACAGCCTCCCTGAGCCACTGAGTTCACAGTTTAGTTATGCGTCATATGAAAATGGACTTCCGCTTGTTCTTTTTAAACTTGCAGCCTGCTCGGTTCATCCCACCATTCTTGTTCTTCACTCAGCCCCTCCACCCCCATCTCCCCACTCTCCAGACTGGGGAGTCCATATATAGTGTCTCCCTGTGTGGAAGCTCTATTCTTCTGAGGACAGAGAAGTGAGAACTGGGTATTGCATTCAAGATGAAGGCCCACCATGGCTTTATGGAGTGGCATAATGATGTTTACAGCTTTACGCTCTGTCCCTTTGCTGACATTTGATTCCTTTCACATTGTGAAGCATTGAACTGTTATTTGCAGGAAATAACCGTAAGGACCCCAAGATCTCTTCCCTGAGTGGTAATAGCTAATTGTGAACCCATCATTGTTTATATCTGTAGCTAGAGTTGGGTTTCGGTGTGCATCACTTTGCATCTATCAACGCCGAATTTCTGCTGCCATATCATGGTGCCAGTCACTTAGGACAATGGCATCCTTTTGCAGTTCTTTACCACCAGGTTTTATTTGCAGTACTTGAAGTCACTTGATGATGACTAATTTTGTCAGCTCACTAATCATTTGCTCCTTCAGGTGGTTTTTGAATATGGTGAGCAGCTCAAACTCCATCAGTAGCTTCCCACCTTGTTTGCTGCGCCTAAACCGGTTGGTAGCCTATGTCACCTTCCCTCTGATATATAATAATACTGAAATTGATAATAATATTGAAACTGCAAGAACACCGATAACTGAAAGATAAATAGCTGATACCTATTAAACTCCGTGCATGGAGATAATCTGGTGCCCTGGAGGCAACTCCCACACCGGCCAGGGCGATGTCTGAGGCCGGGGTGGTGAGGTGCCCGCTGGAGCTCGCCTTTCTAGCAACCGCGGAAGGAGTTTATGGTGACGAGCTCCGATTTGGATATCCCCCTGTTAGCTATCTAAAACGGATTGGGAATTTTAGATTCCTGTGTTTTCTCTGACTTCTGCTGTTTGTGTGTTAATTCGTGGTCCATTCGAGCCCCTGCCGGTTTGCCTGCTGCGTGCCGAGGAGTAGCGCAGCACTTCCGTATCGGAGTTTCTTTAGGGTGGATACCATCTGGTCCTCGTAAATTGTTATTATTAGTTTATCAATTTTTCAGAAAAACTCTTCATCTGCTGCTTCAGTTTAAGTGTCTTTCCAATGATGAAGGGATGGGAGCATCTGTCATATGAGGAGAGGCTGAGAGGATGGGGGTTATTTCACCTCAAAAAACGATGGCTCAGAGGAGTGTATCGGTGTGTTTAAATTCCTCATGGCAGGGGGATGGAGCCAGACTCTCCATAGTGGTGCCCAGCGAAAGAGCAAGAGGCAACGGACACAAATTGAAATACAGGTTTCCCTTAAACATAATGTTTTATTTTATTTTACTTTATTTTACTTTAATTCTATTCTATTCTATTCTATTCTATTCTATTCTATTCTATTCTATTCTATTCTATTCTATTCTATTCTATTCTATTCTATTTTTTACCGTGAGAGTGGTTGAACACTGGCAGAGGTTGCCCAGATGGGTTGTGGCAGCTTCATCCTTGGAGATACCAAAAAACCCAGCTGGCTACAATGAGCACCCCGCTCTAGCTGACCCTGCTTTGAGCAGGAGGGTTGGGTGGATGATCTCCAGAACTGGCTCCAGCCTCGGCATTTGAGTGACACCAGCAGGTAACACCGGCTGTAACAGTGAGACCCTCCCGAAGCTCTGCAGGGAATATTCCTGCAAATATGAGGTGGTTTGTGGTGGCCTGGCCTGTCTTGGGCACTCCCTGTACACCTTGATCATCTTGTAGTGTTATGGGCTCTCTGGTAGGTTTCTGGCTTCTGGAAAAGGTTTTATTATGAGTTTTTATGGACTTCAGAATATTGCTTCTTAAAACCCTTTTTGGCCTTACCATGACTGGATTTTGTGCTGTTTTCTGTTTTTTCTCATTTGGACACAATTTCCACTTTGTGAAGAATGTCATTTTACTCCTAATAGTCTCCATTACTCTGCTGTTTAACCACGAGATCTCCTCTCTGGTCCTTTTTATAGGTGATATATATTTATTCTAAACCTCTAATATGGTTCCTTTATGTAATTTCCTTGCCACCTCCAAGCAGTTTATCTTTTTGGCGGCTGCATTTAATTTAAGTTTAGCAAGTTCCTTGTCCTGGCTTCGGATGGAATAAATCACCTTCCAGAGTGCCTGTTAACACAGTCAGCTTGGATTGCACACCTAACTTTAAAATGAGGGTAGTTTTGGCCCACGAATCCCTGCTGTGTGGGACCTGCCCTGTTCCTAATATGAAAAAAAAAAAAAGCTTTTTTCTTGCCTGGAAACTACAACACTGTATAGGACTCTAGCTGGAAAATCAAGGCATGTCTTCATCTGTTTCAACATATCTTCATAATGCTGCTTAATTTTCTGACAGATATTTTGAATTAGTTGCATGAATAAATAAGCATTTTATGTTAAAGGTCTTTGTAAAACCACCTGCTTGATTTTTTTCCCAGTAACTGATATTGAGGGTCCTCACTGTTACTCTTTTTAAAAATGAACAAACATTTTCTTTTGAGCTTGGTAGATCTGGGGAAATAACTCTACTTCATCAGCCGTACATGACTCTAACAAGGAGGAGAGTATGGTCACCGAGAACCCAAACAACCCAATAGTGGCTTGCTTCATTGCTGAGGATTTGTATTGATTATTTTGAGTTTAAAAGTGTACTTGATGTGATAAAGTATCTGGGGCTGTGAATTACATACAGTGACTACAGGGGCAAGTACCAACTTGTAGATGGTACCCACCAGTGGCCTTGGTGGGTGCCATTCATTGGTGTGATGGATTCAGTGCCTGCCCAGTGCGGGTGTAAATGGGGGGTTATTGATGAAGCCTTCTCCCCTTTGTCCCTGCCAGAACATCCACCTGGTGGCCAAGTGGCTGAGTTCTCTGGAGAAGAAGCTGGAGGAGCACAGTGAGGGCAGCCACCAGGATTTCCGTGTCTTCATTAGCGCGGAGCCGGCACCCTCCCCTGACAGCCACATCATTCCCCAGGGCATCCTGGAGAACTCCATCAAAATCACCAACGAGGCCCCGACCGGCATGCACGCAAACCTGCACAAAGCCCTCGACAACTTCAGCCAGGTAGGAGCACAGCGGGGCTTGTGCCGGCGACCGGCCAACGGGTAGGCTCGGAGCCGCTGGAGCCCCATGGAGGGTGTGATGTGGGTGGGCACTGCCATTCCCAGGCAGCAGATATTCATGTCCCTTTGCATCATGTGGTCTCTGGATCAAACAACCCCCCCAACCCTTCTCTAGCAGCTGAGCACAGATCTCTCGATTCTATGATTCCGTTTTCTTCACCGAAAGGGTTGTCAAGCACTGGCACAGGCTGCCCAGGGAAGTGGTAGAGTCTCCATCCCTGGAGGTATTTAAAAGATGGGCAGACGTGGTGCTGAGGGACATGGGTTAGTGGTGGATTTGGGTAGTGTTGGGTTAATGGTCGATGGTCTTAAAGGTCCCTTCCAACCTAGAAAATTCTTTGACTCTGTGATTCTTTCCAAGCACTGTTTTTCCCAAGAGAGGACTACAGTAATCCTGAACGGCCTCTTCCTTGCAGAAGATCACAGGATACCAGACTTCTGCCCGGTTTAATCATTTTCTCACCAGAGTATGATCCTTAGAAAAGCTATTTCGCTACAGAATCGAACTTGTGAATGCAGCATTTGGGAGACTTTTGTCATGTTTCAACTTGATTTCTGTGTCTGTTTCACTCCTTTTTGGGCTGGTGAGTGACATATTGCATCTAACACCCAAAGATGCGGAGGGGCGAGCCGCCTAAACCCTGCTTGTTTGCCCTGCTCTTCCACTGGGGTTTGAGGTTCAGAACTGCTGATAACGGCCACATCCTACATCACTCTTCGGAGCAGCACGAGAGGACTTGGTGCTTTGTGCCCAGAGGCCGTTCAGCTCAAACCCTTGCTGCCATCAGAAGCATTGTAAATCCAAGCTGAAACGTCCCTGCAGGGAGGACTGGCTTTGCCAGACGAGGGTAAAGTAGGGCATCTTGAGAACGGATGGCCCGCAAGAAGAATAGCCGATGGCAGGTTGCTCCTTGCGTTTATCGCACGGTGACACAATAGACACACTCCTCTTACAGCAGCCGCCGTCCCCCTCTTCGCTGCTGGAACTGCAGCCCAGTCTCTTCTGCAGGGGACACAAAAGCAAAGCGGGTGGAAATGACGGGGAATATTCTTTTCTTAGTGCCGCGGAGGGTATGGATCAATGTTAGAGTCGTCGTAACGCGGTGATTAAACGAGCCTGCTTTGTGGCCTCGCTCGGCAGCCCCAGGCACCGCAGGGCAGGAAGGTACCCGCGGCTCCTGTGCCGGGGCACGCCTGGCTGGCATGTCGCTCTGCTCCTGCCCTGCTGACCCCCTTTTCCACGTGACACAAAAGGCGAAGGGCCAACGGCTCACATGTATGATGACAGCTTTCCTAGAGACACGGGCCACTGCGCTCTGCTGCCCTGAACACTCATTACCTTCATCCACACATGGCCGTTACCTTGGGACACCGAGCTCCCGCGGCGAGACCCTGGCTTTAAAACCAGGAGCAACCAGAAGGGCCTGAAGGTACTGTCACCCCTCGGACTGCCTTTTTGGCTCACTAGCCCTGAAGTTACTACGGCCTCTCCATTCCGATGATGACTGTGCCGGGAACACACAGTCCAAGCCTTGCGGGATGGCGTTCATTTCTCTCCGCCCAGCCTCTTGTTGTTTGGGACCCGGCAGGAGCAACCCCAGCCCATCGTGGACCCCAAGCCCTGGTCCACGGGGCAGAGAAGTGGGGGCAGCTCACAACTGTTTTTGCACTTAGATGTGGGTACGGGGGGAATCCGGCGCGCAGGAGGTGACACAGCCGAGCAGGAGAGGCACCGCGCGAGGATTAATGGGAGTAGTCAGGGAAGTTTATTCCATTTTTATCTACTGTCATTCATCATCTTGAACTCCATGAAACGTCCTGGAGAGCAAGGGAGGGGAGAACCTTCACCCCAAGTAACATTTTCATCCTGCCTCTGCTCATTTCAATCAGAGAGTAATTAGCATTTTCTAAATTGCCGGAGTCTTATAAAACGTCTCTTATCAGAAATCCTGGAGCGAGTGGGTGGAGCCCCTTTACACCTCATTTCCCTGCTCCATACAGAATGGGTGGTCAAATTTAGCTTTCAGCTGAAAGCTACAAAGAAGGCCCATTATTCTGTGCGGGGAATATTGTTCTGCTTTGTAACTGAAGAAAAATGCACAACTAAATAGAGAGGCCGAATGCGACTGAGCCGGATTCTTCCTCAGCGTTCGCTCAGACAAGCTCCCCTGGAAGTCCAGAGACCTTTGCTGCAATGGGAAAGGTGCTCAGCACATGTCTGAACTGGTTCTTCATCGGGTTGCTGGTAACAAAGGGAGCTTAGAGTGCTGTCTAATCACGGGGCAAACGGGGTTTGGGATGTTCTTGATCATCTTTTGCGGTTACTCAACATCTTGCGCACTTTCCAGTACTCCTTTCCAGCACAGACCCTGAGCTCTGTTTTGCCCCCCCGCTGATCAGAGGTCTAACGTCGTGGGTTTTTTAAGATAAAGATAATGAAGGGAAGTCACATGGGCGCCCATTGTAGTCTTCGTCACGCAGCCGAGTGGACTTAAAGGGGCTGTCCCTGGGGAGGGGGGATGGAGGGGCTGGTGTAGCTACTCCCCCCTTACTCAGCAGCGCAGGTCAGAGCCGCCGTACCCTGGATATGCCGTTCCCGGGGAGGGTTTGCAGAGCCGTGGGGTGAAGGCACAGGCAAGCCCTTCCCAACACGTTCATCTCCCAGGCCTGCGGAGATCTGCACTGTGGGCGGTGGGAGATCCTATCAGGTTCCTGCCATGGGGTAGGGGATCCGCTGCCCAGCCACGCTGCTCCCGCCAGCGCAGAGCGAGGGGCCGCGCTGGGCCAGCCTCCGCCGGGCTGCAGCCACGCAAAGGGGCTTCCGCGTCCTCCCCCGGCCCCACGCACACAGCTCCGGCCCTTCGCCCCGGCTCTCCCGTAACCCTGATGCTCACGCTGCTGGGGACAGGCACGGCTGCCCCGGCTTCCCCTTGGCACCCATCTGCTGAGACGTCACTCTTGGCACCGCGCAGAGTTCTTTGGAGACTTTTGGTTCCCTTTGTTCATTTTCATTGATTAAATGACTTGGGCTCCCACCGCTCCACCTCCGACATCAAGATTCTGCCTATTCCTTTGTAGATATTCAAACTTTAAGCGTCACCTGGAAGGTGGGAAAGGAGGCACCCGTTGCTGTGCTGGCTTTATAGGGCTGCATTCGATTTTTCTTGCAAGTGTTTCACCTCCCCTTCTTGGAGTTTTAGCAGTTTCTCGCATCCCTGCTTTGGTGTGCTGCGCAAGGTCATGCCGTCAGCGAATAGGATGAGGGGGAATGGCTTCAAACTGGAAGATGGGAGATTTAGATTAGATATTAGGAAGAAATTTTTCACTTTAAGGGTTATAAGGCACTGGCGCAGGTTGCCCAGAGAAGCTGTGGCTGCCCCATCCCTGGAGGCGTTCAAGGCCAGGTTGGACAGGGCTTGGAGCAACCTGGGCTGGTGGGAGGTGTCTCTGCCTATTGCAGGGCGTTGGAACTAGATGGTCTTTAAGGTCCCTTCCAACCCAAACCATTCTATGGCTCTATGATTCTATAAATCCGCTGCTGCAGCACACAGCCGGAATGGCTTTGTGCAGAGGGCACAGCCTTTCTGGGGTAACTCCCTGCTGCTTCAGCCCTGCAGCTCAGAAACACGCTGCCCCAAGAAAACCTTTTGGACTCAAGGGACAGGACGGACTTTAGTTCTTCCAGGTCCAGACCTCCTCAGCAGGAGCCTTGCTTAGGACCATGGTCCCAGTCACACCGCTGGCACACTTGCCCTGCGTGGTGCCTCTCTTCTGTCTGGTGTGGGGCATGTGCAGGCGATGGGGCGTTGGGTGGGTGCATGTGTCCTTCCCTCCTTGGCTCTCAGTATGTGTTCTTGTGCAAAGCCACTTTGAGTTGGAGAAGAAAATATTAATTTGGAAAATATACATCAGAATTTGCCTATAAATTTGCAATGCAAAGGCACTCAGAAAATTAGTGAATGTGTATATTGTGCAGAAATGAACTGACTGGGCAGATCTCTTTGCCCCTGTCCAAAGTTCGGTGTATTTGGGGGGTCCTGAGAGTGGCTGAGACTGAGGGTGGCATGGACTTACGCAGCCCTGCCTCTCCTCCTGTATTGCAGGACACCCTGGAGATGTGCACCCGAGAGAACGAGTTCAAGAGCATCCTCTTCGCCCTCTGCTATTTCCATGCCGTGGTGGCAGAAAGGCGCAAGTTTGGCCCCCAAGGCTGGAACCGTCCCTACCCCTTTAACACTGGAGACCTCACTATCTCTGTGAACGTGCTGTATAATTACCTGGAGGCCAGCTCAAAGGTGCGTGAGTCAAAGGTGGGCTGTTTGGTGGCTTTTAACCACCAGCGACCGGCTGTGGCTTTTAACCACAGGACTGACATGCGTTTAAACTCCTGGGAAGTCTCCTTAAATGCCATTTCCTTGGTATCTTTGGGTTTATATCTTCACAGTTCGGTCACAGTTCGGTCTACCTTTGTGGTGAGATGGGAAGCTTCAGTGCCACTTACATTCATAGCAGCTTACAAGTCACAGCAACTAGCACCTGTCGTCTTTATTCATTGGAAATACATAGTGGTCTTTGGTTTAACAGCGCTTAGAATAAATTTTCTTTTCAGGGGGAAACTGCAGGAAATCTATGCTGTGATCCAGTTTTCCTTGGGCAGGAGTTAACTGCTACCTGATGTTTGTTTATTTAGAAAACTGAGATGGTGAAGTGGAAGCACTCACCGTGCAGATCAGCAGCCCTGCAGCTCAACCACACGCCTGGTGGAGCTCTGCCTGGCTGAACTCCTTCATGCCCTCCTGCTTCATTCTTCAGGTCCCGTATGATGATTTGCGCTACCTCTTCGGTGAGATTATGTATGGAGGTCACATTACAGATGACTGGGACAGGCGGCTTTGCAAAACCTACTTGGAAGAATTTATTAAGCCAGAAATGCTGGAGGGAGAACTCCTCCTTGCTCCAGGATTCCCCCTCCCAGGGAACATGGACTATAATGGCTATCATCAGGTAAGCTCTTTGTTTTCTGGCATTATTTATACACATAAATGTAATGTCTTCCATAACTGCCCTGTAATCTGTCTTAGGAGGCAGTGAATAGGACTGCAGTGTTTCAACACACCTCCTGTTATTTCCCATTATGTTCTGTTTCTGTAGACGTTTCAGCATTCCCTTGGATGAACAAAGTCTAATGGTAATTTGCTACTTCATCATGGGCTCATTCTGTTCATGCATGAATAGAACAACTGTATTGGTTCTTGAGATTCGAGCGGGGCTCCTGGAAAATTACATCCACATACTGTTTGCTGAAATGGCCCTTTCAAGCTCCTTTTATCATCAGTTTTGATGAGAAGCACTGAAGGGTCTTGTTGATCTACTTACTGATCTCATCTGTTCTTTGTACACAAATGCGGTAGCAGAGATGGGCATATTAGGCTGTTTTTGTTCATAAAACTTAACTACTGGAAGCTAAATTCCCACAAGAGATTTCAGGATATTGATGCTGAAACGCACAGCAGATAATTGCTAGAGAAGGTCCAGGCCTGAGATCTGTAGCCAAGCCAAACTTCAGCAATTACTACATTTTCACAGCAGGAGTAGAAGCAGTTCTGTAAACAATCGTGCGCTCCTTTCGCCCGTTGGTTCGCTGGTGCTTCAGCCACAAGCAGAGTTATATCAGCCTGGGCTTACTTACTTGGAGCTTTGATGCTTCCAGCACCGTGACCTCTGCGGGCAAAGTGCCCTCCCTGGACTCTGTGTCTAACCTGAACCTGAATTTCTCTGTTCAGTACATAGACGCCGCCTTGCCTCCTGAGTCTCCTTATCTGTATGGGCTCCATCCCAACGCTGAGATTGGCTTCCTTACCCAGACGTCGGAGAAGCTCTTCCGCATCCTGTTGGAGATGCAGCCCCGGGACACCAGCGTGGGCGAAGGAGGAGTGGGGGCCAGGGAAGAAACGGTGAGAGTAGTAGAGGGAGGAACTCTTGAGTTTTGATACCTGTCTCATTCATAAGTAGTCCTGTCTGGCTCAAGTTTGTCCCACAGCTGCTCATTGTAACGGGATCTGCCTTTGCTGGGGACAAAACTGAGTGTCTAAAACCACTCACCTCATATTATGCAGAACATCACCATGGTGGGATGTAATTGGAGTATTGTCAGTACTAGGACAGTGGCTTTTAATTACCCCTTGAACTGCAGTGCCTTCATTATCATCCTGTGAAGATGTTGCAAATAAACCTTCTGTGGCCTCCGCTGTCTCTGAGCACCCGTCCCTGCGCGCCGTGCCGCGACTGGCATACCGATGGGCTCCCTGAGCGCACCGTCTGCCACCCAGAGCTCAGCCCCCCTCTTACTGCTGCCGCCAGGTCCCACCCAGCTCCCAAGCTCCCAAGGGCCTTGTTATTCCTTATTTCCAGCTGAACTCCTTCGCTTCACGTATGTACCAGCATGACCTCAGCCCTTCCTCTCCAAACTCACAGCTCATTACAATCTGGCCCAGGCATTCATAACAGGATCTGAAACCAGCCAACGCTTGCTCAGATGTTTATTTCTGCAGTCTTAAGGTCCCAGCTCTGTGTTTCAAGCTTTGCAGATTACTGAATGGCTAATAGAAAGCTCATACGAAGTCTGTGGTTTCACACATGGCTTGGTGTGGAGCTGGGGAACTTACTGCCGTTGCCTAAGGGGCTCTCAGAAGTGCTAGGCGTGTTCAGTTTCCAGTTTATGCTGGAATTTGAGGTGGGGAATAATCCAGGGGTAGCAAAGCCAAAGCAGATGTTCAAAGATAGCAAATGTGATTACCTCTTCTCCCCTCCCAGTCCTTTCGCTATTGAAATACAATTTAACTCCTTGGCCAGAGAAGCAAAGTTACCAGTGAGTGATCCAGCAGTGGTGTCACAGGGCATGGCTACCCTGCAAACTCCTGGTGACAGCCCCAAAGACTGCCACAGAAGTCCTCCTCATGGCTTTTGTGATCTCTCTGAGAAGAAAAGTTGCCTGAAAGCAATCTGAATGTGGCCCCACTGTGCTGCATTATGCCTGGGGGATGCGCCCATGGCTCATTTTCTTCTGGAGGTGATCTGTCTCATTATCTGAGCGATAACTGGCACTTGCGGTACCCCTTTCACTTTGTCCTTGAACAAGAGTGACTCACGAGTTGTCTCTCAGCTCCTCCATTTGAGGATCTCCAGCCCCTGGTTCGGCTGAAGTGGTTTTCGGGAGTTTGCAGGTAAACCATGAGCCTGTCATTTTCCTGAGGCTCCGACAAGTCCAGTTACTCCCACAGGTTTCTGAGGCCACATTACAGAAAATGAGCTGTAATTGTTGTGGAAAAAAATCAGAGCCAAGGGGATTTGCAGGGGAATTTCAAATTAGAGGATATTTCTATACTGCACTCGAGGTGCAGCTGAAGAGCTTTTCTAATCGAGCTTTAACTTTAGCCACCGCGCTGGTCGCAATAACAGCCTTTGCATCATCACCGCTTCGTCAGGTCTGGCACAAGCATGGGGGGTTTGGAAGAGCAGCAAGGGGAGAAAATTGGAGTACAGAGTCCAAAATATGAATGTCGCTGGGCATGGCAACAAAATGACCCTGGGCTGCCTCTGTCACTGTCTGGCAGCCGTCACTGCGCCCGCACGCCGGGGTCTGCACGTCAGATCGCGGAATCGTAACTGTGCGTTACGTGTTCCTGAAAGCTCCCCAAGAAGCAGATGTCTTGCTCAGGTTCCAGCACAGAAGTAAAGCAGAGCATTGTGTGAGAGACTTCCATAGCAAATTGCCTAACAGTCCGCGTAAACCTGAGAGATAGAGCTGATCCCATGAAGATTAGGGTCCTCGTGCCTCGTTGTCAATCAGAAAAGTTTTTGTCTGTTTTATTTATTTTTTAGACACGAGAAGCATCCTGTTGTGTTGGATCTTTCCCTGTTTACTCTTTAGAGATATAGAGCACTGTTTCCAAACCAAGCTGTAATGTTGACCAGAAAATAATTTTGTTTCATTATGCTTTTCTTCCACGGCTCTGCTTAAAATTCAATTTTATATAATCACCTCTCTCTGTCAACATACCCCAGAAAAACAGCTCAGGAGCTCAGTTTTCCTGAGGCTTGGCTGAGGCTGTAGCCCCATCCGTCTTCTTGCATTGAGTCTGACCTTAGGAGAAGTAGGAATACGGGCGTAGGACCCACGAAGAAAGAAGACTGCTACGTGTCACGGTGACATTTTTAAACCATCATTTTGAAAGCTTCTCATCTGACATTAACTTTTGTAAGCATTTGAATTTTAATAGGATGGGGCAAGCTCTTTGAGAGGTGCCATGCCCAGCACAGTTGACACTGATTGTTTTCGGAGACGCTAACTGGCAGATGGAGTTTTCGTGCCGTGTTCAGGCAGCTGTCAGCAGAGGCAGCCCAGTGGGTCATTCACTAACATCCCGCTCTCTTTTCCCTCCGGCACACAGGTGAAAGCTCTGCTGGAAGAGATGTTAGAGAAATTGATGGATGAGTTTAACATTGCAGAACTGATGGCGAAGGTGGAGGAGAGGACACCGTACGTTGTGGTTGCCTTCCAGGAGTGTGAGCGCATGAACATCCTCACCGGTGAAATAAAGCGCTCTCTCAAGGAACTGGATCTGGGGCTGAAGGTAGGACCTCTGGTGGCTTGCGACTGCGTCGTCGTAAGATCTTGATGAATGGAAGAGGTGCTCAGGGCATAAAAGGGGTCACACTGTATTCAGCACTGCTGTCTGCAAAACCAACTTCACTCCACGGGGAAGGGTTCAGAGATGGATTTCAAATGGAACGTTGTCCGCAGGCCATGGGAGAGGTTAAAGGCACACATAGCAGTGACTGCTTTCTGGAAAGGGAGACCAGGCACCTCTCTCCACCCGGTATTGTAGCACAGCAATGATAGAAATTGAGACATGGCCTATTTAAAGGTAAGCCGAAAAAATCACACCTTTTCACAAAATGCCCAGGTACTGGGGGGAACTTGTAAGAAAGTGTCATTAAAGGCACAAGCTGAGCTGAAATCAAAGGAAAGATTAGTCATGTGTAAGGGCACAAAATGTCCAGAGCTATAAAAGAAAAAGCCTGAAAACTCAACCGTTTTGGAAGAGATACAACTCCCCTTGCTGGGTATGAGTCATTTGCTAATGGAGGAGGGTCAGGAGCTGACGTTCCCTATGGACATACTGTCCATGATTGCTCCACCCACAGTTGCTTCACCACCCTGGTGAGAAACTAGATACTGCTCCAGGAAGGGGATGTCCGTGTCCCTCTGGGTGGTGGCTTTGGCCATGGCTTATGGAGAACAGTGAGGAGCTCTGGGGCTGGCAGGACACACCTGGCAGAATCCAAACTTCTGGGTTGAGCAGGACGTGCGAGAGGGCTGTGCTTTGAGGCTGCATCATCTGCTGAATCCCCACCCAGGTAGTTGGTGGGACACCTGGGCTGCTGACTGCCCAGTAGGGGATAAACCAGCACAGATCAGGCTGCGATGCAAGACCTGCCTGGCCGGCCCCCGGTGCCCTGCGGCAGCACTTCCCCTGGTTTGAGGTAAAACAGAACCAATTTTCTGTTCAGTAATTTTACTTTTCAGTTAAGCCTCTTCTGATGCTCTGAAATTAACGGCATATTTTTGAGACTTCTAGCAGACAAGGTCTGATGTTCATAGTGCATGCCAAGGGATGGTATGCAGAGAGGCTCTCGCTTATACTTATAGCTCTAACCCCCAAGGGCAGCTAACTCGGTTAGCTTGCCCCGTTGGAGGGTCAGAAGCAGAAAAGAGTAGTGGGGTCCCACCTGCAGGGAGGAGCAGACAGGACAGGTGACACAAACCTGACCAACAGAGTATTCCATCCCATCTGCCTCATGCTCAGTATAAAAGCTGAGGGATCAAAGGGTCAGCGCTCTTCCTTCAATGGCCGACGTCTGAGGAGGACTCTGTCTGTTCATCTGCCTTTGATCCCGATCCTGAATCCAGATTCGGAATCCGGTTCCCGTCCATTGCTGAGTCTGGTCTGGGACTCTCCCAGTGCCTGCCGGTGATGTGATCGTCATCTTGGGAGCTTGATACGGTTTTGTATATACTGTATATATTTAATTACTTTCTTTTTATTATTTTATTGATATTTTCATTAAAGTAGTTTAGGTTCTTTTTAAATTCATAAGTCTTCTTTTATCTGTCATCCTTCTCTCCCCGAGGGAGATGCTCTCCCTTCTCTGAAGGGAAGAGAAGTAAAAGAGAGCATCTGTCGTTCATTTTAGTGGCCAGCCCAGCCCAAACCACGACACCTTGTTATCCCAAAATGCTCTTCACCCTAGCCAAGTGCTGCACGTCCCTTGGAAAACCCTAAGTGTAGCAGAGGAATGCTGCCTGGAGCTTGCAGCACAAAGCTGGTGGCTTCAACGCTACCCCGATGCCTTCCCTGCATCGTCAACACAAAGTTGCTCCCTGGATGAATTCATGGTGTGAGGCAGCAATTAAGGACGTCCGTCGCGAGGCATTCCCTGCTCCATCCCTTCCTGGACGACAGGCTGTCATCCCATTTCGCCAAAACGCTCAGCTGGCAAAAATACTTTGCATAGCGTGGGAACCATCGCACTTGAAGGAACTGCAGCTACTTCTTCTGACCCCGTTAGCAGAAAGAGCAGACAGGTGGGCAGGGAGGACCTGTCTTGAGACTGAATGACCATCCCAACCCTCTCCTGAGGGCAGCGTTGAAGAGAACTTCAAGGGACGTATCTGCAGCGTGCAGGCAGCGGTGCTGGGGTTGGCCCTGGGCTTTTTGGTACTTGCAGCTCTGTAGGAACAGGACTAGGCTGCTTCCAGATCCCGGTCGTGTTGTGCTGTGCGCTGCGAACCCAGCAGCTAGCTCAGACATTTCTGCATTGTGTTCGCTGATGGTGCTTATTGTCTTGGTTAAAGAGAGAGACATATCATCCACACTTCATGGTGGCCCAATATGTACGATCTGTTTTAAAATAGGCTGATATTTATGTAGTCAATTATTACAAACAGATTTCCTTTATTTTCTAGCATAATGCAGTGGAATTGAAAATTCTCTTTCCTGAGACAGGTAAACAGAAGTGATTTAATGTTTCAATCCTGGAGCACCAGACAAGATATAATTGTAACTGGGACAATGTGTAGCAATTAGATTTAATGTGGAGAAGAATAAGCTATGTAATATTGGTAGGGGGAATGAGCGGATGCATGGGCTTAAATAAACCACAGGCAAAACAAACAACAGAAATCAGGCAATAATAGAGGGTGCAGATTTCTCCCCAAACCCTGCCACAAATCATGGCAGGGGAGTGAGATGGTATCTGCAGAAAAAGCACTTCTCATGACTCCGTGGGTTGGTCCCGGCAGCCTCAGTACGGACGGCGTGGTTCAGAGACACCGCGGGACTCAAGGACTACCGAAGAGCAGATGAGTAGCAGTATCTATTCCTGTTAGCGTTTCCTCACCTCGTGTGTGATGAAGAGAGAAATGCGAAGGGTCTGAGATGCCACCAGTGGGCAATTCTTCTGTGCCTGCAAGCGCAGGTTGCGTGGGGGTCCCTGCAGAGCTGAGTTCGACGTCGTGCCCAGCGTCGCCCAGTGGGCCCTTCCCGCGCCGCGGGTACCACGTAACGGCCAGGGCGCGCTTGGCCATGCTGTTGGCTCTTTCTGCAGGCAGCGCTGCTGTCCTGACTTGACAGCTAGGTCTCACGCTCAGTTTGGAAGAGAAATGGTTCTTTAATCGTTCCTTCCGAGAGCAGCTCCTGGGAGAGCTGTTAATGCACGTTAATCTCTGGGATTGGGGGTCTTTACTGACAGCGCTCGGAGGAGGAGAGTTTACATAACGGGAACCACAGATCTCCGAAGAGAATAAATAAAACACAGAGGAAGCAAGTCTTATTGTTTTTAACTGACTATCTAAAAGAAGGCGATTTGGAAATGTCATGCCTAATTTGAATTTTTGAATAATTCATTGTGTCTGTGTAGCGGAAAGTGATTGTTTGGTCCAAAAATAGGAGACATCCCATTAAGAGGAAGAGAAATTGCAATAGACTGGTAGCCATCAAAAATAACTGGCGTGTTGCATTTCAAAGCCCTTTGTTCTGGATGACTTCGGTGAGACCAGAGGCTGGGCTGAACCACTCGCATGTTAATGCTGTACCCGCTGGAATTTTTGCACACAGGTTTTCTATTTTGCAACTTCAGTGAGGGATAAGCCTCCAAAATGAGGATAATAAATATTATAAAAGGATAAAGCAGGACCAAATTCTGTAAGGCTAGCTGGGTATTTCACTGTATCAAGTGAAAATAACCTTAACTGAGAAAACAATTTGTGACAATAGTCTGCTCATCTTGAGGGAATGTCTGCAGGCTGATTAGGATTTCCTTCAAGTGTGTCTTTAATGAAAATTACTCCCAGCATTTTGGAAAAAAAAAAAAAAAAAAAAAAAAAAGTAACTTGAATCATTCCGGATGCATTTTAGTATTCAGCATCTGAAATGCAAATTTAGGCATAATTGTGTTTGGACAACTATAAGAAATAGCTGCTATAGATGCTTTGAACCCTCACAGGAGATTCCAACAAGTATGCTTGAGTGCGCAGGCTTTAAAAATGGGTTTTCTTAATCCTTCCTGAGAATTACATTTGCTAATTCATTTGTTTCCTGAAAATAAAACTAGGTAGGATATATGATCATGAGGGTTATGTCTTCAAATCAATTTGACTGCTTGCACACATTTTGCAATATCTTTGCCTGCTTGGAAAGCATTCCCCAAGTGCAAAACACTGCCCATCGCCATGAGAAGGCCCTGTGGTTCTCAGTGTCCTGCTGTGACCTGTGCAGTACTTTGCCTCTCTGACTTTTTTGTCTTCCTACATGGTCTTGCCATGGATTTAGCAAGAGACCAGCCTATTGAACAGGTCCTCTCAGGGTCTTAGTTCTCCTGGTATAGATGATGACCTGTGTGATATGAATGAAGAAGTAACCACAGAATCACAGACTGGTCAGGGTTGGAAGGAACCTCTGGAGATCATCTAGTCCACCCCCCTGCCAGAGCAGAGTCACCTACAGCAGTGGCACAGGACACGTCCAGGCGGGTTTGGAATGGCTCCAGAGGGGGAGACTCCCCCCCCTCTCTGGGCAGCTGTGCCAGTGCTCTGCCGCCCGCACAGGAGAGAAGTCCCTCCTCAGGTTGAGATGGAACTTCTTATGTTCCAGTTTGTGCCCGTTCCCTCTTGTCCTGTCACTGGGCACCATGGAAAAAAAGACTGTTCCCATCCCCCCAGCACCCTCCCTTTGAGTATTTATAAGCATTGATGAGATCCCCCCTGTCTTCTCTTCTCCAGACTAAAAAGCCCCAATTCCCTCAGTCTTTCCTCGTAAGAAAGATGCTCCAGTCCCCTAATCACCTTCGTAACCCTTTGCTGCACCCTCTCCAGCAGTTCCCTGTCCTTCTGGAACTGGGGAGCCCAGAACTGGACACAGTGCTCCAGATGTGGCCTCACCAGGGCAGAGTAGAGGGGGAGGATGACCTCCCTCACCCTGCTGGCCACGCTCTTCTTGATACCCCCCAGGATGCCATTGGCATTCTTGGCCACCAGGGCACATTGCCGGCTCATGGGCATCCTGTTGTCCCCCAGGACTCCCAGGTCCCTTTCCACAGAGCTGCTCTCCAGGAGGTCAGCCCCCAACCTGTGCTGATGCGTGGGGTTATTCTTCCCCAGGTTGAGGACCCTACACTTGCCACAGTGACACTTAAATCACCAAGCCACAGCAACTGTCCCCCTGATGAGGTCACATCATTGTGACAGCCTTCTGAAGCTCATTACCAGATCCTCAGGTTAGACATGGTCGTGATTTTCTGTTGCGTGAGCTTTAATTGTGCGTCAGTAAATTCTCTTAAAGTGTGTTATAGATAAACAGCTCAGGTGCCTAAGAGGGAATGCAGGGGGCACGCACTGCCTTTGTATTTCTTTGTTGCTTCATGGCAAATACCAAAATGAGAAATCGTTAATTTGTGTTTGACCCTTGTGCTTGGAATTATGCAGGACTTTAAAGACCTTTTACCAGATAACCCATCATTTTGAGATTCCCTACAAATGTAAAATCACTGAATAGAAATAATAAGATGATTTACTGGCACAGACTTACTCGGTCCCCGCTCAAGTGAAATGACAGAAGATAATGTGTATTTTGGAAGGTGGTTACAGTTGTTCCTCATGTTTTAGTAGGACTAATTGTAAATAGTCCTGCTTCCACCTTTTCATTCAACCCTATTTGTTGCTTTTAGCGTGTTAAAACAAAAACTATCTTAAAACCTTTGCAAACATGAAGTGTGTCCACCAGAAATCTGTTCTCCGTGGGGAAACCCAGCAGGTTCAGGTGTTTGCTACCTTTAAAAGTTTACTACTTTTAACAAGTCATCTTTGGAGCAGAGGTTTAACAACGCCTTGTGCCAGTCCATCCTGTCGAGAGATGGACGTTTCCCAGGGAGGGGATTTCAGCACGGGAAACCACAGATCTCTGGGGGGTGACTCTGAACGGGGATCCCAGGGCTGCAGTGGCTTCCAGGCATGGGGCAGTACAAATTTGAGTCGGTGGGTGCTGGGGAGACACATCCCCTTGAAGTACTGCCCTTGCGTATTGCTAGACCAAATGAATTTTTTTTTGTGGATGTTCAGAAACTTTCACGGGGAAGGGAAGGAAAAGTGGGGAAAAAAAGCCAGAAGTGCTAGAGGGGACATTTCCAGTGCCTGAATTCAGCTGACACCCTCCTCCCTTTGACAAGACACAGCGTGTGGGGTAGATGTGTGTTCAAGCCCTTTCTTTTAGCTGTCATCCAGCAGCTCTGAGCGCTGCGTTTGCAACAGCATAGTTAGCTCGGAGGATTCCTGTTCCGATGACAAGTTGTCTTCCAAGCTTGGGAGTCGCCGGTCTCTTTGCAGTGTACTTCATTTGAGAGAACGCTCACTGATCCAAGAGCGCCGACACGCTGCTTTGCCCCCAGTCCTGATCTCTCAGCCCTGAGCCCGCTTCCGCTTATTAGCGCCAGATGCAGCGCGGGTCGTCAACACGGGCGCTCGTTACTGCTCTGCCGTGGTGTGGTTGGGTGTCCAGCTGTGATCTTGTCCTCCTGTAGCCCGTCGGTGTGATGTGCGGATGAGAGCTCTGCGGGGCACGGTCAGCGTAGGGATAAACGGCAAAGATTTTTAACTGCTGGACTCTGACAAGCATTGCTAAACGCGCGTTGGGGTTGCTTTAAGCGGGTTTCAGCT
Organism: Vanellus vanellus; assembly: GCF_965231255.1. Classification (NCBI taxonomy): domain Eukaryota; kingdom Metazoa; phylum Chordata; class Aves; order Charadriiformes; family Charadriidae; genus Vanellus; species Vanellus vanellus. The sequence goes on from NC_138922.1 coordinate 1,853,382, forward strand.
TTTGCTAAAGCTTCGTAGATTTTTGTGGCCCCGAATAAAGGGCACCTCTGCTGACCTCATGGCTGGAGGCACTGAAGTCCTGTGAAAGAACAGTTGGGATTTTTTAATGTGAATAGACTGACCCAATTCCCTCGCCCTCTTTCTCAACAACAGCTCAACTGATTTCAGTTAATCTTTCCAAAAACACTCAGCCTGAGGCAAAGAGAAACTGTAAGTCAGATAAATTTTGGCAAAATGATAAGGGGACAAATGTAAGTATTTATAATGAAAACCAGTGTTCAACATTAACTGTAAGTCTCCAAACCGCTCTGGTGTGTCGTACCCCTCTGGCTCAGCACGGGGCATGCACAGATGTACATTGTGAAGGGCGTTACGCACCTGCAGAAGCTGAGCCTGCCTTCGCGAGTTTTTGGGTTTGCAGACCTCTTGGATTGAGCCTCACAGAACCACAGGTTAGTTCTTCTGGAGAGCATCTAGTCCAGCCCCGTGGTCAAAGCAGGGTCGGGCAGAGGAGGTTGCCCAGGACCACACTCTGCTGGGTTTTGAAAATTCCCGAGGACAGAGACTCCACAGCCTCTCTGGGTAACCTGTTCCAGTGCTCAACCACCCCTACAGTAAGAAAGTTTGTGCTTGTGTGTCAACAGAATGTCCTGTATTTTAGGTTGTTCCCAGTGCCTCTTGTCCTGTCACTGGACACCACTGAGAAGAGTCTGGCTCCACCTTCTTCACTTCCCACCATCAGATATTCACGGAATCACGGAATCAGAGTTTTCAGAGTTGGAAGGGACCTCTAGAGATCATCCAGCCCCACTCCCCTGCCAAAGCAGGATTGCCCAGAGCACATTCCTCAGGACTGCATCCAGGCGGGTCTTGAAAATCTCCAGAGAAGGGGACTCCCCCCCCTCCTTGGGCAGCCTGTGCCAGTGCTCTGTCACCCCCACCGATATTGAGATCAACATTGAGATATTCACAGATATTGAAAAGATCCTCCCTGCGTCCTCTCATTTTGAGGCTGAACAATCCCAGCACTGGGCCCAGCGTGCCAGATGTGGCCTCACAAGCACTGAGCAGAGTGCTGCCATTGACCTGATGTCAATGCTTCTGCTAATGCAGCCCAGGATGCCGGTGGCCTTCTTTGCTGCAGGGACACACTGCTGACCCCTGGTCAGGACTCCCAGGTCCTTCCCTGCAACTGCTTTCCAGGCAGTTGGTCCCCAGCATGTACTGGTGCGTGGGGTTATTCCTCCTCAGGTGTAACACTCAGCATTTCCCTCAGTTGAACTTCACGAGGTTCCTTTTGGCTCAATTCTCCAGCCTGTCCAGGTCCCTCTGAATGGCAGCACACCCATCTTTGGGTATCATTGGTGGTCCCATGGAAGAGTGTAAGGCGGTGATAGTCTGAATGCTGGACAAACCTCAGCAGTCTTTCCAGAGTGTCCTGGATCCAAGCTCCCAGCATGCAGTAAATGTCCCTGGGTAGCAAGACAGGTTGGCAGATGGGAACCTCTGTCCTCTGCAGCAGGGAGTCACCTACTACTGTCACTCACTGATCTCTCCTGTGCTGCTGCATGGCTCGGGGGCCATCAGCATGGATGCTGTGATGGGCAGAGTTCCCAACCCCTCATCTCCTACCTGGGCACTGAACCTCTTCTGTAGCTGCAGATCTGCAGGGGTACAGAAGCCTTGCTCCTGTTGCTGGTAGTCACAAGCTTCCAGCCTTCACCATCATGGGGTTCTCCCTTTGCCAGGCAGACAGGCACAGCCTCTGCCTGCCTTCCTTCGGTACTGTTGGGATTTGAGCCTCCTTTTTTATCTGCAGGGTCTCAGAGAAGATCCAGTTGGTCTCTTTCTCTGGATCTGGATCTGCAGATCCTTTACTTGGTGGCACAGGTCCTCCACCAATGCACATCTCCTATAGGGAGGGAGACAATCTCCCAGCCCCGGGACTCCAGGCACTGCCTGCAGTCCCAGATGTGATGAGCTGCAGCCTCCATCAGGAGCTTGGTCCAAACTAAGGCTTCTGCTGTGCCAGGGACAGTTGCTCCAGATGGTGACAGGGACAGTGCCCCGTGGCACGTCACCACCATGGCTAAGCAAGTGTACGCTGCCCTGGGCAGAGCTTGTGAGCCCTGTCTGTGTCCCGCTGCACGACCTGCTGCACAGACTGCTGCATCTCTTAATGGCTTCTCTTGGCTCCCTTTCAGCACTGGTACCATCCTGGCATCTCTTCCTTAGGGTTAATGTAATTTAAGCTGGATACAGCAGGAGTTCTCTTAATTTTAGACTGGCAGATACTGGGGGCCGTCTGCAGAGGTTCAAGAGGGATGCTGTTATTGCTCTGCAGAAGCCCTTTTTTGGCCGCACAGTGATGTATTCCAGCTCTTCTCCTGCCTGGGTGAAACTGATACAGGTTTCTAAAAGCTTTAAAAACAATTAATTGCTGGATAAAGGAAAAGCCAAACCTCTCTCTGTCTCTCACTTGCTGAATCATATCTTAATTTGTTGTGTGTTTCCCTGCTGTGAAAGAAGCTGTGATTACATTTGCAGGCACCATGTGAAGTCAAAAGGAAAGACTTACACTGAAAAGAAATAAAGCGGGAGGGGAGTGAGGGGAAGCAGAGGAGAGGAGGGGGATAGGACTCGATATAACGGCTATTTGGAAAGTTTTGGAGTAGACCATCAAAGACTCCAGTATCCTGCCCTGGCAGTGTGAGTGAGAACAGCTTTGCACCCCTGAAAATCTACCCCATAAAGATCTTCAGTGGGTGGGAGAAAACAGGAACACCACTGGGACAACTGAGGGACACTCATGCTCACTGGCCCTCTGTTACACATTTTTTCCTCCAAGTCGTATTTTTACAGTAGGGGAGATGAGGGTACAGGAATATGCAATAGAAGGTGTTTATGAAGATCCAAAACTCATTAAGAAATTAACGGTGTGAATACTTAAAGGACTGCATAGGGTGTCAGGCTCTTCCACACGTCCTAGCTCGGCCTCCGCTTTCAAGCAGTCTGTGTTCAGGTTAAACAGTTGTCGGTGCTAATTATGCCCTTTCTCACCCAGGGAGAACTGACCATGACAAGTGACATGGAGAATTTGCAGAATGCCCTCTTCTTGGACACGGTGCCTGAGTCCTGGATAAAGAGGGCTTACCCTTCCACAGCCAGCCTGGGCACGTGGTTTGCTGACCTCCTCACTCGCATCAAGGAACTGGAGGCCTGGACAGGAGACTTCTCCTTACCCTCTGCAGTGTGGCTTGCTGGGTTCTTCAATCCCCAGTCTTTCCTGACAGCCATCATGCAGTCCACAGCCCGAAAGAACGAGTGGCCTTTGGACAAGATGACCTTGCAGTGCGATGTGACAAAAAAGAACAGAGAAGATTTTGCCAGTCCTCCTCGGGAAGGGGCATATGTACACGGTTTGTTCATGGAGGGCGCGCGCTGGGACGCACAGGTGAGTTCACCAAGGCTCTTGCGTTGAGATAGAAGCCATGGATGTTATGCCCTTCTCACTTGGTACTGTGGGGAACTCCTCAGCCCAGAGGGGTGCTCATCTAAAATAGTCATTCGAGCTGCCTCTTCGGGAATACGAAAGGTGGTTCTCTCCTCTGCAGCCTAGAGTAGGTATCCATGGTGATCAGATGAATCACCCCTTGGAGTGTTTGTGTTATGGTTTCTGTTTCGAGGGAGTTCAGGGTGGCCAACTTGGGCTGATACATCTGTTTTTCACAAGGTGAATCTCAACCTCAGTGTACATGGACTAAGCTGTGGTTGGTACTCGTGGTGTTACAGACAGAAAACATGGGGTCCCCTCAGGGCTGTATAGTCCCTACACCTTTGCGTGGTTGTGATTTCTCTGCTGCCTCCAAAAATGGCGGGGCAGATATTTGCATTGTCATTACATCTGTTTAGCAGCAGTGAGGAGAAAGGAAAGGACTCCTACCATGTCCCCAGAGCTGAATGGGTGGGAGGTACCAAATCCAGACCACTGTCCTTCTGCTGTTGGGTGCTGCAGCATGTCATGTGCATAGACAGAGCTTGTGGCCACAAATAATGACACCCTTTAGCCATCCCTTTAGGGTGGCAAATAAAGCTTGTACAGAAGTCTAACCTGCATGGTCAACGTGGTCTCTGGCTGAAGACTCAGCATGGTGGGGACAAGCAGACAGTGTGGGTGGCCCTTGCTCTTCTTCCTTCCCCTTCTGGATGTGGCCCAATACCATCTGGCTGTAGCACAGCCTGTGGGCAGCCATGGTGGGCACCATACCCTCCAAGCGGGCAGCCGAGGGAAGCACACACGCGTGCTGTTTGCTGCCCGTGCAGCTGTCAGCGCTCCTCTTGCAGAGCACCTCTCAACGCAGCGTCCCAGAGGAGCACGATTGTCCCTGTCATTCCTTCTGACAGTTGTCAGCTGTTAGGAGAGCAGTCTGCAGACCGAGAGCCATTAGGCTGACAAATCCCCAGCGGGCTCAGCCCTGCGCGTTGCCTGGCCCGTGGTACCGTGACTCCCTGTTTGTGCTGCGTGCGAGAACTTCGATGACAGTGATTCATGCGGCTCTGACTCTGGGCAGCCAGTGCGGTGCTCCTGCTGCCAGTGATGTGTGAGAGAGCGAGGGCTGAGCAAAGTGGGTCACCCAGAACTTACTTATCTGTGTCAAGTTTACCCCCTCGCTGGAAGAGACTTTTATTTCGGAGGCAGCTCTTTAGAGTCTTAACCTTGAAGATCCTCCTTTATCTGTTGTGGGCCTCGGCGGTAGGATGCTGGGGAGAGAGGCCATGTCTGTTATATGACCTTGCAATTCAGACCTAATACTCATCACTTATTTTTCTGCTCCCTCTCTGAAAGAGTTTTCCATGAAGGACAGGAAATTAGGCAATGCTATGAACTCACTCACTGATGGCATCCAGTGCATTTTGTCACACATCCTTCAGAAGGTCAAGACTCCGTTTTCCCTCTGGAAATGGGTTGATGTGTGCATTGGGTCTGGAGAGCCACAGGCGGTCAGGAACATGGGCAAAGGCTCTGTCAGAAGGTTGCAGTAAATATTTCACGTGGGTGTAAGGTCCCATCTTCTGCCTCGCTCGTTTTAGCTCTGCTAATAGCAGAAGTCGCAGTAGGAAGAGAGAGACCAACCCAGTCCATTTCCCCATCCCTGGTCCTACAGTTCCCTGCCTATTCCTGTGTCTGAGCCTTTGGTGTGGCTGCCATACAAGAGCTCGCAGCTCTTGGAGATCACAACCCAGTACTACCAGGAGTACTGGATTTCACTTACCCTCAAAAACTGACATTTTAAGCTGATACAAATCATCTGGACACAACAGTGCAGAGGAAGTTTAAAAAAAATCCTGGTCTTGCATATCAAATACTCCATTAAAAACAGGTTCTAGTGTTATGTCTTCCTTTACTGTCGTTACCACCAAATATAATGGTGAAAATGGCTGGGTTCTGTGGAAGTTTTACCTGTCCCCAAGTGATAATGGAAGTGAAGAGTGAGAAGTTTTCGTGGTGCAAAGCCAGAAACCTTTTGGGAAGCACATGGCTTCTCCCCTCTGCCTCCCCCCTGTAGCTTATATGGGTGATTGCATTCAGCAATGAGCTTTGTCTTCAGAAACCATCCACACTTTAGGAAATGTGTTTTTCTGCTTACATTTTCCTTGTGATTGAAAGATACTGAGCAGTTACGTTTATAGAACCGTTCATAATATCTGGGTATCATGCTCCAGTTTCTTTCAGAAAGGAAAAGAATATTTTCATATGTTGCTGCTCACACTGAAATATCATTTCCACCTAGTGGAACTATTCATTTTACCTGTAATCCAGTGAGCACCAGTATATATTAATGGAAGCAGCGTTTTTAAAACAGGTGCACAGTTCTTTTGGGTTGTGTACTCCTTCCAAATTAATCCTCTGATAAGAATGGCAGGTCATGTTTAGAAGAACTCCTCTGGGGAGCACCTCCACTTTTAAAAGAATATTTCACATTGAGATTGTGCTTCCAAAAAAGGAAAAAGTCCTTCTTATGTTCTGCTGCTCACATTTTTCTATTTATTTAAACATTTATGTTTGCCCTTGGGTGTCTTAAATTTATAAAACATTCATTACAAAACAGCAGGCAGCTATTAGATGAAATGAAACCAAGCAGGTTATTTTGGGTCCAAATGATCTGTTGCTGTAACACTGTTAAAGCCAGTGGGACTCGGGGAGAGGTGGTTCTACTGGTGACACCGTGAGACATTTTATCTCAAGCTATGGGAGACTGTGGCCTGATTCCCGGCTTTCTTGCTGCCAGCAATGGAGAGTTTGGTGCCAAGGCTGCGCCCTGCTCCTCACCGAAGGTGCTGGAGCACGGCAGGACAAGGGGAGAGGTGGGGTTTGCACCACATGTGCCACACGGAGCTTTGCCGGTGTAGACAGCACACCACCTCGTCCTTGAAAGAGATGCACAGGCAGCACACAGCGTGGCGTAACACTGAGAGAAATCCAGCTAAAGGAGTGTTCATGGTCTGTGGGACAATCATAATATACAATAATGAATATATTTCAGTTATACAGGCATTTCCATTGTAAAAGCTATTGTTCTGTATTGAAATAATAGAATGTACAAACAGTAAATAAACCTCTGTGAAGCACTATGTGATTTTGAAAAGGGGGGGGAATCAACAAGTCAGTATGAAATAATTCCTTAGAACATCTGTGGAGATGACTCTGATCTCTATTGTGCCTCCTTCAAGCCACAACAGCTACAGCGTGCGCTATTAAAAGATAGTCCTATGTAAAGCACCAGTCTTAAACCAGCAGAGAGGCTTAGAAGGGCAGACCTGTGCTGCGAGGAGCGGTCACATTTATTTGACGATTCCAGTAGCTCGATATCTTTGGGAACAGTTGCACGCCACTCATTTTTATCTGAGATGCTCCCAGCAGCGGCTGCAGATGAAAACACCATCAATGGGCGACCCAGCGCTGGCACAGCCCGGTTCTGCTGCTACAGCCCCAAACATCACAGCTGGCTGTGTTCTCCTGCAGAGGCATGAGATACATCAAGTCTCACGCATCAGAGATTAATTTTTTTCCCAGGACATCACATGAAGCCTTTTCTTGCAGATGTCAGCTGTCAGTAATGCCCATGTATTTATGAGCCATGAGAGCGAGAGTAGGATGTGGCTCAAGCTGAGGTCTCCAGTGATAAACTTGCAATGCAGCCATGGTGGGGACACTTGCAAATTGTACTGTGAACAGACAGTCTCTTATTTGTGGTTATTTTAAAAAACTAATAACTTGTCAAACCCTTTTCCATCTGTATCTCAACTCTTAAGCTACTCAGTAGTAAAAATTCCTCTTGCATTTGGCTTTACTGGACAGCACATAGAATCACAGAATGGTTAAGGTTGGAAGGGACTTAAGATCATCTCGTTCCACCCCCTGCCCTGGGCAGGGACACCTCCCACCAGCCCAGGTTGCTCCAAGCCCCGTCCAACCTGGCCTTGAACACCTCCAGGGATGGGGCAGCCACAGCTTCTCGGGGCAACCTGGGCCTGGGCCTAAGTACCCTCACGTTGAAAAATTTCCTCCTAATATCTAATCTAAATCTCTCCTCTTCCAGTTCAAAGCCATTCCTCCTCGTCCTATCACTACGTGCCCTTGTAAAAAGTCCCTTTCCAGCTTCAGACCCTGGAAGGGGCTCTAAGGTCTCCCCGGAGCCTTCTCTTCTCCAGGCTGAACACCCCCAAATCTCTCAACCTGTCTTCACAGCAGAGGGACTCCTGCCCTCAGAGCATCTTTGTGGCCTCCTCTGACCCTGCTCCACCAGGTCCACATCCTTCTTGTGCTAAGGGCCCCCAAGCTGGAGGCAGCACTGCAGGGGGGTCTCCCCAGAGCAGAGTGCAGCAGAGGGACACAATCCCCCCCTCGCCCTGCCGGCCACGCTGCAGGGGATGCAGCCCAGGATGACAGTAGCCCTCTGGGATGCAAGTGCACATTGCTGGCTCATGTTGCGCTGCTCATCCACCAACACCCCCAAGTCCTTCTCCTCAGGGCTGCTCTCCATCCATTTTCCACCCAGCCTGGGTTTGTGCTTGGGATTGCCCTGACCCAGGTGCAGGACCCTGCACTTGGCCTGGTTGAACCTCATGAGGTTCGTACCAGCCCACCTCTGAAGCCTGTCCAGGTCCCCCTGGATCATTAGGTCTTCTTCACTGCTTGCTCCATGGATGGCTCTTTTTCTCGTTCCCCATGTCCAGCTGAAGCTACTAACTCCAGCAGTCTCTGGACCACCTTGGAGCGATGTTCCCTGCTGGCTGCATTGCTGGTCTGATCACCAGCCCCCCTTCCCTGCAGAGGCAACTGTCTGAAAGACAACCAACCCGTGCTGAAGGTCTTTAATCCAACTGACCCTAAATTAGCTGTGGTGCACGTGTGCCTGTGCTGTAGCACCTCAAAATGCGTTTGAGTGAGAGGGGATACTGTCTCACTGCGTATGTATTTGGGCCCATCGATTTGCCTCTCTGGCTCGGGACAGCTGGTTTGTGTCTTCGGACCCATCGATATGCGGCAGTGTAATATGTCCACTCTTCAAATTGCCTGTTGAGGACCCAGGACAAGCAGAAGCGAAGACTTCTTTAGCGTTAGAGGCCTAAGCTCTCTGAGCACAGAACAGTGGCTTTTTACCAGGTGCGCTGTGCCAGTAGTTAGTGAAAATTGCTTTCAGAGTAGAATTAATTTCTGATGATGAGAGCGATAAAAAATGCAAATGCAAATCAGCCCAGACATAACACAATGATGTGTTCTGCAGAGATGATGCCTCAGGAAGATTTCAACTCTTGTTAACCCAGAAATAGGTAGAATATGTCTTGGAAATTTGATTTGAGGAATTGTCAGCAGTAAAAAAAAAAAAAAAGAGATCTGATCAAAATCCAGCCTCAGAAATGAAAGATGTGGATTTAAAAAGAGTGCATAATAATGCTTGATAAATAGCTTCTTTTCAAGGTATTACAAGAATTATTTAATGTTTGTTCAGCACATTGGAAATATAAAATTCTAAATCACAGTTGGATTTATCACAGCTTAGTATAACAGATGGCATTAGTACAATTAAACCGAGGTGTGTCGCAAGAGGGATTATTTTTCTTCACTCATTTGCAGAACTAAATAAACTTCCAGAGAGGTTGACTGTCATCCCGCAAGTCCGATCTAAGAGCATTTGAAATAATAATGATATGCGAAGCTAAGCTGCAGTGAGAGGCAGTTTCTTTAGCACTGAGAAGTTTTATTTCCGTTTCTGTATTTGTTTTCATTTGGTCTATCTAGCTCCCATTTAGCAATTTTGCAGGCTTTCCTGGAAACTGATTGATGAGTAGGGCATTTTATTGTCAGAAAGAGAAACAGAAATTGCCAGAGAGACCCAAGTTAGAGAAACAAGCGGCTGATTTCATGCCCTGACCGCGTACCGTCCTTCTCCCGGCTCGGGCAGCCTGCTGAGCGGGAGCACTGCTTTGAAGAGGATAATGTGGACTTGTTTTTTTAATGATAGTAATCCCTGAGAATAGCCTTTCTGAATCCCCCTCGTTGGTGTGAGCAGCTGTGAGAGTGGAAACCTGCCCGTGGTGCCTTTTTGGGGCCACACAAAACCTTGCACGGACGCGTATGTCCCAGGCCATGCTCCAGTTTTGGTGGTGTGGTTGGAGACTTACTTGGTGCCTTTTAGACTTCTCTCAAGTGAGGATCGTTCTCCATCCTGAGCCCTGATCAGGTGTCCACAGACGGTCCTGGCACCAGCAACGCTTCCCACAAGGTGGCTTCGCTCTGGCAAAACCTTGATTAAGAGCAGCATGAGGACGATGTGGCTGGACGTAGCCAGGAACGTTGTTCCCCTGCAAAGTCCAGCTCAGGTCACGGGGGGGAGAGAGTTGGGCAACTGGTGAGAGCAAGCGTCTGTACGCGCACCTTGGAATATGCTATGCTTGAGGAACGCTTGTGATGAGCGAGGATAGGTGTTTGATCCAGACCCTCCTTACCTCAAATAGACTCATCCACCCCTGGGATCTCAGGAAAGATGCTTGCACTTGCCCAGTAAGTCCGGCTTGTGTAGACATCGCAGAGGATCCTGCGTATTTGGGTACAGCTGATGGTTATCTTGGAAATCTGACTGAGACCTTGTCCTCTTTCCTTTGTAGACCGGGATAATCACAGATGCCAGGCTCAAGGAACTAACCCCGGCCATGCCTGTCATTTTCATCAAAGCCATTCCTGCTGACAAACAAGATATCCGTAGTGTGTACCCGTGTCCCGTGTACAAAACACGCCAGAGAGGGCCAACTTATGTGTGGACTTTTAACCTTAAAACCAGAGAAAATCCTTCCAAGTGGGTGCTTGCTGGTGTGGCGTTGCTGCTACAGATCTAGGCCCACCAGCAGAGCGCCTCATTTGCAAATCCCTAACGATGTCTTTCTCAGACAGTTAAAAAAATAATATTCTGTGGCTGAAGCCAAGCTCCCTCTCTCCGAGCGCTGGGCACTTCGCCGAAACGGAGCCTGCAGGGAGGTGGCAGAGGTGCAGAGGGACGCATGGACCACATTCTTGGCTGCTGCGAATCGATGTCCTGTAATTCCTACACCGCTGCGCTGGAAGAGCCCAACCCACAGCTCATCTTCCACACCTCAAATCGGAATTTGATGTTTATGTCTCTTTTGTGATTCAACGTAGTTTTAATGTCAGTGGCCTTCTCCAGTACCCTTAGAGAGTTCACTGACCTCTGTGATTCTTTAGACCCGGTTCTTTTCTCTACATGAGTGTTTCTTTGTCGGACATGTAAAGTTGGGGGTTCAGCAGGCGGTGTGGATGTGAACTGTTTCTTCCTAATATTCCTGTAAATTTTAGGCACCTTAAAATTAGTGTTAGTATCCAATGTGCTTAATGTCATCAACAGTAAAAATACAGCACGGGGATTGTTTAAGAAGAATATTTCGTAATGATAGAAATTTACTAATAAAAATCATTATTCCTGGACTAGTGTGTAAAGAATTGCCTGGAGGCGTGTGTCGCGTGTACGCTCACTGTGTGGCGAACGCGTGCGGGGTCGGGTGGGACGAAAGCCGCCGTTTGAATAGTTGCACTGGCAATTACGGATGCAGTGGGTGAGACCTGGTGTGTTTCGAGAGTGGAGAGCACAGAGAGGCCCCGGGGTGTGCGTTTTCTTCGTGAGCCACACGCGCAGCGCGTTGCCCTGGATGGCAGAAGCTGCGCGCTTGGGCGCGAGGTGGTGTGAGGAGTTGGTTTGTATGGGGAAACGCAGCTGTGCCGCGCTCCCTGTGCCATCCGCAGTGCTTCGCTGCGCAGCACCGGACCTTGCCTCTGTTTCTCGTCCTCACATGGTGCACAGCATCCTCCCGCCCCTCACCACGCAAGCGGACGGGGGTTTGTCATCTGGGGGGTTCCCTGCCATCCCTGAGCCCACCGCGGGTACCAGCCGGTGTGTCGCAGCGAGGATGTGTAGGGGAGAAGGGGGAGATGGCAGATGTGCAGAGGATGTGGTCTCAGTGGAATTAGCACCAACGAGCACCCCCAGACTCTCCTACCCAGTGCCGGGTTACAATCACAGCCGGACCGGGGTCTCCAGCAGGGACTGTGACACTCCTTTGGGAACACGGTAAACCCTGTTACTTAGGTGAACCCCCGAAATCAATGATGACCTCGACAAACACTGCCTCATCTTGAGAGGTCCCCACTCACCAGAGGCGGCCCTGAATGGGCTGAGGTGTTTAGCACCAGCTGGGGAAAGGTGAGGGTCAACAGCAAACTCTCTTCCCGCTGCCTGCATGGTGGCATTGAAACTTCCCAGATCCTGTTTCCAGGCAGCCGTGGGCTTCATAGGGTGGGAGTCCACAGCCCGGAGAGACCTGCAGGTTAAGAATGTAATTAGAGCCTTGAAAAGATGGATGTGTGGAGCTGTACTGGTTTTGGCTGGAACAGTTCGTTTTCTTCGTAGTAGCTTGTATGGGTTTGGATTTGTGATGGAAACTGTTGATAATACAGGCATGTTTTGGTTGTTGCTGAGTCGTGCTTGTACCGCACTAAGGGCTTTTCTGCTGGCAGTGCACATGGAGCTGGGAGGGGACACAGCCGGGACAGCTCACCCCCACTGACCAAAGGGATGTTCCATACCATATGGTGTTGTGCTCAGCAATAAAAGCTGAAGGAAGAAAGAAGGAGGAGGATGTTCAGAGTGATGGCTTTTGTCTTCCCAAGGCGCCGTTACGTGTGCTGGAGCCCTGCTCTCCTGGGGATGGCTCAACACCTGCCTGCCCACAGGAAGCAGTGAATTAATTCCTTCTTTTCCTTTGCTGTGCACGCGGCTTTTGCTCCACCTATCAAACTGTCTTTATCTCAACCCACGAGTTCTTGCACTTTTACCCTCTCTCTCACCCCGCTGGGAGGGAGTGAGCAAGTGGATGTGTGGTTCTTGGCTGCCCCACCAGGGTTAAACCACGACGGCGTTTCTGTGGGTAGTGTTTGGCTTCTCGGCCTCATACCAAACTGAATATGGGTGGCCTCAGCACACACTGATGGGGACATGGTCACCTCTCTTCCAGGCCAGCGCACCAGCTTCCCACACTGTATTGTCCTCCTACCCAGAGTAATGTAGGAGGGTAAAGTCCCCAGGCTTTGCAGGAGATCCACAGTAACTCGCATCTGTTCTTCGGTCTGTTCCTTGGCCTGAGGAACACAACAGCTGTCTTCCTGCAGGAATGAGGAGATGCAAAATCCTTGTCTTTGCAGTCCTGGAGAACAACGACATTCTGGACCAAGGTAAGGGAGGAAAACTTTCTGGTAAGACCTTTTTTTAATTGCCAGGCAGTGTCTCCAAGGCACAGCCCCCAAAAACTAACGATGAAGGAGCTAGCTATGGCTTAGCGAAAGACATCTACAAATATCTAATGCAAGGGAGAGAGCTGTCTTAAGCCTCCTATTTTAAAATGCCTCTTAACCCATAAATGAGGTAACAGATTCTGCAGACTACCGCACATAATGAGTATCTGGCTAGAAGAGGTCTGTTAGCCAGGGAAAGCTATGCTATTAAATTCAGTTCCTGCCAATTAGATATGCAATGTGAACTGGTCACATCCCACTTTGCAAAGTTGGATGCATTAAATTGTCCATGTATTTCACCATGCAGGAGAAGTAGTTGCATAAACAGAGCACTGCTGAGTAGGACACATAAAAGCAGGACGAGAATGTATAGGAAGTGCATTGTCCCCCAGATAAGGTTGCTGGATTAGTCTTTCTTTGGCATTTCTTCAATGCTTCTTTTACCACAAACTTCTCAGTGCTCCATATGTGGGATTTCCTGCCATTCTGGAGACTGTTGCTGTCCTAAACTTCGTACCTCTTCTCTTTTAAAACCCATCTTCCTTTTCCCGGCGTACTAGGGCCTCTCTCTGCTCAGTGTTGCCCTCCAATGTGCCCCTGTACCTTCAGGAAAGGATAAGTTCAGTAATTCTCCAGGCACTGCTTGCTCTTTCCAGAGCAACAGCCTGGGCTGTTCTCTTGCCAGCTGAAGAAGAATGGGATGTTGACAACAAAATGGATCCGATTGTTTTATTATATATATCTTCCTGCATAATTCACCAGTTCGGCAGGCAGGATAGTGGGGAGATATTTATAGATACTAGAAATGTCACCAGGGTGCTCATTCTTCATCCTTTGAAAATCATCACAGGAAAGAGTTGGCTGCAAAATGCTACAAAAGGATAGTGAATAATTTGATGCTTTAGGGGAAGAAAAAATCTGACAGGCGTGAGATTTTCCAGCCGTATCTGCCTAAACCAGGCAATTAAATACAGCTGGTCCAGCCATTCATTAGGAGCGATGCATTAGTCAAAGGTGAATCCTTTCCGTTTGTGAGCTCTTGGAGATAGCTGCCCGCCTGGCATTGCCCACCTTCCTTCCTTCCCACGCTTTGCCCTTGGTTGAGTGGAAGGGACTGAGCAGCAAAGAACCCCGTCCCCAAAGCCGATACAGCCCAATGCTGATACTCTGGGGCCGGCAGAGCTGCAGCGCTTTGGAGGACATCCAAGGCAGAGCTGAGGTTGATCTGGAGGCGGGTGGGCAGGGCGGGCAGGGCAGGCAGCTGGGGTCATCGGGCAGTGGTGTGCAGCTGCGGCAGTAGGACACTTCAGGGCAGTATGGCAGGAGGGGGCCATGTGGTTGCTCATTTTTGGGCAAAGCTGGAGATTCTGTGAAGTGATTTTCCATCATTGGAATAAGTCTTATGAGACCAGTCTCCAGGCCCAGCCCTGAGGCTGCTCTCCTGCCCTACAGCACCTTCAGCCCTCAACCCTCTCCTTCATCCCGGCTTCAACACCCACTTCTCCAAGCCTGCTTTGACCCCAACCCCTCCTTCTCCGCAAAACACAACACTGGCCACAAACCGAGTAAATACAAAGATTTAAATAAGCAGGTGTTTCTGAACCAAAGAAATGCCTCTTGCAAGCAGAGTTTTGCTCCTGAAGGCAGAGGACTCCTGTGGCCATCAGTTCTCTGGTGTTCGCACACCACCCTCCAATTAGGGAGTCGCTGCTTGGAGGACCTGGGATTTAGCTGGAGGCTGAGGAAAGTGAAAAGCCAGGTTTCCTTATGCAAAAAGTGACCACATTTTTTCAGAATGACTTTTCTTTCAGACCAGAGTGATCTCTCATATTTTATCACTCCCCACCAGCCAGACTGTGTTTGCAGCTGCTCCTGTCCTCCCTGAGCACCCACATGAAAAAACGAGGGTGAGCCCCTCGTAAACACCTAGGAAAAAGGGCCTCTGGCCTTTGGCAAAAGGGATGAGTGCCAGCAGAAGCCATGCAGCGAGCCAACCATGGTGGGGTTGAGGGCCCAGGTAGTTCATCCTCCAAGTCTTCTGCCAGGGGTTGTGCTGGGGGAATGGCACTTTCTCCTGGGAAGTAAGTGTTCATCCCACCGTGGCAGGACCTGGTGGTTTCCGAGAGTGGGATGGTGCCACTCTTCTGGTTGAAGGAAGCTGCGCGTCTTTGTAGGTCTTGCAGCAGGTCAGAGCCCGGAACAATAGCATTTCTCTTGGGCTTGGTCATGGCATCCTGCAGGGCAAAGGGTGTATGCCCTCCACTCCTCCTGCACAGCTGAAGTCTGAGGGAGTAGACATGTGTGCAAAGCTGCTGGGGGTGGGGATGTTGCAGCTGCAAAGGAGTTACTGCTAGAAACCTTATATGTTTGGGGAAATCACATCTCAATTTTTGCCAAGGAAAAATAAGATAAAAAAACTAGTCCTTTTTGTTTGCATTGCCCCTTTTACATCAGCAGGAAGCTTTGAACACGAAGTCATTCCTTGAGTCAGCCCTTGTGCTCCAGCTGGAATCTCAGCTCAACATTCATGTGCCCTGACTTTAGGCAGTGGAAAGGTAAGTTCCATCACTTGAGCTGGTCTCTGGGCTCAAGTAGTGAGTGACTCACCTGACCCATCTTAGTGATCTCATGGTGAGATCAGGATCTGCCAAAGTGTCCTGCATCTCTCTGCCAACTGCACACGGAGCTTAGGAGCCACCAGGTCACACTGAGATGGGGACCCTTCTTACACTTAAGGTCAAGCCCATGTGTCCTTCCCTTTTGCCCTGTCCCAAGGGTTCAGCCAGAGCCTGCACGCTGTGATTACACATGCAGGGACAGGGAGGGGATGTCCCAGGGAGGCCAGCCTGGCTCTCATCCTTTCTGTGTATCTCTACAGCTGATGACACCTCACAGCACCCAGTGGGGCTGCTTCGGACCTGGCTTCTCAAAAGGTCTGAGGTCAATTAGTTAACTCCAGACTGGTGGCATTTTCCAAAGGGATGAAAGCAAAAGAAGGAAAATTCTGCTATTGAACACTTAATATCAGCTAAAATTGAAGGAACTCTCCCAGGACAGAGAAATGACTTTTCCGTAGCCTGGGAGTGTTGTACCTGCTGCAAATTATAATTGGCAGAAGAGCACATTTCAAAGTCTTCACAAATGCTTTATAATGGTGTCCCGTATGTTGGGGTTAACCAGCTCCATTCTACTGCAACTGTTTCTCACCAAGCAAAGGAAAATATAGACGAGACACATAAAAGGAGAACCTGGTTGGGAGTCAGTAGATTGGTTCCACTGGGGCAAATTTATTGCAACTATTATCGGGCACTGGCAATGCCCAGTGATGCAAATTCTGCATGTATCACTGCTCAATTATTTACAGAACAAAACTAGCTGTAACCTATCAGCTAGATGCATTCATTTTATAAAGTGGCATTAATACATTTAATTAGCAGTGGCTTATTAGATTCATGTCTGTTATTATGCATTGTTTTTTAAATGACTATAATTGCCCAAACAAATATATTTACCTTGTTAATGGTTGTGAACCTCATTTAAAAAGCTTTTAGATTGTAGCACATGTTCATGGAGTTATAACCAGCTCTTCTGATTTGAGTACTGCTGTGCCTGTTAGTGCAGAAGGATTGTTTGAGGCTATAAATACATTGTCCAAAGGTTTTGAAGCCCACTTACCTGTGTGCAAACTTTAAGGTTCACTTTTAGGACACCTTCACAGCGTTCATTTTGATTAGTGCCAAAAGCCATGAGGCGAAACCCCGAGCCTGCATTCAGCATCTGGCCTCGACATTTCCAAGAGTAGGGAAGGAGCTGGGATGGGGGAGCTGTGGGCTGTGGTAGCTCCAGTGTCTGCAGCACCTCCAGATTCTGGGAGGGGCTACTTCAGGTACCCTAGTCTCACTGTTGAAAATGCTGCCTTGGAAAAAAAAATGGAATATTTGTAGTATTGCATGAGGTTTGATGAAAGCTACACAAGGAAAAGTGGCCCATGTCCATGATGAAAGTTTTATCCAAGTCAGCAAATATACCCCACAGCCCTGTAGACACTGGCACTTAGGGTATTCACATGGGAATCTGTCCCAAGACTTTGGATTGGGTTGGAATAAGAATTTGAGCGCTAATCTCCAGATGCATGCGTCTCACCACCAGGCTGTTAGGCAGTCAGGAGAGGAAGATGCATGTGAGGACATGTCTCTGGTGAGAACAACTCAAGCAATTGACTGTTTCCAGATGCACGCTCTTCAGCATGGCACTGCTCCATTCAGTGGAACAGCTTCAGCATTTTCTCATTAAAAATTTGAAAAGGTCTTGGGATAATCCAAATATGGGATGAGAATAAATTCTGAGATCTTTCTGACTCATTTCTCAGGGGTGCAGAAGCTGCAGGAAATTCTTTTTGGCTCAGAGACCTTCTCCGGTGTTGGACAAGCACTGGGGAGGGCTGGGAGCTGCAGGGTCTCAGGGCAGCAGGCAGTGAAGCATCCTCCTTGCCTTCCAGCAGAGGGCATATGCAAGGGTGAAGGGCCAAAACCTCAGAGCTCACACCACCACCTGCCCTGGGGAGAACCAAATCCATTATTGTTGCTGTTTCCACACACTTTTGCCCACCATGAGTTTCAGTTTCCTAACTCGATGATCTTAAGCTCACGTGGGTTTTGCACCCACCCTTGTTGGCATCTGGACCACACCCCTACAGTCTGATCTGGACCTTAGCAAACTTTCATTAAACCACTGGGCATTGTTCTACTGTCGACAAGAGTTGCACGTTCCTTTTTGGGGGGCTGTGGTTCTCCTCTGTGCCCACAGCACCGACTATCAGAGGACCTAACTCCAGTTGCCTGCATAACTCCGCCTTGCAGGTATCAGAAAGGGGTGGGTGATGCTCTGCTGGACAGGGTGCTTGGACTCACCACTGAGAGCTGAACAAGCAGTGGGGTGTCATGGACTACTGCGGGGCACCCAGGATTTCTGCTGAAAACAAACCTGAGCCATGTGATGCATCGTCCCCTCTGCTGAACGGAGATTGTGCTGCAGAATCAGACTTGAGAGTCACCAAAACACCTGGTACATGTGGGACTGCATAAACGGGGACATGATTGTAAGAGACAGGCAGGGTTCAAAGGGCCTTAGAAAATTACACAGTGAATGCATAATTGTTGAAGTGAAATAAAAGTTCTGATAGCTGCAGCCTGGCAGATTAGTTGGCGAGATGTGTCCGTTCAGTTTGTCAGAATAGAGACCGGATAAATCTGAACAAAATGATCTTTGGAAATCCCGCCCCACTTCCCATCTGCTGTCGCGGTGTGTTTTATGGAACTGGATTGTTATAACGTTGCCTACACTTTGTGTGCTGTCTACTTAACAAGTGTTTCAATTAATTACTGTAATGTTATTATTATGACGAGGTAACGAGAAATAAATTGCTATCTATCTGAGGTGTCTTGCTGAACACAGAGTGGTTTACCTCTCTTCAGAAAGTTATTCAATAACGGATGGAGGCAGTAGCTGCCCATGAGTGATGGGAGGTCTACTCAGACTGGGGTTGAGAGAAGATGCTGATGACAAACATGTGGAGACGCCTCCACCCAAGGAGGCCAGTACAGGCTGAGGTAATTAGTCTCCTAATCAGAATATTTACGAGGGAAGCTGGGATGACTTGAGCAGCATGCACTCAGGAGCTGTTCTTTCTTGTGGAGACCTGAATATTCCTGAGCTCACACCAACCTCCCGGGCAAGAGTCCCCATCTGTGTCACATCTGGGAGTTGCATCCCACAGTGCCTCATTGGCTGCACCACCAGCCCCTCCAAGGAGGCAGCATGGGCAGTGCAGAATATGAGAAGGTGGAGTTGGACTTGATACATCTTGGCAGGCCCATTCTTGCCTGCCCACTCTGCCTCCATCTCCAAGGGCTGACCCAGCTTGTGGGCAGCACCTGGTCCAGGCCTGCGTTCAAGAAGCCTGGGTGGATGGCAAGCCTCTTCCCAGGCCCCAACTTTAAAGATAGCATGGTGGAAGACCCTCAGAGCTGGGTCCTCTGAGCCTTGAGATCCCATGTGCACTGGCAAATGCAGCAGAAGACAATGGTTATGGGGAAATGGTGGTCTGGGGATGGATGAAGGGCCATGAGGGAGCGATGGGGCTTTGGGTAATGATGAGCCATGAGGGAACGATGGACTTTTCCTCTGCTAGGGCAGTGGGAGGACTGACCATCTCCCACATCCTGCCCTGCTGGGATGGGGACAGTGCACCCTTGCTCCAGCCAGAGGAGGAGATCACACTGCCATGGAGGATGTCCTGCCCCTCGGTCACACCTGCTGTTACAGCGTGGAAGTGTGTGGTATTGTTATGACCACTGTGCGTGCCTCAGTCTCAGTGTGCGCTGTGGCACCTGGTAGGTGATGTGCTAACATCCCCCTTTGGCAGGGTCAGCACGAGGGCCGGGGACCCTACAGAAGACTATGACTGGGGATGGATGAGGCCACCTGGAGCTGAGTGCGGCTGTTCACATGGATGGCAGATGTGGCCATGCCTCGCTGTCAGCATGGATGTGAGGCTCAAAGGCACCAGAGGTGTAAACTGCCAAAATATCGGTGGGGACACGGACTCCAGGACTCGGGGCTGCCTGGGCATGGGTGACCAGTGAGGACTCTGCCTGCCGCAGTGCAGGTCTCCAGTGGCCTCAGGGACTGGAGCAGACTGGCTGCCAGCAGGCACGAGTTTGCTGCTCACGTTAATCCCCCTGAAGCAGCTGAGGTTTGGGCTGGCAGAAGTGCAGCCAGAAGCAGAGGGGGACCTTTCCCCAAAAACCCTTTCTCAGCTGGGGATTAACCCTCCTGAGGAAGGTCTCATGGGCTCAAGGGTGCAAGGGAAACCTGCCCCAGCTGTGTCCCCCTCTCTGCTGCCTGCAGGTCCCAGGTCCCCAGAGAGACCAGGAGATGTCTGGGGGTAGTGGTGCTTTCAGGTGAGGACTAGCTCATGTACCTCAACACAGTGACTGGAGCGCTCATTAATTTTCTTGTGCGGCTCAGGGTCAGGCTCTGCTCTCTGCGGCCACCTCGTACAGCTCTATTACCATCAGTCTGCTGGGAAATCAGTGACAGACCACACAGGCCACGTCTTCTTTGCTACAGCTACGCGCTGACCACCATGTCCTGAGCACCAGAGAAGAGGGGAAGCCCTGTGGAGAGACACACACCCTGTGAAGATGCCCTGAGTCAGGGGTCACACTAGATGCCCACGACCTCTGTCTCGTCTTCAGCACCTGATGTGGCAGGATGCCCCCTGCTGGGCTCTGAGATGCATTTTTCATGGAAAGCTGCTGGGGTAACCCAGGACTGCTGAGCACAGGCTGCAGCCCCACCACTGGCACGCCAAGAACAGCTCGCATCTCTTCCCAGGCGATGCTGTTTGGGGTGCACACTGACCAGCCTCTCTGCATTACAGCATCCTCTGCCCCAGGGTACCACCGTCATCCCACCCAGAACACCACCCAGCGCCAGGTGGCTGAGCAGTCTGTGTGACGCACTTGTCCTCCTGCCTACGTGTGTACCCATGCTTTGGGGCCAGCTCTGCAGGAGCAGGGTGAGGTGTGACAGAGGAGAATGCTTTTCATGCACAGCTGAGCTCGGCTTTTGGAGGCGATGGGGAACTCTGAGGCTCAGGGGCATGGTTTTGCCTGTCACATTTTTGGAGGGGGGAGACGAGGGCATTCCCTCCGCACCCCCCTTTAACAACTCTGGGACATTACGTGGGTTCATGATAAGCGATGTGTGGGTGCTTTGAATATATTAAAAGGTTTAGCTCATGCTTGGACCAGGCTGAGAGCTTGAGATCTGACAACTATTCACCACCAAATGAGCTTATTTTTGGCAGATTTCTTCCATTAGTTATTGAAACAGGGAGATTCCAGCACCCCTCCTTCCACTTATGCCCCTAACCTGTGCATCACGCGCTGCCCTGCGAGATCCTCCCATCCAGGGAGCGTTTCTCACCGCTGATTGCGTAAAGCATGGGGAGAGGAGAGGCGCTGCCATAGCACGCGCTGCCCCGGAGATGTGCTGGAGGCCACGAGCAGAAAGCTGAAAGCCTCATGAGATCCAGCCTTTACTTTCCGGCACAAAAGGCACCGTACGGAGCACAGGGGAACATAGATGTGGATCTGATTACAGCGGAGAAAGATGTCAACCCTGGAAATTAATTATCTCTTCTTCAAACAGACCAAGTTCTCCAAATTAACAATAATTATGAAAAGAAAATTGTAGAGGAGAAAAAGAAAAATGAACAAAACCTAAAAATTCTTTAAAGAGAGGTAAGAGATAAGTCATCGCAGGGCTATTTCCAGAGATTAAACCATCCACATTTGGACTGTGTGTGCTTCACTCAGTCCTCTATCTCCTGTGCTTTAGCCTAAAGGGTGAATCAGCCTCTCATGGAAGGTGCTTCCAAGGCTAATCGGAAGAACCAATCCCGCCTTTGCTTGGAGATCACAGTGGAGCCAGCACCACCTCGTGTTCAGCAAGCCTAGCTGTTTGCTTTGCCTGCCCACAGGTCTGTGATCCTGCCCCTTCTTTACTTGTACCAGCCAGGCCGGCTCCCTTACCTGTTGGCTCTTAGGAGTCATTTGTCCCCAGCTTGTTCGGTTTAGGAACATCTGGGCTGAGTCAACGACAGCATCTGGTGTCAAGCCAGGCCAGGTTGGTGGGACAGGATAAACAGGGACCTGGAGTACAAGAACTTCTGGAGCAAGGTGTCAGGCTCACTGCACAGATGATGATGTGTGGGAAAAGGAACGGGAGGCACCTCTGCAAATTAATGAGACATTTGATTGCCATCTGGGACGTACTCGACTTCAGATGACCTCTGCATCTGGGAGCAGTGCCAGTAGGCAGAAGAATAGAATAATTGGTATGAGGTGATGCAGATAACAATAAAAAAGCTCTATTAACACTGATAAGGGATGACAGTGGAGAAGTACTTTGTCAGGGGCCACCTCTTCCCCCTCAGCCTCCCTGTGCACACAGTGGATTGTCTGGTTTAAGGTTAAATTTGTGTCTAAAGAATAGGCCAGGACTGCTGTTCAGTGAGACACATCAAGAGAGCTTCCTCCCCACCCTGGAAATAGCGTATCACCCACCTATGCTCGTTTGTCCATCCACAGGCTTATGATGAGCTGATCACAATATGACAAGCAGCGAGGGTTCCTCCAAACATTCCTTGTGGCCCCATGGTGCTAAACTCTTGCAGCTTTCCGTTGTGTTACATGTGACTTATACATAATAATTATTTATAATTATTTTAATAATGTATGATTTCTAAGACATCATGGCAGCCAAAAGGGTTGTACTGGGAAATCAAGATGCATCCAGTTCTTCCCTGGCAGAGAACTGCTTGAGGCAGTCCATTGCCCACATCCATCTTCACACAAGCCAGCAAGCAAATGCTTTCAGTCGTCCTGTAAAATTGTTTTATTGGTTAAACCTGCAGCAGAACAACATGGGTGTCAGGGAGATGCTTCAGCAGGAAACGAAGAAAAGGGCAGTCCACAGAGATATCTTCCAAACACCCATTTGTACCGGAATGAAGCAAAGCATGTGTTGGCTGGCAGATCCAGAAGGAAAGTCCTGTTCACCAAGAGAGCCTCTGGGGGGTGCAGAGTTGCCAGGAAGTGGGTGAAGACCATGTGTACAGCCCTAAAAAGTATTTTGGTGCTTCCCCAGATCATTACTGTACAAACACTTGGTTACCCAGTTCTTTTAGATTCCACAGAAGATTAACTCACCTTTTCCTTTTAACCTCCCCTTGCAAAGAGCGGTCAGGAAAATGTGTGTATGTGTGAACGGACTCTTGGAGCAGGCGGTGGGTTAACTTGAGTTGAAGCACAATCGCCTCTCTCTGCTCAAAGCCCACTGGAGAACTGAGGATGCTCTGGCAATGCTGTGGGGATCAATTGCTATTGCAGGCTGTAGTTAGGGCTCCTCCAGAGAGCAGTGAGATGGGTGAAACCATACCAGACCAAGGACACACCTTACCCAAAAGGGATAACTTGAAATAATTAAGAAAGTGAGAGTTCATTAGTTCTGTAGGTGCTTGTTCCTGTATGATCCTTCTTGGTAAAGATCTGCACCTTTTTTTCCAATCTGAATATGCCTGGCTTCAGCTCCCAGATGCTGGTCTTGCTATTGTCTTTCCCAGTTTATTGAAGAGCCTTTCAGAACTTGCTGACTTTCCACATTAAGGTACTTATATGTTGGGAGCACGTTGCCTTTCAAGTGTCTCCTCAATTAGCTAAACAGATCAAGCTTTTAAATCCTTCACTTCAAAGTGTCCTCTCCTACCCTCAAATCATTTTTATGGCTCTTTTTTGCCCTTGCTCACTTTTTATCATCCCTCTAATGTGTGCAGTCATCCCCAGAGGTTAAGGTCACCTCCCTGCCCTGGTCCCTCTCGTCCGTTGGCACATCTAAGAACAGTGTTAGCTTTCTTGCTGCTGAGTCATGTTGAGTTGCTGTGTTACTCTGACCCCTAAATCCAGGTCAGCGTTGGTGCTTTTGGGATCAGCTTTGTCAGCTGCAAAGCCATGCCAGACCTCTTTGCAATAACACCAGGAAGCACAACAAAAAGAAAAAAAAAAAAACAACAAACAAACAAAAAAAGAAAACAACCCAGAAAAAATTGCATGAGATGTAAATTGGACCTTGCCTGTGCTCATCAGCTTTAGAACCAGTTGCTTTGGGTTTGTTCCAGTCTGCTGTTACCCTCTGTTTCGCAGAGCAGAGTGCCGTGACTACCATTCCCAGCGGTGCTGAGCGAGGGGCAGAGCAGTCACCGTCATGGACCACCCTGCAGAGTGTCATTGTTTCTGTAGGAGGATGTGCAGCCCCCAACAGCCTTTGCTGCAGTTCCCCCTCGCAATGTCTAATCACCTCCTCCTCACAGTATGTGAACATAAAAGGGTCTTCTCATCTCGAACCAACCATGGCTGGTGTGCTGCAGTGGCAGGGGCTGGGAGGAAAGCTTAGGAGACAGGTTGCATGATCCTTCCCTGGACGACTTTTTCCAGGTCCTGAGCTGGGATTTGCATCTGACTCTGCAAGGAGAGCAGAATGGGAGGGGTGCAGGCTGGAAGAAGGAAAGAAGGTGGCTTTCCCATAGTTGTGTCCTACCTTGGTAATCACCATGCCCCGCGATACTCACAGCTGATCCTGCAGTACCTCTGCCCTGGTGCTCTCTTGCAGGTTCTGTGCACATAGAGACGAACATGCTACTGATTCATTTTCCAAAGCTGGTCAGCAAGTCTTTTAGTAGGTTTTGCTGGCAGGAAGGATACCTCAGCCTGAATCAGGGAAGACCAAGTGTTCTGTAGACACGTTTAGAGAAAATAAATGAACTTTTTCAGCTTTCTGTACAGCCAGGACTGGGTACGTGTTGTGAAGTCATCTCCCTCAAAGACCTCCAAATGCACCCACATGGATGCTGGATCTCCCATGATCACAGACCTGGAGAACTTTCTTTTCCTTTGGGAGAACAGCCTAGCTCCCTGTGCCCTGTCCCGAGGTGTGAGTTTCCAGTCTCCTCGGGCGCAGTGTTGTTGAGGAGTCTGGCAGGACATGGCCTCTGCACTCTGATGCCATTGAGATGGTATCAGGTGTCCTGGGACATTCTCAGCGCTGGGTCCCACCTCCACACACACGTGAACATGGAGGGGACCATGTTGTGCAACCTGCTAGTGATGTCACTTCAGCGCTTTCCACATAGGATGATGAATTTCCTTCTCTGAAGAACTTCATAGCAGTTGAGCTTTGGATTGCTCCTGAAAATTTGATTCATAGCTTGGACAAATCAGCTAGGACAAAAAACTTGGTTCCATCTACTTCCATTGTAGAGGCCCTCAGCTGTGCCTGATCCAGCTGTGCTCAGATGTGCCCGGGGTTAGGAACATGTCCCGTCTGTGTTAGCACAAGGTCATTAACAGCCTGAGCTTCCACAAGGTGGTATGACTGTACTCACAACCATCACAATTGCCTGTGTATCCCCTAAATCTCCATGCTGCAATCCTTTATCTTTTGGTTTAGGGCTACTCTGTTCCACACAGCCCTTCTGTGAGGGCAACGCCTACTCTGAGATGCAATAATCCGGACCACACACACGTGGCTGATGGGAAGATGCAGTCATCATGTCCTGGAGAGGATGTCAGGCTGTCAGCTCTACAGACTGGGGGGACACATATGGAAGTGGTGGCTATGTGTTGTGGTTTTGTTAATTACAAACCAAGAAGGTGGCTGCTGGCTTCCGAGACAATGAGAAATTGTCTTGTGTTACACGGAAAGCCTTTGAATTCCAATGCACCAGAGCCCAGACATTGACTAATAGGCTCTCCAACAGGTGCTAATTTGAATTTACCTTGGGAAAAGGACGTGATGTGGAAGGCAGATTAATCACATAATCCAACATTTGACTAAATCCATTTCTTGAGCTCTTTGATCTGCCCAATTACCTGCTACCAAGCTGCCTTGGAAAAATACCTTCAAGCTATAACAGGGATGGGTGAAAATCATGAATTAGCACCCCCCGCACTCACAGCTGGGCCAATAAAGGGGGCAGCAGGTCCATCGCTGCCTGGCATGTCTGAGGGATGAGCGACTGCAACTCCTGAAGGTTGCTCCAGCTGTGCCATGCCCCAGACAGTGTGCTGCAGGCTCCATGGGACACCCAAATCTCCACAGTCCTGAAACAGTCCTTAAGAGTGAGGATTTCCCATGCACCCATGGAATAAATAAATATAAGTGGCCTATCCTGTTCA
The DNA here is from genome assembly GCF_965231255.1 of Vanellus vanellus. NCBI lineage: Eukaryota > Metazoa > Chordata > Aves > Charadriiformes > Charadriidae > Vanellus > Vanellus vanellus. The sequence goes on from NC_138922.1 coordinate 1,879,044, forward strand.
GAGTGAATTTGTTCCTGGCAAAGTCACAGAGGAGCCCGGGAGCAGGGATGTGGATGAAGGTTACCCACAGCTTGGATTGTCCCAGTGGGAAGGCAAAAAGAGCCCTTCACTGGTGCTGGGGGCCAGCACAAAGCTGTGCCTCCTGGAGACAGGGGCATCCCTGAGCGCACACACTTTTCCAGTGACAAACGGTTGTAGTGAATGAGCTGAGGCCCTGCGGTGAGAGCTGTTTGGGGACGGAGCCAGGCCATGTGCAGCCAGCGCCCTGCAGGGCTCCAGAACAAGCAGTCCGGCCAGCGAGCTCTGTCTCTCTAGCCAAAGGTACAGCCAGCACCCCCCGCCAGCAGATGCCCGAAACACTTGGCCCCCTCCCTCTGTTTCAGTATGCATTGCCCCATGATTGACAGGCAAATGTCTCCTACTGCCTGACCTGGGTTAAAAGCTGTTCTCTGCTGCTGTAAGAGAAGAGAAGATGCAGGAGGAGGATGCTCCAGTGGGTGAGGTTTGAATCCCCAGCAGCAAAGTCACTTGAGTATCGGGAATAACCCTGGGGTCGCTGGGAGTGGTGCTGGGATGGGAGTGACTGCACAGACTGCTGCAGGGACGGGACCACTGCTAGTGCACAGCACAGAAAACCGCAAATCAAAATCCCCCCAGCTGTGTCCAGCCTCTGCCTCGCAACGGCTGCAGCGCCAGCCTGTCCTGGGAGCAGAGATGGGAAACCAGTCAGCGGGATGAACAGCTGAACTCAGCCAGGTCCGAAGACACTTTGGTTCGTCTTCCTCACCCTAAGCAAAGATGAGCTGTTTTCCTACCAGCTCACTTGCAAATAAAGGTGGCAGTGAGTGTGCCCGTGTTTTGTGGAAAACAGCCCGGCCTGGAGGGACAAAGAGAGCTGATGGGTGACCTAGCTGCAGAAAAAGGATTCCAGCATGTGAACAGCCTGAGGGGGCTGAGTTAGCGGAGGAGATTAAACCAAAGTCCAAGCCGGCTGCCAGATTCCCCTGGTGGTAAAGCTTTTCCATCACGGTTTGCTGATTCTCTTTATATTTCAAGCCAGCTCTGCATGTCCGCAGGCCCAGCTCCCTCAAACATGGGCAGAACAGATAGACCACACCACCCCCGCTGGGCGTTCCCCGGCAGCCCTCATTCCCCCACCCCGCCCTGGGAAACTCGGGTAGAAGCATCTCTTCAATCCCAGAGACAGGGGGATGTTTCTGTGTAAACACAGCCACTGAGAAAGCCTGGGTAAATGCCTCTTTATTTTGCTCACAGCAGGCAGCTCAATTTGTCTCTAATGAGCACTAACACGCTCTCCTGCTATCACTCATAGCAATTACTCCGGACTCACTAGTTGCATACAGAAAGCCGGGATAACCAGCTAACCGCCCCTGCCACGCAGCAGCGCGCTCGGCGGCGGCTCCTGACGAGCACTGGGACACACTGGGACAGGGCCACTGTGCCCCTCGGGAGAGGTCAGTCAACGGCTTCATCTGACACAGCAGGTTGGGACCACCCGCGTCACCAGTCCGACACAGCAGCCGTGGGGACGCCGAGTGCCTTTCCCCGGGTGAACGGGCTCCCCTTTGTCCTGCAGCACCAGCGATGGGAGTTAGCTGCTGCGGCTGCAGCAGTGGGTGAGCACAGGCTGCCGTGCAGCGGAGAGACACGTCGGGACCCTGTGCGGGCAGCTGTTACCTTCATGGTGGCTTCCGCAGATGGACAGTAGGTTTTGGGGAGTGGCTGCCAACCCCGGGCTTTCAGGCAGAGACATTGTTCTGTGGCAAGAGAAACCGGTGGCCTTGCATGCACATGAGCAGGCAATTTGTCCCCCTTCATTTTAAGACTTCCCCCCCCAGAGAAGGTGTTCCTCTCCTCCTTCAGGTGTTTATTAGCACTGTGTAATGAAAAGGTTTCTGTGGCCCACCGGGTTCTGCAGAGGAACAGTATGGGCAAACAGTTCTCACTTAGATCAGAGGCCAGGGCACATCTCCAGCAAGGAATATTGAGACCCCTTTCTGCTCATGAGTACAAAATTTCTGTCTGTGAGTTCTCCTCTTGACTGAGGATGAGGCAGGACCTGGAGATGGAAAGCCAGATGACTGCTGCTCTCGGTCAGGTGCGTTTCCTTCCCTCCAGCCCACGTTGGACACTGCAGATGAAGCACATCTGTGGTCCCCCACCATGCGGGCAAGGGTGTGGAGGCAGGGCACAGCCCAGAGCTCTGGCTGCAGGTGGCCTGTGGACCATGTGAGGGCTGTAGCTGCTTCAGATCAGATGGGCAGTGCTGAGCGCAGATCACTGGGATGGGTCTGCAGCAGGGCTTGAGCAGGATCCTGGTCTCTGCGGTCCTGCCTGTCCAAAAGCACAAGATTTGGACAAATCCCTGCAGAACCACTGCTTAGAGGTTCCTGGAGAATTGTTAAAGAGTATTGGAGAAGCTTTCACTGGTGGCTCGGCACATCCAGCATGGCACCCTCTCATTAAACACAGAGGCACTGGGGGGGCTGCAGTGCTTCCAGCCTCCCAGCGAGTATGGGGGTGAGCTGAGCAGGGGTTTTAGCCATACGCTGGGTGTATTTCAGAGGTGTTCCCATTCTGATCTTCGGCTGGTGCAAAGGACAGCTCCACCCAAGTAAAAAGAGTATCTGTTGCTCCAGAAACTATTCCAAATATTAAAACAAAGACTTGCAAATAAGAAAGCAGTTGGAGTTCTCTCCCAAACTGCTATCTAATCCCATATCACAATATGGGATGTAAAGCTTCACGCATACTTATTCACAGAGCAGACAAGGGGATACACTGCCAAACTAATTGTTCTAGTTAGCCTGCTGCTTGGACTACTTTTTCTACCTCCCTCTACACACACACACACAAAAGGACATAGTTAAAACTTTGTGAGAATTGCATTTGTCTTTTCCTGAAGTGCTTGGTTTTCCTGGAGCGCAAAGCCAGGAATGAATTTGCCTCCAGCCCTGACCCAAAGTCAGACCTGAGCACAACGTAACAGGTTAACACCAGACCTCCTGCCCGAGACTGTTCCTATTAGAGAATTACAGTCAGGGATCCAAAGAATCCTAAATTAGTTTTAATATTTATAATGGTCTTCAAAGGAGAACGAGCAGAGCAGCCACATATCAAAGGTGGCTGGTAGAACAGGGAGGCTCCTTGCAGAAGATACCGTAATTGACAGCAGAGTAATTGGAACAGAGCGATGGCTTCTTGATAGAAGGATGGCTTCTGGGTAAGTAATGTGGGGGTTTTGTTACTCATTAAATTATGTTTTATAGCAGAGATATCCCAGAATTTAAAGCTACCTCAGTTCCTTTCGGTGCTTATTTTGTCTGCATAGTACTCTTGTCTAAATGTGTGCATGTTGTCCTGGCAGTTGGGGCTGGTGGGAGACACCAGATTCTGCCTGCTCAGTATGTCCTGCATGGAGAGACCTTCTTTCCAGCTGATTATAATTTTCCCAAACTTTGCTCAGGGTGACATTTTTCAGGAAAGATTTTGCATCAAGCTGAAAAAATTCTGGACAAAATTTGGCCAAAAGCCATTCGAAAAGGTTCAGAATGTGTGAGCTTTGCGGGTGGGAGCTAGTGGGGACAGGACAGAAGGTTTGGCCCAGTAACATCCCCAGTGCCACAGATTTTTGTCCTTATGAAAACTCACCCGTGTTCAGGTGACTTTATAAGCCTTGATATAATAATTATGGCTTGCTATGGCCAACCCGCCCTCGCTGCCTCCTCCCACGTGGGCCAACACAGCACCATCCTCTTTCCCCCTCCTCCTCCCGCCAGGTTGGGTGGATCAAGGAATCCAGAAATGAGTGGAGGTTTCCTATGTCTTGTGCTTTCACAGAGCCACTGTCGAGCCTATACGGCACAGGGGGAGGAAGAGGTCTCCTTTGCTTGCACAGCGTCTAAAACTTGGCTTGCTGGGAATCGGTGAAAAGTGTGGTCAGTGCGGGACAGGAGAGGAACTGGGATGAATTGGGCAAAGCTACTGGGAGCTGATCAGTATCTAAGCTGGGAGGTGGCATAAGAAAAATAGAGGAGGATTGGAAGATGAAGCTGGGATTGTATCTTACTGAGTGTTTATTAAAAAGAATGAAACTGAAGTGATTCCACAGGATTACACAGAGCTCTAAAACAATTAGGAAATACCAACACACAACAGCTCTGCAGCCCAAGGGTCTGCTACGTGATAGCAGATAACTTTTCTTGTGTCCCCCTCTCATTCACTGCACAAACCAGACCTTCTCTAGGGATGACCCAGGGCTGAGTGCTGAAGGGACACTGTTGTCTGTAGATCCCTACCTCTAATTTGGAAGCAGTTTTGGGCACGGAGAAGGGAAGAGCTACATGCTGATGTTGGATGGGGTCATGGGCAGAATGCTGCCTGTGAATTCAGTATCTGTATCTCCATGTGCTGCCTGGATAGTCATTGCCAAAACCAGTGCCGACTGTGTGCCTCATTTTCGGGTTAAGATGGCACCTGATTTGCAGGAATACCCTAAATTCATAGCTGCAGCTGAGGTTTTTTCTTTAAGTCCCAAAGGTGCTGTATGATGGCATACCTGCCAAAAATCAGTTCCTTTTATAAACCCAGCCCTCAGAATGCACCAACACATTTGCTCTTGCCTTCCCAAGCCTCCATAATTTTTCTGTGCAATGAGGATAACACCCGCCCTTCATCTCGGTGTCTGGAGATAAACTTACCTTTACACAGCCTGATCTGTGCTGGTGATGAATGCCACAGAAAAGACTTCTGGAAATGAGTCATTCCTTTTCCAGTGGAGGGTGTGAAATACGGACAGTGAAAAAGGCATCCTCTCTCGGGACCAGAACCAGGAATTTGTCTCTCATCTGCTGTGAATACCAGGCTAATCAGCGAGCAAGGAGGGGACAATAATGGATGGCATTTGCTCTGCCCAGAGCGTCAGCCCAGAGACCTCTACTCAGAAGGCACAAGCACTCCCCATTTTAGATAAAGAGGGTCACCGTCAGGAGAATTAGGTTAAGAGATGTGCCTGTGACCAACAGACATGGCATCGCACTCATTAGGGTGAGAGGGACAGTTCAGGCACCAGGATCTCAAGGGGTTCTAGCCAACAGTGGAAGCTTCAAAGTCTCTGAACGAAGCTTTCTTTCATGCTGACAGGGGTCTGATGGCAGAGAAAAGAAGCGTACCTTCTCCTCACAACTAACTTTACGTACTTTCTGATGCAGAGAAGAAAAGGAAAAGGATTATTGCTTTCTCTCAGGTAGCATCTTGCCATAATGCTTGCTTATTATCACTGCATCGCAGCTGTTTGCTCTGTTTCTGCATGGATGCTGGGCTGCTGGCAGTCCTCCCTCTGCATGCCCTGTGCATCTGAGCAGCAACGGCCCTCACCTGAAGAGACAGGTTCCTCCCGCACCTCTCAACCCCTAAAGCAAACGTCATAGTGCGTGTGCCCTGCTTGCATGCTCTGCCATGATCTCCCCGTTGGGGTAAGTCACTTTTGAGTTACATGTGAGGAGCAGAATGTGGACATAAATGATGATTTAGAGAGTGCTGCAAGCAGCTCCTCCTAGTTCTTTGCGCCCTTTCCTCAAATGATTTGATTTATCAAAGTGTGTAGCCCCTGAGGAACACGGTGATACTGTCATCAGGAGGCACATGGCACCAGCATCTCTGGCTGAGCGTTCATCTCCAGCATTCTGAATGGGGCCAACTCAGATCTGAGGTCTTCCTGGAGCTATTCCTGAATTTTCAACTGTAGTTAACCAAGCCTGAATATGAAGAGTTGCTGCCAACCCCTCGTTCATACACGGGACGACTTTGCCCTCCCGGAGCCAACCTGTGAAGTCCCTGCTCCTAGCCAGGGTCTTTCTCCTGCTTCAAAGCAAACAACCACAAAAGGAGCACCAGTGGTTTTACAGTCTGCTGATCTACACAGCAGCCATCACCCTTTGATTATTCCAAGATGGGAAGCCTAGAACATCTTTCCCTTTCACAGTCCCATGCTTTGACTGCCTCTTGTACTGGAGTTGCCACTTGACTTTCCTGGTGGAAGATCTGCCAGTGACTGCCTGCCAGCCTTGTGTGCTTTGTGAAAGTGTCCGCGTCGCATAGCTCAGCAAGCGACACACCTCCTGCTGACCTAGAAAGCTGCATGGCCCAGAGCAGTCCTCTTCTCTTTAAAGGCCAATAACACGATGGAAAAAACTGAATGCGGGACTTAGTGAAAGAAGGTGGCCGTCTGGCTGAGTCTGTGACACAGGGGTGTTCAGTGCACGTGACGCAGGAGTCACCACAGGAGCAGCAGTTTGGTTGGTAGGGTCAAAGAAGCTTTCAAGCGTTTTTAGGTGTTAGTGTGGGCAGATCCAACCCTCACTGTCCTGAAAACATGGCCCAGTTATTATTCTTCTATTTCCCACTACAGCTTAGAATTGAAACCTCTGTGTAATATTTCATTCTCCTTGGAGGACACTCCAAATGAAGCAGTGCTAAATAGGTCAGCCCCTGGCAGAACAGCCTCCATCACAGATCCTGCAGCAGCACAGACCTTCCTGACTTCCAAGCACAGTGTTGGGACTACAAACCCCAAAGGTCTGGCTGAGCCAAGTGCTTGATCACTGCTTGTGGTGGCAGGTGCGGTAATGACCAAAGGTGGCCATACAAATCTATGCTGTTCTCACAACAACTCTTCTCCCAGGCTCCTTCAGTATCCTACTGCTGTCACTAACACAGAAGAAGGGTAAAGTCATGGGTGAGGGTTAGGTAACCCAAGGCCCGGTGTTTTGAGGGCAGCTTGATGGAGCAGACCTGACAGCTGAAGTAGGAGAACCACTCCTTGCTGGGGAAACCTTTGGGATCTGGAGAGCCTGGGTAATTACATCCAGCTAGAGAGAAAGTATGGTGCCTGGGAGACTTTGCTGGTGGAATAGTGCAGTTGTCATTCACTTTTTAAATAAGTCAGAATTAGATGCCTCAATAAAAAATAAAAAAAAAAAAATCCCTCTATGGGCCTTCCAAGAGGACAAGCAGTATTAGACACCTATTGCAGCTTACACTGAGACATCAAACTTTCAGCTACTGAAACAGGGACGGGTGAATCCTGGCCTGAAAGGACTGAGGTTGCTCCTGAGCTTTGTTGCAGCCAAACAGAGTTTTGATCACTGCAGGCACCTCAGTCCAACATATAACCCTACAAAATCCCTGAGCAGATCCAGCTCCTAAGGAGCTCAGAGGCAGCAGTTTGGCACTACATCTTCTGAAAGACCATTAAGTCAGCCCTGGGTTGATTTCTGACCTGATGCAGTCTTGTTTCAAGCAAGAAGAGACAGCAAGATGAGCAAAAAAACCTTCCCGGACATGTTGCAAGGTGCTGCAAATCACCCATGAGATTTGTCCTCTGCCCTCCACTAGACCTCCCTCTCCCACAGCAACCCAGTGTGGTCATTGCAGAGCTGAAGCACACTGCTCTTTTGGCAGACGCTGAGCTTTGTCGGCAGCCCGAAGTGCAAATTAAAATAAACAAAAAATGCTCCCCAAACCTAGAGGCAGAAAAGAAGAGCTGCAACCTGGCATTTCGACAAGGAGGGAGATGGGGGACTGTGTCGTATTCCCAGTCTGCTCCTGACTCACCCTGTGACTGGCGTGAGTCACTTCCGAAGGTCTCTCCTTCTAATGTCCTCTCTGCTCTGCGGGGAATGGTAATGCTCCTGAAGGCTCTTGAAAAGCTCCATTAATTATTAAATGCCTTTAAGTGCATTACTGCCTGGGAGGAAATGCCTTGTGGAAACAGACCCCTCCTTTGTGGGCAGAAAACACTTATAGGTTTGAAGTGAGCTTCAACTCACAGAGGAACTCACCGAACTGTAGGTTTTGTCTATGAAAATAGCTGAGAGGAAGGTGGTATCCTGTTCAAAGAATGACTGTAGCATTAAGACTTAGCATTAGCAGCCACATAGCATTTATTACAATCAGAAACATCGCCCATCTAGTCTCTCCTCAATAGTTTGTTCCAGTGATGGTCTATCTGGCTTTAGCTTTCATCAGCTGGTTCTTCTGATGCTGGATTAAAGAGCTCTTTAATACCCTTCACTTTTGACCCTGTAAAAATGCTTATATGTAGTGACCAAGTCACCTCTGCCTCTCACTATGAACTAAAATACTAAAATGCTGAGCTTTGTAAAAACTTCACTGAAAAGCATTTCCCAACTCAGTTTTGAGTTGGACTGGTTCTACACTACGGCATCGATATCCATCCCAGAAGCCCTGCTCCAGTTCCTGAAGGTCTGATTTCATTTGCAACATTATGGCACTTTCCGTTCAAAGGACCCAGCCCACCCTTGACTCAGAACTTCCCTCTTTTGTCGCTCTTTGCATCCTGAACCCTCTGGGTCTCCTGAAACTTTTAGCAATAACAATTTCATCTTTACTTCTGGGCTGCTGAGCGCAGTGTTGAAAAGTGTGTGGTCTTGTGCTAAGTTCTGCCAAATGCCACTTGCAACAGCTCTTTAGGTGGTAAAACCCACTGAAACCCACTATTTGAGATCTACCAGTTCCCCTCTGTGGCACCCCTTTAACATCAGCTTTCTCAAGGATGGGCAGTGATAAAATCTTAGATTGTCAACCAGCACAAGATCCAGTACTGTAGAAAAGCGTTGCATCTACACATCATCCTTGCATCCCAAATTGTAAGAACATTAGAGAATTAATTCAAGTTTGTCTACACAAGATCTGCTTTTCTTAAACCCATGCTGACAGGTGTTAACTATCCTGAAGTCCTTTAATTCTTCATCATTTTTCAACATCTTTTAAAGGCAACTGAGAGCAGTGCTAATCCTTAAGTCTGGGAAACATTCCCATGTGTTGTGTTGGAGTCCAGTGACAGCGAGAGAGCTGCTGGGAAGATGTGACTGATGGAGTGATCACCCCTCCCACTTGGACTTCTGTCCTCCTTCAGACTTCAACGGCATCTTTGGGGTTTCCCAACAGTGTTTCTGGATTTTGCCTTTCAAGGGGTGGACGCAGTCCTGTCTTTTTTTCATGTGTGAAGATCTTAGCCTTCCCAGACAGACGCATTGCTGCTTTTCTAATTGAATGTTTTGCCTTCATGCAGCTTTGGCTCTGCTCTGTACCAACACTGCTGTGAGGAGGTGATACCAGGACACTGCTGTAAGAGTGACCTGTGACCAAGCTGTGTCCATCAAGGAAAAGAAAGAGCTGGTAAAATCCAGCTCCTCAGGTAACCCCACACCCGTACCATCATAGAATCACAGAATGGTTTAAGTTGGACGGAACCTTAAGGATCACTGAGTTCCAACCCCTCTACCATGGGCAGGGACATCTCCCACCAGCCCATGTTGCTCCAAGCCCCGTCCAACCTGGCCTTGAACACCTCCACGGATGGGGCAGACACAGCTTCTCTGGGCAACCTGGGCCAGGGGCTCACCATCTTCATAGTGAAAAATTTCTTCCTGATCTCTAATCTAAATCTCCCATCTTCCAGTTTGACGCCATTCACCCTCGTCCTATCACTACATGCCCTTGTAAAAAGTCCCTCTCCACCTTTCTTTTAGGCATGCCCATCCCTAAGTCCTTCCAGATTAAGGTCTTTCATTTGACATAGCCCCTGCCCACAGTTGGTCTTGCCCTTTCTGTGCTCTGTTGCCTCTGAGTCGTCAGTGAGGATATCTGCTGGGTCATGAGGACCTGCTCAGCCTGCCCCTGTCCCACAAGGCAGGTCCATCAGAACAGCTCTGCACTGCACACCATTCCCCAGAGAGGTGAGGTGGGGCCTTCATCACCATACCTTCCACCGGACAACGTGGCAATGAACTGTGCCATGCTCTGATTAGGTGCGTGCCAGCAGAGGGCAGGGACAACTTCCTCCTGACATGTAGCTTGGGGAGATCCCTGATGTATTACCCAGGAACGGGGCCACTGGCTGTGATAGCCTGCGCTGGGGTGGTCCAAGTGCCCACTCTCTTCCATGATGTCCACCAAAGTGTCCCTCCAGTCACACATGTGAAGTCATAATCTGCATTGCAGGGACCCCATCTGGGCTGGTGCCAGGCTGCCCAGGCCGCTGGAGACACCTTTCTGGGCCTCCACCACAGATCCTGCAGAGATCACTTAGTGGGGCCAGTGAAGATGGCCTGAATGAAGGCTGGCTAACAGAGCGTAAGCTCTTCATCAAAGTACCGAAATCAATTATTACAGGAATTGGAAAAAGTAGGATTTATTGTCCTTTGAGGTAAGAATTGGCTCCAGCTTCATCTCAGTCATCATTGGCTCTCAACACCATAAATCCTGCTGTTCTGTTCAATACCTTTTAAGGGAAGTGGAGAAATTAGCTAATTCCCCATTGCTCCCTCCCCACTTATTAGTGCTACAAAGGATTGGGTAATTATGAATAGAACTGCCAGGCAAAATGAAACTTCTCCCTTAAAAATGCATTTTAATTAACTCTGCTGGGTTTGTGTGTTTCTTAGCAAGTGCTGATTATGCCTTGCTGACTCTGAGTTCTGCTCTGGAGATAGAAGACCACAAGTGCTACCCTGGCCAAAGGGCTACAGAAGGGCCTTGTCTTCCCACTGAACCTACCCTGGAAGATGATTGTCTTCTCTTGGTGGTAGCGTCATGTTACTCCTTAAAGCTTGTTTTACTCCTTTAAAGCTATTTAAGCCGAGCAACAAAACAACAGAAAGCTATGCCTGATGAAAGACTGATGAGGAGACTGCCGAGGAGAACTCCAAGGAGAGCCTGGGGCTTGGTGGGTCAGTGTTGGTGACGTGATGACCTCTGCACCACTTGGGACAACTGGATGAGGAGAGCTTCTCCCAAAGCCTTGCGGTACCAGGATGGGCTGCCAGCAGCTCCACACTGAGAGGGAAACACCGCCCACAGTGCCTACCCTCCTTCGTCCACTGTGCTGAGAAAGGCTGCTGATGCCTCGACAATTTTGATTTCCAGCAACCCTTCCCAATTACCAGCTATCACATTTTTAATGTAAGCAAATTTGCATAATGCTGAAGGCCAATTAATAGGAAAATGGAGATGTAAAATTTGTCGTTTCCTCCATAGAAAGCAAGATAAAAACCCTGCCACATTTCTCAGCTAGACATAGTAGTAAGAAACCCCCAGCTCAGAGCTGGTAGAAATGAAAATGCAGTTTCACCCTCTGTGGTAGTCATGGGGGTTGTTTAGTGAGGAACACACTCTGGCCTCCTCGGCACTTCTCACATCTTGGAAGAGTGACGGGGAACCTCTGTGTGAGAAATATTGCCAACAGCAAAATCAAAGCCCCTGTTGAAGCCTGCAGCGCTATGGGGCATTTCACAAGCTCTGATTTTGCTTTCTAGATGGAGAACAAATCATGGCTTATGAACGCAAAATTAAAGAAGGGCAACTTTAAAATAAAATCTTATAGGCTTGTATGACAGACTTTTACAGCAAATAGTAATGCCTCGCTTCTCCCCCTGCTATTTTCTGGCATGATGATGAAATGCAGTAAATAAATACATAAAAATAATGACTCTTCCAGACCTTGCAGCATTCATTTTAATAGATGCTATTTAACTACACACAGAAATATAGATATCTACCTTTCAAACGCTGGTTACAAAGATTGGGAAGGCGGCCAAGAAAGTGGCCTTTTTTTTTTTCCCCAATAGATATCAAAAAAGAAACAATTTATATGTTGAAATTGCCTTTATTTTTTAATCCATAAATATTTGTTACTGACAAAAGTGGAAAAATCCTTAAGACTCTAAATTTTACTAAACTGATAATATTTTTGTTTACAGTACATACAGAATGTGCTTTTACAGGTAAGTATAACAACAAGAATAATACAGAGAAAAACAGTCAAATACTGCTCATCTTGAAGCTTGTTTAATGGTTAACCAAGAGTCTGTGCAAAGTTACAGATACAAATGTACTTCCTCTTCAGTACTACTGTATAATAAACATGGAATCCATAAACTGGGCTAAAGCACAAAAATATCCACTTAACCCCTCTTAGGAAATATTGTCCCCCAAACTAAAAATATTACAGTAAGAAGTGTCTTTCTCAGAGCCAAGAAATTCTTGCTACAAAAAATGTCTAACGGGTTTGCAGACGGAAGGTCAGAAGCCGTTACAGAGCCCACGGGCAGAGGGTCAGGGTGGCGCGACGCACCTCTCCCTGCAGCGGAGGTGGTGGGGATGGTGACCTCCCGGCCATCATGCGGTCATGGCAGAGACACAGGGCGCCACTTCGCTCGCTGCTGAGAGCAGAGATCTCTCAGATTTACACTAACATGCTCCAACGGGATCATCCAACTCTCCCCTTGCCCCCGGGCTGCCAGCGGGTGAAGCGTAGGTTGGTTTTCCCAGCTGGGTTTTGGGCTTGGTGAGGGCACCTCCTTGACGGCCATGACCCGGCTAAGAGAGGCTGGGAACGATACCTTCTACCGTCCACTCACGGACATACAACACAGAAGTGGCTGTTCTCTAAGAAGCAGCCCCAACACAGGCTTATTGCTAACAACACTGTTTATGAAAATATTTAAGCCCCTTTCTCACATATTTCCCCTACTAACTTTTCACTCGTCTGAAATATACTTGAACATGAAATCTGTACCTGTGAAATATATTTCAGCAGAGTCCCTCCTTCCAGATTAAGCACTAAATCTGAAACAAAACTAAGACAAGCTATTTCTCCATCACATGAACTGAAGGTGGCAAATTGATCACAAATTAGAACACGTACTTCAAATACAATTAAAGTTACCCTGTTTCATGATGATTTTGTTAGTTGTGGTGGAAGAAGATGAAGACATCTTCCCAGCTACCAGGAACTACCCATCTCTTACAAAAATTTGATGCCAGGCTTTTGCAGGTTCCTGGTGGGAATGCTTCTGATAGACACAAGAACAGAAATATGCATGTGGGAAGCCCAGGCTCATGGGACCAGCTTTGCAGCCAGCCAGGCTAGCAGAACAGTAGACAGAAATTAAATCTAGGCCAGGAAAGGAGGGCTTACTCCTGGGTAGCTGTCCCTGTTTCTTCCCACCCACTCACCCACCCACCCACCCCCATCCCGAAGTAACAGATCATCATTTATAAAAGGAACATTAAAACATTGAAAAATATTTCATTTTTCCTTAAAACACGATTCACTGGTTAGAAGACTTTTATGACAAAATTTCCGTTCCATGTGGTGATCTGTGTGGTTCATTAAAAATAGTTTTCCACATTTCAAAGAGTGATTCAGTATCGTTTGGAAGCTTAGATTGGTACAGGGTCAGTCAGAACTTAATGACTGCATTTTACAGTATGTATGTATGTATGTGAGTTTATGTGTACATATATACACACATACATGTATCTGTATTAATGAGAGAGTTGTATAAAATCCACTGCAGCTTACTATTATGTGCTGCTGCTTGGGGAATGCAAATAATTATCAGTTTGTAGGAAATAATATAAACTTTTCTACATCACCCTCCCCCAGTCCCTGCACATGCACTCTGGGAACTGGACACTCCACAGATGTGTGTTTCCACCTGTGGGTTGGAGAAAAAGACAGATCAATTCTTCAGAGTATATTAGATTAATCAAGGCAGATTATATTTTACTGTACATAGGAATGTGACTGCTTCCTGCTTTTCTCCTGAGTGCAGGATGTTATGGTGACTCAGACGTGAGGAGAAGAAAGCAGAAAGGTCAAAGTGCAGGTAACAGCATCCCTTAGAGCTGCTGCCTGCTAGGGACCCTGACCAGAAGGAGAGCAGTGGGAAATGTGGGGAACTGCATCCCACCCTACGCCAGCACTCTCATTCTGGACAGACACTGGATTGCAACACATCAGACATGATGTGGCAGGACAACAGTGACAAACAATATTACTAAAAATGCTTTGCTGTTCTACAGTGTCTGTTGTGAGAGGGTCTCAAAGCACTTCATTGACATTATGGTATGAGCCCTCATAATGCCTCTGCAGAATAGGAAAGTGTTATCATCGTAACATGTTGACCACGGGGAACTGAAGTGCTGGGGACCAGGCTGTGGATCATGACACCTGGTCCTGGACCAAGTGTCCTTCCACTGAGAAACTCTCAGAACGAGGAATAATGGAAAAAATGACATAAGAACACCTGCGTGTGCTGAAACGCCACTGCTCTAGCTACCGACCCATTCCAGCACACAAAGCAAGCCATGGGAACACATGGTGCCCAGGAATGAATTGTGGTCATCCAGGGCACAGTGCCTTCCCAGAGAAATTTGCTGAATTTTTTCTGTGGTGGTGGCAGAGTCCCTGAAGAGATTTGGCCTAGAAAGGCTTTTTGATGGTTCTTGTGGGACACATTTGCTTGAAACAGTTGAGTGGATGGAAAAGACGAGGAAACGGGGCTAAGATTTCTTTGGAGGATTATTGCCCCTGGAGGACAAGTTAGCAGAGGGCCTGTGATATTTGTCAGTCAGAACAAGAGAAGGCTCTGAGGTCAAATGGCCTGGAGCACAGTATCTGCACGGGCTACTCAAGTGAAAAATTTCCATATTTGCATCTGGTCCAGCAGCTTCTTAGTTCACAAATGGAACATTTAGATGAAGGCTAGAGCTTGAGACATACAGCTATGGAAATGGAAAGAGAGGAGTGTTCACCTACCCGTGGCCTCACATGGTCACCTCTGCTCCTCCAGCTCTGCCACCTCAACTCCTGGAGACTCTAGGGTGGACTCTCCTCTCCCACAGTGTTCGCATCTCCCTGCTTGCAGAGGGGAAGATCCTGGTTTTGCTTGGGCCAAGAGAGAATGGAAGAGCCCCAGAACCTCAGCAGGGACTGCCTCCCCATCAGCCATGTGCGTTTCTCTTCTCTTCACAAGAGTCACAAACTTCGGTCTGCGGGAAGGTCAGCAAGGGTAATATTTTCACAGGGATTGCCTTCTGTGAAGAAATATCCAGTGACTGAGCTGAGGAGCTTGGAGGTAGTCAGGGGAGAGAAGTGTCCATCAAGGGAATGGTCAGGAGATGAGGTGTGAGCCTTTTCTCTCTCGTCCCTCCCATGCCATGGACTGCCACCCTGATCCATAGACAATTCTCGTTGTTGCCCAGGATGATTTTTCCCCAAGGCTGCATGGTAATGACCATCTGAACCATGGAGACTCTTATTTATTCCTTCTCGGCTCAGTTTCCGTCAAACAAAGCCCCAGTACTCACAGATGGAGTCCTTTCTGAACACAGTCTCCATCAGGCGGGGCAGAAGAAAGCTCATGAACTAGGGCCAGCAGTCCCAGGACAGTCTGGGAAAGTGAAAGACCATGTGGCCACCCCACTGAGGTCTACCTCTAAATCCCACCAGGGAAGATGGCATGCTCCTCCTGCCTATCCTGCACCAGAAAAAGCTGGTGCTGCATCACAAACCTCCACTCAAGACTCAATCTCACAAGAACCTACGATCACTGTATACTACAGGACCAACGTATTGAGCTGGGAACATCATTAAGGCCGGGAGGTGGGAGGTATTTCAGGGGAGGGAGAAGGGCAGAGCTAATTTAGATGAAGTTTAGTGAAGAGCCGTGTAGGAAATGCCTCAATGTGGGAATGTAGGACATGAAGAGAGCAGTACTGTGTGGGAATGTGTTTACAGCCTGAAGGCAGTTGTCATTTCACCCAGAGGAGGCAGCATGCCTGCCACTCGGATTGGCAGCATGGGTGTGTGTATGTGGTGGGGCTTTGAGTGCACACCGTGGATGGTGAGTGCTGGAGAGTGTCCATCACTAACACAGCACTGGGTCTGGCTGGCCTTCAAAACCTCTGAGACCCTTTCCTGGACACAGAAGTATGTTCTAGTGTGAGTTAGTTTGATAGGAACACAAATACAAGAAAAAAAAAAACAAACCAAACAAACCTAAACCAAAACCAAAACCAACAAAAAACAAAGCAAAACCCAATCTGGCTAGAAAGCCAAAGATAAAACCCTCACAAATTCTGGACCCACGAGTCTACGTTTTAAAGATTTTACAAATATACAGTATCTAATTAGCATTATATCAGATATACAACATGCCCATTTATTATAATTATGCTGGATATATATTTTATATGCATGAAATGTAACTGTCTTCATGGTTAGGATTGGTACTCGGTGGAATTGGAATTTGGAAGGTTTTCTTGGGAGGCCATTACATGGAGACAAAATCATGGAAAATTACCGACCTGCTTTTCGGTAGACAGACTCCCTCAGCTTTGTGCTTCTGCTAAGGGCTAGAAAAAGATTTGCTACATATGGAGGTCTAGGTTGTAACTGAGAGGAGAAAATATGTTCAGAAACAGGGGAACTGGGCCAGTGGAAAATGCTGTCGGGAAAATAAACTTCTAGGGAGAAATCCAGGCTCGGTGAAACGTGTGGTAGCCTTGCCTTGCGGAGTCAGGACTGCCCCCAGCACAGGTCAGCAGTGCGAAGCTGAACAAATTCTGGTGCTTTAGGTTCAGCAGTGGCAAGAAGCTGGAGGAAGAGAAACCCTCTGCCTCCTTCCTATTTACATGTTGGAGACACCAAGATACTAGAATGAGTGGAGAAAAGGGTCTAACAAGCATTTCAGCATATTTGTGCTTATTGAACACATCAACCCCACTACTTCCTACACTGAGAGAGCAGGCGATTTGTAGGCACTAGTATATTTTTATCTTATGAGTATATTTAATATAAACTAAAACTTTATTTCTCAGCCAGCCTATTCTTGTCCCTAGATCTGCCAGTCCCCTAGGAAAGTCTGCCCTTGAATTCGCTCCAAGGGTGAGGAAGAACAGATGTATGGGTGCTGGCTGATGAGCGGTCTGGAGGTGATCTCCAGCAGCCAGAAGCTTACCTACTTGCTACAGAAAGGCCAAACATGAGGGCCGGCATGAGGAGTGAGAACAGGACCCCTTCCGGCTAGGATGGGGTGCTGCATTTCCTCCTCCCTGCCTTGGGCTGCATGAGACTGCTTCTACTTGTAGTCCTAAACTCATAAAAACAATGAGATAATGTAGGTGAGCCCTTGGAAGGAGCCATCTACTACTATGGCTTTCTTTGACAGAAACTGATGCATGTCAGGAAATTTCCTCTATTATCCCTCGCTATCATCTGGTTGCTTGCTTGGGTTCTTCTTATGTCACCGATGAAGGGGTGGCTTTGAAAACAACAACGTGGATGGGACTGTCAGAGAAGTCTTTTCAGACACTGAGTTATTAGAGGTTATCTTGGCCTATAAGGCCACTGCAGTATGGGGTGCCGTGGCCACCCCAGTCCTTAATGAGTATCTACAATGCACGAGGTCATATCAAACAGTCACCTCTGTTTTGCTCGCTGTGCGGTAGTGATGGTGGTGTCCTGGAATATAATGCAGTTGTTCTACTGTGTTGTGCCGTCGGGAGGCGAACGCTTGGCGCTTGGCAGAGGTTGGGTTCATACCTAAGGTATTATACAAGTTATTTGAGGCACTAGGATGGGAGTGCATTTTTGTCATCCTGTAGCGATCCAAGACGGGTGTTGATACAAAGACGTCTGTGTGTGACAATGCCCGTGACATAGACTGCTCGGGGTACCCCGACCGCTCTGGGGAGAGCAGGGGGTCTTGGGAGTGGAGGCGCTCTGCGGACAGAAGCTGTTCATCTGAGAGGATCCGTTCATAGGACATGCTAAACTCCTCGGGCATGATCCTCTCAGGAGACAGCACTCTGTCCTGGGACATGGCCCTGATGGGACGGCGAGGCCTGTCCCTGTGGTTGGTCTGTTGAGACATTTTGATGACGTTGATAGGGAGCGTGCCCCGGGCTGCCAGGTCGGGCAGGTGCCTCCTCCTCATGTAGTATTCATCAGCCTCTTTGTCAGCTGTGGGAAAGGAAAGGGAACAGTTAGATGTGTCAGAGCGTTGTCCCACGGTGTGAAAAGGGGTTGTGTACAGCACATGGCCTTGGAGCAGCCTCCTGGTGAGACCCAAGGGACCATCTACCAGCAGCTGGACCGGGCCATGGACATCCACATCAGGGTGCTGCCTGTCAGAGAGATGCCAGCCCTGTGTGGGATGTGTCACCATGGGCTTATGGCAGACAGAGAGAGTTATAACTGCATGCAGATGGGTACAAGTCCATCTGCAATGCATCACACCTTTTCGCACCATGACACAACAGACTCCGTACGCTGTCGAGTCCCGACCATTATATTGCAGGATTTACATGAATGACAAGTTATGGAGAAATTATCAAATGTCGCCTTCACAATACACTTATAAAGAAAGCACAGGGAAGGTGAGCTGAGGCAGTCGAGTTCCCCTTTTGAGGAAACGCATACCTCGTTTCTGGCCTCGGGTGTGGATATGCTCTGGAATCCATCAGTGCCCTCATCACATTTTTAGTTACTGTTTTTGAATACTTGTAAATGTGATCACAAAGCAGGTTTGGTGGGCATGGGATGCTCTCTCTGAGACACTGAATCAACTGCCTAAGGTTTCATTTTTTCAGGTACCTTGGTTGCTATCACAGAATTTATCCTATGGAACGTTTCTTTCTCAGTTTGCTGCTTCTGTGTCTTAAATGATCTCTTGGTTGCACAGGAACTCAGAACAAACACACACATATCCACCCTCCTCTTTTTTGCTTTCAGACAGATGTCTCGGTATCAGAGAGGATGTTGGCTGCTGCAGATGTACCCCGATACATCACTTCAGTCCTACAGCAGCTGGAATGATCTGGTTCAACCAACTTGTAATTTGAAGAAGAAACTCCACAATTATTTCTGATTAAAAAAAAAAAAAAAACAAAACAAAAAAACAAACCCCCAAAACAACAACAGAAACACAAAATCTTTCTGGTAAACCCCATTAATGTTCATGTGCCTTAAATTGGGGTACTGGGATTACCTGGAATGAGGATTAGCAGTCTGTGGGCTTCGAGCCCAGTGCAGTTTCTGAACTGTCATAATGTACTTGAGGTCGCAGAGGTGTAAAGCATGGAACGGAACATCAGTCCCTTACCAGAAATATACTGTCATAAGTGGAAGAGCATAATGCTGGCCTCTGTGGGTCAGGGGAGGGAGGCATGTTTAATGCTCAAAACTGATCATCTCTATGAGCCTTCCTCCTCATTTCTTTGTCTGAGATGTTTTCTTGATGTGTCCAAAAGCATCTCCCATCCTTTCTGACTCATCAGTGACTTCAGAAGACCCCAGAGTGAGACTCATCCCAGACACCTTCTCTTCTTGGAGAAGACAGCACAACACCCACTGGTGTGCAGGAAGGGGATTCCTCATGCAAAGGTAAAGAAAATTTCTCCACCTTACAGAGGCAACAGGATGTCATGCAAAGAAACCTTATGGGAGCAGCCTGGCATAGAGACTACAGAGCTGGCAACACATACACAGATGACCCAATAAGTACTTTCCCTACCAGTCTTGAGCAAACTGTTGATGGGCAAAGACATCATCTCCTATATGTCCTGGACTGCTTTTGGGACCTATCATAAAATTCCTTTGGAAAGTCTCTTCCTTATAAGACAAGTATGAAAAAGATACATGATAATAAAGAGGAACCCCATTGATTTTCTCAGCTCCAGTATTTCATTCAGTAGTAGGTGCTGTAAGATGGAAAAGTATCAGATGGTGGAAGAGGAAAATTTCACATGCATGGAGCTTCCGAAGATGTTTGAGTGAGAGCAAAGCCCTGCTGTGGGACAGTATGTGTGTTCATGAAGTGGGTGAGACAGACGGTTCCACTTACGACACTTAGAGTCTCTGTAGGCATTCAGCAGACCTAGTTAAATACGCTGTGGAAATTTCCTATTTCCTCTGACATAGCCATAAATCTGTAAGTTTTATGCACAACATTTGCTGACAAATGAAGACAATTGGCTGCCTGTCCCATGGGGCAGAGTAATTTCAGAGGAAATGTCAATGCCTTATGATACGTGATTGGTGCTGACAACATCCCAGGAGTTTGCTCACAAAACAGTTACACATTGGTGCCTTAAGGTCTTCAGCCGAATCCTGGAGTGCAATAAGCATCCTGTGCTGGATGATCTCACCCACTAATTTCCTCATGTCCTCTCCCACACATTCAGCGATGCCCCTGGACCCTGCTCTTCATGGTCCTATAAACAGGCCACATAACCCAGAGGAGCTGTGAGGATGATGGTTGATCCCCCTTTCTCAGCATCCAAAAGTACAAGCTGAGAGCACGTGTGCTGAAATGCACCACCTGTTGGCACCGCTGTTGCTGCCAACCCCTTCTTTATAACATATACACCACCAAGGCATGAGGATTGCCCAGAGATCTCCTCTACTGGCATGCTTGCTGCTGATGGAATTTACTCTCCCAAGTATATATTGTAGGAATTAGTCTGTTTTGCAATCAAAACCTTCTTGGAAGGGTATCCCATTGCAAATGTCAGACAGCAGCTCCCCTGGCTTCAAACTCTTGTGTCTTTAAAATTACCTTCTAGGAAGCCTGAGAAGGACTGAAAAATCTTAAACATTTTTATTCTATAAAGTGGCCATAGGTAGACTTGCACACACGTAGTGTGCACAGGCTTGATAATGATGCTCGAGGCTGGGTGCAGAGTAGGAGCTAAGCAATTAGCACTCTGGCACTTGGCCTCTGCTCTGGATGAGAGAAGTTCCACTGGATTTGCCCAAGTGACTCTAAATAGATGTAATTAAAGCAGAGAACATCCCAAATAGAGATGTGCTTGGATGCTCACACCTGGCTGTGGTAATTGCCAGCAGGAGCTAAACCAGCTTATGTGCGGTTTACAGTGGTCTGAGGCTGCTAGTGAGGCAGGAGAATCAGATGATTAAAAGTGGTTTGAAGTTGTTCCTTGCTAATTTGCATAAAAAATGCAGCATGCTCTACACTTTACAAGTCTTGCCAATTAGGAGCATTAAAAATATCCTTTCCTTCCCTCTTCCATCCCTGTAAACAGTGTAGAGGTCTGCATGGCCTTTTGCTGGCAGTGGCTAAACCATTAAGGGAACTGATTTCATTTCAAAGGTGTTTCTAAGCTGGGGCAGGCTGTCTCCTCCTGTGATGCTGAGAGACACATTTAGACGTCGGCACAGCTATTCCAGGAACATTTTCAGGTGTATACAAACTTCACATCTCCATCTCAAAGGAATCAAAGCCGAAACGGCAGTTTCCCGTGAACAACACGCTGGTTTAAGCAGGCACCAGACAGACATTTAACAGGCTGTTGCCTCTGAAAAGTGGTGTCAGTCCACGAGTGTTGCTGAACCAGTCATGGAGAACGTAGCTCAACAAGAGGCTGAGCGTGCCGCATCACACACATCCCTTGGCGCCGAGGGAGAAGCTCAGCACAGCTCCAAAACCGCAGCGTTTCTGCACCCAGGGAGAGCAATGAAATAAATACAGCTACAGGGTCTTGAGGTTGGAGGCACCGGGTGCTTCACCCAGTGGGTGGGGGTGGGAACTGTGGACATCTGGTTGCAGTTTGCTAAAAACAAAATGTCTCCAGGACCTGAAACCACCCAGTCTGACTCATCTCATCGTCATTGCAGAGGCAAGTTCACTGGGACAGTGAGGCTCTGGTACCGCTACCCCTTATCTTCCCGTTGACGCTCATATGAAAGCTGACATTTGTAATTTTAGCTGAAATAAAACTACAATCAAATAGGTTTCTCCCTCATGGACATGCTTAAAAATTCAAAAATGTCTCCAAAGTGGATTCCAAAATGCCATAACCGATGAGCAGACAGAAAGAAATCACTGCTCTATTGATTGACAGAAATTTATCTTCTTTTAAGCTAGTCTCAGACTTCTGGAGTTTCACTAATCTTTTTCAAATATGTGGAAGTAGAATTACTGGGTATCACATTTTCTGCACTATTTCTGCAGGTTTTTTCAATGTTTTATTTCTTTGGGGTTCCCCCCCCCCCTCCCTTCTTTCCTCCTTTGGCAGTTTCTGAAACATTGACCAGGGCTGGTCTCACCAAACTTCAGGAGTGTTTGAGTGCTTCATCTCATTTGGGTTTAGGATCAGCTGCTTTGCCCTCAGGCAGCATTTTTTCCCATTTTTCCCATTCGGAGGGAAAGCCCCAAATAAATGCTCTTACTGACACATCTCACCTCAACATGTCTAATACGCCATCACAGAAAGGCAGAGCACAGCTCCTCTGACGCTGTAATTAGAGAAACGAAGTACATTTGTGGTGTTCTGGGAAGGGAGTGTGGAAAAGCCAAGGATATGTTTTCTTCCCGTAGTTGTATGTTAACATGGTTAAAATATGTGCATATGTGTATGTATGTAATGCCATCATAGTAATTTCTTCGCTTTTCTTTCTCTGCGGTTCCAGTGTATTTCCTCTTTGGGCTTGTCTCTCCTGTTTTAATTTGCTTTAACATTTTTAAGCTGCCTAGTCATTTGTGATGAGTCTTTAGCCAATACCAAGCGGTTTAATATGCCTGAAGATACGAGCTTCCTTCCTGACTGACCTTTCTGACTTAGGTGGAAACGGCGATTCCCTGGAGCGCTGGGCAGGACAGAATTAATACGGCTGCTCTTGCTCAGCCGTGTGATCCCACACCCACCCACTGCTGCTCGTCCCACACCCCAGCCTGACGGGGCTGCCGGGGCAAAGAGGGCATAGGGCTTCCCACGGAGATGGTTCCCTGCTCCTCGGAGATCCTCCTGCCTGGCTTCACAGACAGCAACCCCTCATGGGTTTCCTGCTCTCTGTGCCCTGGAGTAAGAGCGGGGGAGGTAAACAGCCATGGAAGCAGAAAGCTCACTGCTTGTATGGGACCTGGTTCTGGTTCGCTTCAGTGCAGCCAACAGCCTGTTTCTTACTGCGCCTGGACATCTGCAAGCCCGTGCTCTGGAAGGAGAAGCAGCCATGGTGCTGCTTTCCCAGTTAAATGCCAGCAGAAGGGAGTTGCCCTGCAAATCCAGCAGCGAGGAGCTCCCCTCCACAAGCTGGGAGCATTCCCCAGGGACGCACAGGGGCAGGCAGCAGGTATAGCTCATCTCTTCATTGTTGCATGAATCACTCAGATGAGTCTCCTAAAGCAGGATGTGCTTCTTTAAGCTCTAAGCATCAAAAATTAGGCTCGTTATCCAGCAAAGAGCTAGGTAGCTTGCCAGAGCAACTCCGGTGTCAATGAGAGACTGGGACCTTCAGAGGGTTTCCCATAATGTGGAGATGACTGACCTTCTTCACTGGTTATAGAGATGTCTGCATCAAACGAAGACACAAGAGGCCTGATTGCTGGATGGCTAAAGTAGGGTGAGGTGGATCCGACCATACCCTTGCTGAGCTCTGTCTCCTCATCACCGGCATGGAGATACTAAATACTCTTTCTTCCTGGATGTGCCTTGATTATTCAATTTAAATGTCTTTCACTATTTGTCTCTGCTAACTGGGAAAATAAGTGACCTTTATCTGTCTGGCAAGCCTGAAGAAACCCAGACAAATGGTGTTTTACAAGGGAATGTCTAGGAGCTGGGTGCCTATTTTCCTTTGGCGCTGGAGAAGATCAGCTATAAGAAAGTGATTCAGTGATTCGAGAAGTGCTGAGTATATGCAAGCCCAGTGGGAGCACGGACTGCTTAGTGCTTTTAGAGCTGAAACCACTTATTTAGTTACTCAAACATGTAGTGTGAGGCAGTTGGTTTGGCATTTGTCAGGTGCTTTGCAAGAGGATGGTTTGGTGCCTTGAAAAGGTGACTGAAGTGTGTCTAGACCTGCCATTGATGGATAAATAGCTGATATTCCCATTGCAGTGTGCAGGAATTCCTTCCTAGGGTTGATGATGCTGAAAAGTTAAGGGGGTGTATGAACCTCACTCTAGCCAATGGCCAAAGACTAACTCTCATGTTCTTCGATTCAGGTTGACTGTCAGATATCCTCTGGATGTCCACAGGGACACCAACTGTCCAGAGGGTCAGGAAAAGCTGAAGGGAGTGAGACTGACTATGCTCAGCACATTCTTGAGGACATTTGTGCTGGGCATGTTAGCATAAGCCTATTTTTGTCATTTTAGGCAAATATCTAGGAAATACAGTGCTAGAGGACAATACTTATTCCCTTCTACTGTGATCTACGGAGGTTGGACAGGTAGGAACATGTCCTTTCTTCAGCTGCTGAGCAAAACTTTCTGCGCCCAATGGGTCAGGCCACTGAGACACCTCTTAGTAAGATATTGCTCAGTGCGCAGATGGCATTGCTTGGTGTGAGTGAATTTATACTCGGTGTGAATCAGATAAGCATTGTAGGAGTAGGTAGAGGATAGCGTTCAAATCTGACATACTTTTCCAGATGTTGGCTGGGGAAGCGGTGGGAGTTTCAGTCAGCTTTCGTTTGTGTTTTTTTTTAATGTTCCAGTGAGATACATCAATAACTTTAACATAGAGCTTAACGAGATTTCACTGAGCACCTATGCACAATATGTAAAGCAATAAATGAACCACAGGCTGGAAGAAGTCTTGACCATCCCCTGCATTGCGACAGGAGCATCCATTGCTGCTGTTCCTGGTGAGCACTTCTCTAACCTGCTCTCAACGATGCCAGGACAGAGATCTCCCAGGCTCTGAATAGGAAGCATGTAACCCAGGTAATCCCAGGCACTGTAAATCAATTACAAATGAAATTGTAGGTTTTGGGCCTATCCAGGGGGTATAATTTTTGTGCTGAGAAATTTTCATTTCAGTTAAGAAATGAAAACAAATCATCACCTAAAAATGGGGACATTTTAAAATAAAAATATTGTAAAAATATTACAATGCCGTGATTTCAAGGGTTTTCCAATATCAGATAGTATTATCAAAGCCGCTCAAGAACATGGACAGTTCATCACTGGGATGCAGCTGGGAGTGTGAGATTCACATGTGACCAGGGAACAAATCTCATGGCAGAAGTAGAGTTGTGTGGATGGCACACTGAACAGGGAAGATGGCAGGCTCCTATCACGAAACACCTCATCTCTGTTCTCCAACACGGTTAAGCACGTGCTTGCTTTCAAGCACATCAAATGTATTTGCCTTAATGTTAAATATGTACATAAGTCCCACATTGAAGCACCAAGGAGTGGGCTGAGGTTTTTATGTGCTATATTTCCATTCAATTTTCTCTTCTGGAAAATCTTCTACGCAGAGATTTGTTACGGACAGTTCAAAGGCTTCCCTGCCACTTAATTTGCTGTGTCTCACTTAGCTGACTAAATTGGGAATGTAGATTTTATACAGACTAAGGAAGTAGGATCTGCTCCTTATCCTCACCTACCTTCAATGAAGCTATTGCAAGTAACCTAAGTTATTTCTCTAAATTAGGCAGTGTGAATACATGGCTGCATCCAGAAAATGTTCATGGAAACATACTATAAACCCAGTGTCTGAATCTGGAGAGAGCATTTGCCCACACAAATATCACTTATTTCATAATCTCACCAAAACTGAAGAGTTTGCCATCAGTAAAGGTGATGGGCTGGAGCATTACAGGAAAGTTGGCAGAACAACGCAATACATAAAACAGCAAGAAAGAACAGATATTAACTAGTGTGAGCAGGGCAGTGAGCAACATGCTGAAATATCAGAGATGCACCGTGGATCAGTGTCAGGCACAGGTCAGGACCAGGACTGGACACATACACCATGAAAACATGGCAGATCGCAGCACTGCTCAAGGCAGGCAGATGCGCTCCTCCTGAAACAGATGCTCCCAACCATTTCAGCAGCTTTCTGTTAGCCTGAGTTTGTCATCTGGTTCCATCAAGGTGAGCTCAGCTGATCTGGGGCAGCCAGTTTGGCTCATCTTGCCTCCGGCAGAAATAAAAAGGATTCTCAGGTGACTCCAGCAGCAGCAGATACAAGGCAGAGTAGTGGGAGGCAGCACAGCAAGGAGGTCAGTAAGCAAATAATCACATGTGCTCTCACAGTAATGAAGTGACTCTTTCTCTGTGCTCTTCCTTGATGGGAAGTGACAGCCAAAAGAATCATTACCGGAGATGCCAACTTGGGCAGTACAATGACAGAGAGATTATTGCCTCAACATTGTGCCCACTGTGGCTTACGAGCCAATGAGATACAAAAGAAATGAAATGAGTTGACACCTACTTAGTCTCTTCAGAGAAGAATATTTACTTGGGTTTGTCTTGACGGCAGACTCATAGGATGGTGGGAGATGAGAGAGGTTCTGGAAGGACCGGGAGAAGGACAGATCATAGGGTTCGGTGGCAGAAGTTAGGATGTTGTTCATTCGCGGCTTGTCTGGAAGAAAAAAACAACAGAGAAAGGCATGTCCACAGTGTGCACCAAAACAAGTTGAGAGAGGCAAGCCATTCCCACAAACTCCATCAGGGAGAAGAGCTGTATCTGAGCCAGCCTCAGTGACAGGCCGTTGGACGTAATTCAAACTGGCACCGGCAGACCGGTGAAAAATGGATCCTGTGGCGTTGTTTCCTTGTCCACAGTAATTATGGAGAGAAGCAAACTGCTGCCACGAAAGCACGTGGACCAACCAGCCCTCCTCACAGGGGGAGAGAGAGAGGATCTGGTGGACTGTGAGATGTCCCACTTACCGTGGCGGGCTGTGTCAGGGTGCTGTGGACTGACCCCACTGCAGCCTGTGTGAGTTCAGGCAGCATCACCTACCTTTACCCCAGCAAGCTGTGCTTTCCCCACCTGAACCTGGAGGCTCCTGGGCAAAGCCATTCCATGGCCCCACAGGGGTCCTGGTGGGCTCTAGAGACTTCCCTTGCACACGGGTAGTGGGACGTGGAGCTGTGGGGTGCACGTTTGGGTGCAGACAGAAGACAAGGCAAGGTTTGGAGAGGTTCCTGAAGCAGGAAAGGAGGTGCCAACCCTGAGGGGTGGAGAATGCCCTTTGCTTGTTTACGCCCGCTGTCGGGATGCTGATGCTGAGCACACTGTCAATAAAGATTAGTGCCGAGCCTGGATGTTAAAAGTCAAGTACAGACAATCTGCAGAGTTTGTCTGGTGTTGAAATCATGGTCCTTTGCTGCAAGCTGGACGGAAAACCATCTTTCATCAGCTCAGCCAAAGGACAAGGACCTGTTGAATTGTGTTTGTAACTCCCAGGTGTTCAGATATTAAAATAGACAGAGATAAGAGTATTTAAAATAACAGGAGCTTCAATTATTACAAACAAAGCTAGAACAGACTACAGTGGGCTCTGTGGGAGCTTGCGGCAGTGATGGGATTGCATTAACTGAGTCAAAAGGCCAAGGAGGTAGCCACTTCGAGTATGGCCTGGAAACGAAATCAGAGGGCTAAGCTCTCTGATACAGCTGAGGAGCAGCAGAATGGCCAAGTCTTGGGTTCACACATTCCTGTTGTGCACCCCCACTAAAGTGTGCTCATGAAGAGCAATGCAACATGTGCGCAGTATGCACTCACATGCCACAAGACCCTCTTACCTCCACTGGACCATGGACTGGTTGAGATTATAGCACGGCTTCTGCCCAAAAGTTACGGAGAGGCAGGAGAATTTCACCTCGACAAATGTGTTGTTGTACAAGCATTTGCTAAATTCTCTCGTCTCCCACAAAAAATGTAAATAAAATCTACCCAAGTAGAGTGCTGATATTTCAGGAGATACTTTTCTAGAGTCACAAATTAAACTGTTTCCTAAAAAAAAAAAAAAAAAAAATAAATTGCAGGAGTCAGGCCATCTCCTCCCCTGCTGCCTTTCTTCTGTGTGGGGACTCCTGTTTGAGTTAAACAGCGGAACATCATCCTCCTCTCTGAGTGCTCACATTTCACTACATCCCTGGTGCTCTCTGTGGCCTAGAAATGGACCCAGCAGTTCCCATGCATGTCTGCGCGTGGGGATGCAGAGCTGCCTCCACAGCTTTCCTCCCACTGTGACTTTCCCTAGATATTTTAGACCTTCTGGCACTTACCCCTCACATTGTACACATGCTTCTTGGTCAAAGACAGGCTGAGAGAGTCTTGTCTTCTGGCACAAAGCTGCTCAATATTTCCCAAAGCCAGCCTGGTCAGAGCACTCCTCTGTGTCTCTCAGCAGAGCTGTGTGCCCAGTGCTCAACTCAGAGGCACCTGATCCATCTGGAGTATGTCAGGGGTATCTGAGACACTCACAAAGGGCTGGAAGAAGTGATGTGGCACCTGTCAGAGACTGGATGCCACCCGTGTTTAGACATTTGAATTGCAACCACCATGCCAAGAAACCCAACACTGACTCCTCCCTGCCCCTGTCGCCACTGATTCCATGTGCTCTGCTGCTCCATGGGCTTCCTCCCAGTCAAGCTTTCCCACAGAGCGAATCACAGCAGTGCACTCCTTCCCAGCTACGTCCAGGGTATGACCTCAAGCGGAGGAACAGCTTCCCCTCTCCTTGAGCACCACTTTGGCGCCAGCATGGCATACCCCATCTTGTGCGATCCCCCACCGCTGCCGGCACAGCAAGGTGAGGGGAAGTAAACCGCGCTGGCAGGAACAGGGGCTTGGCACGTTGCAGCAAGCACCTGCATGCTGTCCTCTGGGCTCAGCAAGAGACAGCCAATGTCAGCCACCCCGCAGAAGAGGAACAGCCCAGCTCTCTGCCAGAGCATCGTTTGGTTCCCAGTTCTGAGAAATTACAAGGCACTTTCTTACAGAGTTTAGCAATGGTGAAAATTTCCTCTTAACAATGCAATAACCCTCTTGGTTAATAAACTCTTCTTTCCTATTGCTTATGTATGTCTCATTATTTTCTTGATGATGACTTCAATCCATGTCTAAGAGACTGACTGCAGGATTAGGAAGTGCATCATATTCATCAGGGAGCTGGAAACAATTGATTAGATATTATCCAGTAAACAGAGACTATATCAGCATTCAAACTATGTCCCCGCTCCTATTTGTGCTTGTGTGGCAAGGACCCCGGGGTAACATCTCTTTGCAAATTTCTCAGCCAGAACCTGTGTCTAATCTCCATTTTGCATGGAGGTCTGGACATGCTGAAATAAGCCCAGTCATATGTATGGAATTTGTGTTCAGTGCCAAAGCAGGAGCATTAATTGACTGCTTGCATGAGGTGTGTGAAATTAAGTGCCACACATTTATCTGATGTGCTTGTGCAGAATCACTACGTCTTCTTACTGCTTTTTCCATCCAGTCAGTCAGGAACAGACTGTAATGATTTTGGCAAATGAGAAGTCACCTTGAAATCCACTGCCCATCATTCAGCAAAATAAGGGATAAACTGAAATGACCAAAGATAATTTCAGGTGTCTTTTGCATAATGTAGTTTGAGGGCAAGATCAGAGAACTGGGAGACTCTAGTAAGGAGAATTGTCTTGTACAATTTATATTCTGGGACCAGTTCAGAAGAAGTTTCTTAGTAGTTCTTCACTCCTGCAATGTATTTGAGTCATGCTTTTCTCTGGTCTCTCTCCTTTTTCGTTGTGGTGTTTGTTGGCTTCTGTGGAAGATGCAGGATAATTAATTATCAGGATGTAAATAAAAGTGTCTCCCTGTTCCCTGCAAGGCAGCCGAGATTGTACACTGCTCTGCTCCCCAACATTCACACTCATTCCAGTCCAGGTCTACATTCTGGGCAATGGAAAATGGACGACGTCCCACAGTTACTGGCATTATCTTTGAAAGTCAGTATTAGTCCACATTTTCCTCACAAGCATCCTGCAGCCACATGCCATTTTATGCCTCTCTGATACATCACGCATTTTGGGCACAATTTGCAAAGCTGCAAATTTGCAGAGGAATATGGAGGAAATGAAGCTCCCCCAGTGCATAGCGCGTACAACAGAGATGGGAACATCATCCAGCACTGCCATTTATCTTGGTTTCTAAATTCTCTTTGCTACAGACTCGAAGCAACCACACCTTTTTACAGCCAATGCAACATCTTAAAATTCTGCCTGTGTCTCTTTGATGAATTCAGCAGGAGAG
Organism: Vanellus vanellus; assembly: GCF_965231255.1. NCBI lineage: Eukaryota > Metazoa > Chordata > Aves > Charadriiformes > Charadriidae > Vanellus > Vanellus vanellus. The sequence goes on from NC_138922.1 coordinate 1,908,945, forward strand.
GGCTCAACTCTGCAGCATTTCCTCATCTGCTGAGCACCGGTGGTTTCACAGACCAGAGCGCCGCGTTGCTCCGGCCGCTGGCAGGGCTGGTAGCACGGCGCGGCACTGCCAGGAACTCACTGGGCTGCACAACGTTGGCACGAGAAGCTCAGGAAGGGAGCAGGCATCCCTGTGGAGAAAGACTCTTCCTTTGCAGCTCTAATCTCTCTTCTTGGCCACCTACCGAGCAGGAACCGTGCATTTCTTCTGCTTCATGAGCCAGAATTGTTGGGCCACTCCGAACACTGCTGTATTTCCATGAGAACCAGTGGACTCATGGGCCAGGCTCGGAATGGTTTCCCTGCTCCGTTCAGACCAGGCTCTTGAATAAGAACTTGTGAAGGTGCTGCCCTGGAGCAGACTGGTAGAGAGCTCTGCGCCTGAGGAACCAGGAGCACTGGTGGACTGCCAGAGGAACATGTTTCCTGCCACATCCTGTGTCCTGAGAAGACTATCTGGCCACCACACACACACACGGATGTTAGGGGGCTGCAGCTCCCTCTGTGCATGGGGGACTGCAGGTACAGCTGGCCTCTGGGCAGATGTGGCTTCCCTCCTCTGCTTTCTGCATGCGCTGGACTGCTTTGTAATCTGTGAAGGAAATGACAGTCACTTGAAGTTGAGGGAGAGCCTCATTCCCCGTCGGGCCTTTGCAAACTTTCTGCAAGCACGGGGCTCAGAAGCAGTTTCAGGATTTCTAAAGCTGGAGACTTGTGTTGTGGAAATTAGACCTGAAGCCTTCTTGAAGCGTCTTGCTCTGCCCTGCTTCTGTTCAAAGTGTGTTTACATAAGGCGAGAACCTTTCATGTACAAGGACAGGAGCGGATGATACCCAAGACCAACAAAAAAAAAAAAAGAATTTATGGCGAAGTTTTAAACAAAGCTCAAGTGGCAAAAGGGATGTGCTCCATATTTGCATATGAGTCTGCACATATGTTGTGTGAATTTTGCAAGACATTTCAACAGATGCCTTTTAAAACATTCACCCAGAGAAAGCAAACAATGTCACCTAGGAGAAGCTGACACAACCAAGCCTTCTGCTGCTCAGCTTCAGCTCAGCATAGCTTCAGTCCTCTGTCAAAGCACACACTGCTCCCCCAGCACTGCCTTCTGCTCAGCCGATTGAAGGATCAGACACAAAGACTTCTCCGATTCCGACGCAAGCTCTTACAGAGGACCGCATTCCTCAGGAAAATCTGGTAGTAGCTGATGGTGTTTGGTGGCCTTCTGTGCCAAGACTTAGCACCTCCTGAGCCATCCTGGAGGTGACATACTGTCATAGCAGGCAAAGAACTGATGTTCACAGACTCGAATTAAAATTTATAACACATATCTTCAGTCCTTGCGGGGGGAACTATCTGTGTTTTTACACTTCTTTTTTGATGTTACAAACACTGTTATTAATAGTCTTCTGCATCTCTCGTGAAGAATCTCAAAGAGGTTTATACATTTCCAGGTCAGATCCTCCATGGTGTAAATCAGCAGCCCTCCAGTGAATAGCTGCCCTCATTTATATGAGCTGGAGATATGGGATTTTAAAATCAGTGAGTGGTAAAAAATCTCTGCGTATCAGGATGGTGCTAGGATTACATCTTTCAGGGCTCATGGCTGAGAACTGAGCCGCAGTCTGAAGGGGTAAGATGCAAAGAGGATGAGGTACACCAGCACATTGCAAGATGATGGCCTTAAATGCTACAATATATACACACAGCATAATAATATACCTGAATCGTATCACCCAGGGGCTATTAACACGAAAATGCTTTGGAGTACACAAAGTGCTTAACTGAACATGGCATAGTCACAGACTACAACACAGGGTGAGAGGAATAATGCTGCCAATTAAAATCAAAGGAAAAACTACAGAAAGTAGAATTACGCTTAGCAATCCCAGCAAAAGATATATTCAATTCTCCTTGAGTCGGCCGCCTTGTCACCGGGATGCAGAAAACAACACACGGCTCTGGCACGAGAGCAGCCAGCGTGCAGAACTGTGCAGAGCTGGGACTGGGACTCGTTCTTGCTGGGTTTGAGACTGTGCAATTGGAAACTGTCAGCCTGTTAACTCCTTCCGCCTCCGCGAGTGCCTCACGCTCGAAGCTTGCCATTGCATGGAGGGGAAGCCGGTTCAAAAAGGAAAATGCATCTGCATGTTTGGTCCTCACAGCAGACAAGCAAGGCGAGGGAGCCAAAACTAGCTCTATCCGCTGAGAGAAACAAATCACCCATCCTGGGTGGGCTATGCGTGACTGCTCCTTTCATCCCTTTGGGACCAGGGTGAGGCACAAGCCCCCAGACAGGCTGAAGGCGGTCCAGGGACCACCACAACCTTCTGGTGGAGTCATAGTGAGCTCCACACTGATAGCACGTCTAGCAATGAAAACGGTAAAAACAAAACCCCTTTGTCTCAGCAGTTTTACATGCTCTGATTTCTATGATGCTGTGATTTCGCCTCCAGAACTTTTGGTCTTTTTCACTGGTTTCATATTCACTAGGAATAAAGACACTGCTTCCCTTTGGTTATGGTTTGGGGATCTTCTGCTTCTGTAAGAGGAACCTGAGGACAGTGTCAGAGCTATTCAGCTCATGTTGGCCCTTTTCTTAACAAGTGTACTGTCACAGAGAGAAGCTCCTCATGTTCCTCCCACAGGTGAGGGTGGACACAGTTACACAGCTGAGTTTTACTCCACGATCCTCGGTGTTTTATTTATGATAGTCACTTGCTGGGTGCAGCGTGGGCCCCATCGTGGGTGGCAAAATAATATTCACCTGCAAGCTGAGGCCTCCATACTCAGCAGATGGGTTGCACCTCGAGCTGGGAGGCTGTTTTAGCCCTGCCATACTAAGACTATGAAAAGAGTGATTTCTTTGTCCAAACATGCAACTTATTTAGTCTAAAACGCAAAGACCAGTTCGTTCAGTGATGAGCGCTTTCAAGGAAGTTGCCATTGAAGTCCTTCATCCATTCTCAGCCTCCGGGTTGTTCTCTGCCCTCTACATCACTGACTAAAGGAAGGTCAACACATGTCATGAGAGGGAAGTCACATCCCTCAAGTCCAAACGTGGCCCCAACAAACCAATACATCCCCTGCACAGAGGTCAGCTCTGCACTGTAGGACATTGGTAGAGAATTCTCAGGTCAAGACAGGTAAATAGCAATCCTCATTCACTAATGACTTTGCTCCAATCTGCTTTGCAATTGTGTAAGTGGAGCTGTGGTGCAACACAACCACCTGTGTAATTTGCTTTGCAAAACTGGTGAGCAAAGCAGCTGAATCATCAACTGGTGTCCCCATCACAAATGTCAAGTTGTATGCATCAAAAAGCTGGCACTATGTTGTCCGGTCCTGTCAGATGACCTGGTTCATCTCCCTTCCCACTTTCATTAAAGCCCTGCTGCTTTGCCGAAAGAGCAGTGTACATAATGTGTCTATTTGTTCTGTAGGTTATATTCTAGAGAACTGATTATCTTCTAATTTCCTCACCCATATTTCTACTGGGGATAAATCTAATTTAAACAGTCCTTAATTGTTACGATTTTGTAAACAGTGTCTTAAACACAATAGACACAAAACTCTCAACAAATTGCTTGAGGAGATGTGACAGTACAGGGAATCATTTTCATATCTTCTGGGATTGTCCCAAATTGAAGCTTCTGGTCTGATGTTAGAAAATTGATGCAAGAATTATTTCAGCAATATATCCCCCAAAGCCCCATTACTGTGTGGGAAGGAAGATGCCCTGGATATTTGAAATGAAGAAAAGAGAAAGAAGGAAGAAAGGAAAGGAAAGGAAAGGAAAGGAAAGGAAAGGAAAGGAAAGGAAAGGAAAGGAAAGGAAAGGAAAGGAAAGGAAAGGAAAGGAAAGGAAAGGAAAGGAAAGGAAAGGAAAGGAAAGGAAAGGAAAGGAAAGGAAAGGAAAGGAAAGGAAAGGAAAGGAAAGGAAAGGAAAGGAAAGGAAAGGAAAGGAAAGGAAAGGAAAGGAAAGGAAAGAAGGAAAGGAAAGGAAAGGAAAGGAAAGGAAAGGAAAGGAAAGGAAAGGAAAGGAAAGAAGGAAAGGAAAGGAAAGGAAAGGAAAGGAAAGGAAAGGAAGAAAGGAAAGGAAAGGAAAGGAAAGGAAAAAGGAAAGGAAAGGAAAGGGAAAGGAAGGAGAGAGAAGGCTCGAGCAAGAAGTGAATGGATGGAAGACGAAAGAGAAACAAAGGAAGGAAGGAAAGAATATAAAAAATATACGCACATACAAAAATAATGTATTAGGAAAATACAGGCTATAAAATGAAATTTGCCTCCATCAGAGCAAACCCAGATGTCCTATATGGGAAAAGACTTGGCCAAATTAAAAACTTGAAGCGAAGCCATTTGTTGCTTATGGTGGTTTACCAAATACTTTTTGAGATGATTATCAAATGCAATGAACTGACATAAAAATTATGATATGAACTTCCTACTGACTATATTATTTAGAAATGTGCTTGTTATTTATATAGATGTAAAAATGTTTGTACAAGACTCTTTTGGTTAGCATAATTAAATATGCACTAAATATAATGAGATTAAATTTCAGTAGCAGTAAAAAATAAAGTAATAAGCTTTACAGAAGCTAAGCCCAGGCGGTCAACATATATTTCCATTGTAGTTAATGCTACACTGCCTCAGTTCTGTTTTGTGCCCCAAGCTTCTTTTTTTTTTTCCACATTTTAATGTTTTTATAGGAAAATAACTTTATGTGCTTATTTTGTATAAAGGTTGAATAGATAAAGAAGATAAACTAATGTATCAAAAGATTTACCTGCATCCCATATGTAAAATTTAGTTGTGCTTAGGAATTAGTACTTCAGCACTCACAATCACTTTTTACGTACCAAATCACTAAATTTCCAAAAATGGATGAAGAGTTCTTTCATTTGCAGCTAAAATCCACAGCTTATGTGAAACTAAAGTCTGGAGCTAAGGAAACCCACATCAAACTTCTGATTTCAATGGAATTGAGGTCTGAAGTCCATCACTGATTTCAGAATTTCTAAAGGACCATGGATACCTCTATAATGGGACATTCAGTGTCCTAGAAGTGAATTAGGTTCATGAATAGACCGACATCAGAAGAAAATCAACAGAATTCTTTAAGATGTGGGATACTCAAAGTCACGCTGGATAATTCAGAGCCCCAGACAACAGCAGCAAATACATCCTGGTATTGCAGATCACGGCTGGACAGACTCGCTTGCCTGTGGTCATTTCTCTTGATCTCCATTGGAAATTCTCTATTGGAAATTCTCTTCCTCAACATATCACGTTTTCCAAAAACAGGGCAGACATACGTTTCTCTCCTCTGAATCCTCTGTGCCAGCCAGGCAGTGAGAGAAGGGACACTTTCTTCTCATTCTGTGTTAACTGTGTTGCGAACAGCGCTATGCTAATTAAATGATATCAGCCTGACAGAACAGATTATATGTGATGCCACCATTAATCAGTAGTTGTTCCTTCCTGCATCGGAAGAGTTCAGTGTAATCACACCAGTGACCTCATGGCCATACAATCCACTGCGATGGGCATTCCCTTTGTATCAAGAAGGTGTGCGCCAAGAGCAGCAACCCCCAAGCCAGGTTTAAACAGATTGTGTTGGGTTTTAACCCTGGGAACCTGAAGCTGAAGCTCACAGAGCTAAGGTCAAATCTGCTTTTTCTTTTTTTTTTTTCCTGGCTCCTTGTGAGCATAGGTTGTCCTTATCCCCTGTAATTTCATAGAATCGTAGAATAGTTTAGGTTGGAAGGGACCTTCAAGATCATCCAGTCCCACCCCCCTACCCTGGGCAGGGACACCTCCCCCCAGCTCACGTTGCTCCAAGCTCTGTCCAACCTGGCCTTGAGCACCTCCAGGGATGGGGCAGCCACAGCTTCTCAGGGCAACCTGCGCCAGGGGCTCACCGCCCTCACAGTGAAACATTTCTTCCTGATATCTATTCTAAATCTCCCCTCTTCCAGTTTGAAGCCATTCCCCCCCATCCTATCACTACATGCCCTTGTAAAAAGTCCCTCCCCAGCTTTCTTGTAGGCCCTTCCAGAAACTGGAAGGGGCTCTAAGGTCTCCCTGGAGCCTTCTCTTCTCCAGGCTGAACAACCCCAACTCTCTCAGCCTGTGTTGGGGCTGAGAGATACAGCTGCCCCACTGCACATCTGGATCACTCCTGCAGTAAGATTCCCCAGACCTTTGGGGGAACAAATGGGTTGGTGACATTTGCTCTACTTTTGCGAAGGACTAGCCAGCACAGGCACGGGAAAGGGGAGCAGAGGGAACTCGGCTTTCATCCCTCCTCCATGAGGAGGTCTCCTGCAGATCCCTGGGCCTCCTGTCTGCCAGAGCTGGGCAGTGGAAAGCCTCTGCTGCTCAGTCCCAGTGTCGTATGAGTTCGGAGACTCATTGTAATGGAAATTATAGGAGAACGTAAGAAACCTGAGCGGTTCCTATGATGGTAGGAGATGGAAGAGAGATCACCAGCCCAGAGCAGCTGAGCTCTCATCCTGACAGGTATTCCAGTTTTCCACAACTCACCCTTCTCTTCACATATACAAGGTCAAGTGCATCCTTGCTGGGTGAGTCAGTCCTTGGGGAGGCTGTAAGGAGCCCCTCCAGGCGTGGAAGGGGTTTTCTGTCCGTTCAGGCTGAAGTGTTGTTTGGTTGGTGGCACGTCACTTAGAACTGCTGGCCTGCTTGCTCTATGCTGGTGGCCTGAGAACCTTTCTCTGCCTGTTTTACTTCAGTTAAGAGCGAATTGAACTCGGGCCACATGCAACACAGGGCATGTCTTGAGCCTCACACTGGCTTCTTTGCTTTCTTCTGCTCTTTTCAGATGCTGTCACTGCATGGTGGGTGCTAGGGACAGGCTAAGGGACAGAGCTCATGAACATGGTCCTCAGAAAGACAGCTCATGTCCACCTACAAAATTGCATAATCGCACAGAAAATGTACACCATGACCTACCCAGGAAGGGAATTAAATTAAACCTGTGGTGCTGCTGAACTATCTCAGAATTTCAGCAGTAATTATGAATACTGCAAGCTCTTTTGATGCCTTATTTGAAAAGTCCAAATATCTTTGTAGACTCACAAAGCAGTGGATCACCAGCAACAGCACACATGAGTATCATGAACAAAAGTGCCCATGACCATATGGATAATTTAGGAATAAAATCTAACTCTGAATCATACAGTTATTTGTAGTCAGATCATTCAAGTCACTTTGTACAACCAAAGTTAAGATACAGTAAACGCAAGAAATGAGTGCAGAAAAAAAGTGTTTCTAATCCAAGATCATGAGTCTATCATCTGCTTTGATTTTTGTCTGTCAAGTACATAAAAAAGAAAAGCATCTGTCAGGGTCAGAAGGAAGTTTTAGCACATATTGTTACTTTGAGTTAATGAATGCAATAGGGACCTGATGATGGAGCTACATTAAAACTTCTGGGCAGACACAGGTAAACGGGACTCATCTGGCTCTGCTGGGGCAGACCTCAGAACCCAGCATGTGCTAGATTTGAAGAACAAGTAGTAAGACCAGAGAGAAGACAATACGATTTGAACCCTATTATTCCATCTTTTTCTTCTTTTCTTTCTCTCAGGAAAGTAAAAAAATAAACAAAACAAGTAGTCTGGGGAGCATTTGAGGCTGTCAATTCAGGTTCAATAACTACTCCTGTTTTACTGTCAGGCTTAAAGTTGACATTGTTTCTCCTGGGGTTTTTGTGAGACGGAAAAAAAACAACCTCATAGAGTAGTCTTACAGAAAGTAACTTGCAGGCTGAGGAGCTGCCTGACCCACCCTCTAGGAAGGAGAAACACCAAAGGGTTTAGGTGACCTTTGCAAGGGCAATTATTATCCCACCCTTTTATGCAGCAAAGAAGCATGGAAATTTCTATACAAGAACACATAACTCGCAATAAATCAATTCCAGAATAGTTATCAAGATGAAGTTTCAGAATTAAAAACAAATGCAAGAACAAAAAGAGCAACAAATACAGAGATTCAGAACTGCAAGAAGTGTATATTAAGATGGAATTTACCCATCACTTACTGGTTCCCCGGTGGAAGGAATGTTCCAGCTGAAAATGCTGGAGGAATATATCACATTCAAAGGGTAAAGGGCGCAAGGAGGAACAAGGACAAAACCAAGACAAGGTAGCAGCAGAAGAGGGAAGAAAACAGAGAGGACCTGGGGGTTCATTCAGAGGTTGGTCTGATTGCACAGAGACAGGGGGAGCCGCTGGTTTGGGTGGCAGTGACTGGTCTGGATTTGGATGGAGCCAGGAAGTGGCAGGTGACGACTATGTGGTCTGAGATTGCTACAAAGCAGGGAGGGACACGCTGCCCACACTCAACTGCTAGTCTGGGGCCAAGGACACCGAAAGGAGGAGGGAGCCAGGGCCGAGGAGGCTGAAGGGCTGGAGGGACAGGGCTGAGCAGAGAGAGGGAGCGTTTCTGGCCATGGAGGATGCGAAGAAACATCTCCAGGCTGGGATGAGATGGTGGAAACAAAAGGGAAAACAAAGGAGTATCTTTGAATAGCGTCTGAAGTCTTGAAACTGGCTAAAGTATGACATGGGCCATCCCCAAGCTTATTTGGTCAAGAGGGCTGGATAGAGAGGTGCCAATAAACGTGCTGAACCATGTGCAGAGGTAAGAGAAATTAAAAATGTGGATTTTCGGAGCTCAACAAGAGCACTGTCAGAAGGGGTAGTAACACTTATGAAACTGTTTGGGTACAAAGACCAAACCCAAGGGAGCTTTGGGGGAACGCTGGAAGGGATGTTCTCCCCTTTAAAGGGATGACCAGGCAGGTTATATGGTGGCGATAGGCTGCCCCAGAGATCTCCTGAGGTGTCACTTCTGAGGTTATGGGGTTAGGCCAGCGGTGATCCACTCTGTGGTGGGCATAGGGACATGAAAGGTGCTCTGGGTTTCATAAGTTCCTAGGGTCAGAGAAATGTCATGTTTCCACAATAAAATAAAGGGGTTTTGGCAGGGTGTGAGGGTAACCACTGGAACTGGTTTAGAAAGATGCACTTCTGTTTATGGAAGTGGGCAGGGGGAAGTCCTGAATTTCTTAATGGTCTTTATCCATCCTGCATACCAGAAACTAGAGAGATATTGTGCAGTGAATCAGGGGCTTCAGTAGTTCATCCCATCCAGACCCATGCAAGTATGGGCTGGAGAGCTTGGATTTAGCTGTTTTGGCATATTGTTATGCCAAAACCATGTCAGCTTAGGAGCCCTTGCCCCATGTCACCGTCCTTCTAACCTATCTTAGAAATACGCACAAGCAGCACTATAAGTCAAGTGGCTTGGCTGACAAGATGGGCTTTTGTTATCAGCTTTACTGTTTTAACCAGTTAAATCTGACAGCACCTTGCTAACATGGAAGGGAGAAAGGAGCAATCAGACATGGGGAAACACAAGGTTGATAGGTAAAATTATAAAAGACTGGGCCATATTTCATTGTGCACACTAGGTAAAAATATGGTCCTATGTTTAATGTTAATGGAAACCATCATTCATGCATCATTGCCATAGGAGCATTTCTATTAACATTAAACATACTTTGATACCAGTAAATGTTACTGGCTGGCAGAGGAAAGTTACAACATGTGTAATTTTGCTCTTTGTTTTCTCTTACCATGTGTAGGTGTCTGGGTGGCACTGTTTAGTATCAGGTGATTATAATTTTGTTCTTGGTCATCTGAAATTCACAGAAAAAAAAAAAATCCCTTTAAGAAACAGCTTAGCATACCCACTGATCTGCAGATGATAATTACAGCTCACAGTATTCACAGGAAATCTCAGCATGATTAAAGAAAGGAGAAGAAAATGCTTAAGAAAGCAGAAGACTCCGTTATGTAGTTCACTTAAAATTCCAGATGCAAGAAGAACACGATAATGGGAAACGGCTCTCCTTCTGCTGAGCCTGCAAATTAACGTTAACTGCAAAGGTAAGAAGCATGTCCAGACAGGAACAAACCACAGCTGGTGTACCGGTACTGGTGGTGTGTTCCTGGGAACTGCTGGAACCTCATAGCCCCTTCCCCGCTGCTCCATCTCCATCCATCATGGAGGTTTTCAGGATGCTAGCCCCGACCACACACAAAAAGGACTCTCCCACTGTGACCACAACCACCACAACAATGTCCTGTGTGAGTACAGGGAAAGATCAAATAAGCGGCCTCATAAACGCAGGAGGTAAACAGCTACACACGGACTATAGTTCTCCCTCCCCTGAGGAGTGAGAATCCTGTAAGACCTGATGCATTCAGTATTAATTGCACTGTGCTGCAAAGAAGAAACGATCAATGGCAGAACGACTGCTACCATTGTGGTTAGTAACTACTCTTTGGGTTGGAAAACAACTTTCTCTCTTTCTCACTGTAATAAAACCATTAGATAAGTGACTGCTGATAAACTTCTAACATCTTTAGTTTCCAGACAAGCCTTCAGTAAGGAATGAACTCTCTGTCTGGATCTTTACAGCCTGTTATGCAACTGTAGTAGTGTAGGGTGAAAAAAGATTTCAAGAAATCTTCTTGCATCTCATGCTCTCCTGGTGCAGGGTGGGCTAGTGTGATGTCTAGCCTGCTATTCTTGCAAATGTATCATGGACATTTCACTTTCTCCCCAGAAGATCTGTTTCATTAGGTCTTTCCTACTGCTTTTTCGGCCAAATGCTTCTTTCCTGTCTACCAAGAACGTGGAGAAAATCCCTCTTATTTCTGCAACAGCTCTTTATGACAAAGCTGTTACTATGCGTTCCCTTAACTTTATTCTTCAAGCTAAACAATGCCATTTCCTTTATGATTCCCTATAAAACTTGCTTTGCCTTTGATTATTGTCATTTTAGCATCCTATACTCTCTCTGATTGACCTAGATCCTCCTCAAGAGCGGAATACAGTCTGAGACATGTTTCTGAGAAGAGACTTTACCAGTAGAGAGTTGAGTGTTTGGCTTTTTCCCAGTCATCTATTCTTCACACAAACTTGCATGATATTTTTCTTTTCCTAGTTCATGTAAATTTTGTGATCTTTTATGGTTCCTTATTGCTTTTCCAAAGAACTGCTGCCAGCTCTCTAACTGTTCTTCAACATATACAAGGCTTTTTAGTATTCCTGTTTCAGCCCAATGCGTAGCACTTGTCTTAATTTAATCAATTTATTTTCAGTCTATTTCTATAATTTGTCAAGAACATTTTAAATTCTAATCCCATCCTCTCATAGACTTATGGTCATCCAAGCTTCATATCATCTGCAAATTTAATAAGCAAATTCCTTTTCTACCAGTAACAAAAAGACTAAACGCAGAACCACATCAGTTCATCCTTCTGCTGTTATTTGGTTACCTTTTATGGTTAGTCAGCTATTATGGCGTCTACCCTATAGAGGTTCATTAAGAACATGCTTCTCAAATTAGTCTCACGTTGCTTTCCCAGAAACAGCTGAAAATCTTGCTAAGGTCATGATCCTTAATATAAGCGATTTCTCCCTGGCCACAAAACACACTGACAAATAAAAATAAGATTAGCTTGACACGATTTGTTTCTGAGAAGTCCATGTTGGCTCCTACTTTATCTCACTGGAAAATCATTTCCCCGCACAGCATGCTGAATGTCTGCATACAGGCAGGATTAAAATCGGAGGTTATTTATTTGGATGACAATAGACTGGACACCTTAGCTTCCTTACTTCTCCATCTAGAAAACAGGTCTCATGTACACAGACGGCTGAAAATACAGAAAGGATCTTAGCCTGGCTACCAGTATGTGATGAGCAAACCTTGAAAGGAGACCAGGTTCACCTAGACACCTAAAGTGCCCTTGAATAAGTGGTCTACAGGTCACCTAAGTTAGGATTTTCCTTTGGATGCTCCACTTACGGTTATTTGTAGCAAGCAAAAATCCTGCAGTAACGACTTTTGTGACTTCAGTTTCTGTTCCTCCATATAGTCTAATTTCACTTTCACATGAAAACTGGACCACAGGATGGGTGGGACAAATAAAAAACTTGATATTTCTGGAATCCCTATAGCTGTCCAGGGGGATATGCAGAGCTATGGGGTCAAATGGGACACTTTTCATCTAGTTTCCAGCAAGAATGATACAGAATTCTTCTCACTGTTTTCTGCATTAGGTTTTAACTGTTTCTGGAGTTCAAACAGACCTTTTCAGTAATATGATTTTAAAAGACTGTATGTGATGCTAAGTCTGATACTAAAAGTAATAGCCACAGTATTTTTAGTCTTCGTTACCAAAACCTACAATATACTTTAGGTCTTAACTGAATCATCTGGCTTGAACTCCTGTTAGAGCTTTCGTATTTCTTGGTGGGACTAAGAAAACAATTCATTACTAGAAAGCTTTTCCACATGTAGATATTTCTAGATCATGAGGTTTGTCAACCATCAACCTGATTCTTCTCGTAGATAATCTAAATATTCTGTGCTTCTTAAAAGCTGTGGGGCTAAGGTCTGGGCCGGTATGTACAGACTTGATCAGATTTGGTTCATGACACTGTCAAGCAGAAACGTGTTTTTGAATATTCCCGTTAGACTGGTGCTTAGCCATTACAACCAGCAACGGGGCTGCTGGGACTGCCAGACACACAGCTTTGGAGCAGTCTCCTCTATGCAGAAATTTTACGAATTTTGTTTGCAAAGGCAGCTGTTTTGTGCAGTGTACATTAGGGATGTCTCTGTCCTGAGAACAACTGTTTCTCTCTTACGGCTGGTTTTCTGTTATCAAGTTCATAAATCACAGAATCACTGAGGCTGGAAGCACTTCTGGAGATTGTCTAGTCCAACCCCCCCACTCACAGCAGGGTCAGCTACAGAGAGTTGCCCAGGACCATGTTCATTCGAGTTTTGAATACTTCCAAGGATGGAGACTCCAAATCCCCTCTGTAAATCCTCTTCCAGTGTTCAACCACCCTCACAGTAAGAAAGTTTCTTATGATTAAGTGGAATTTTCTGTATTACAATTTGTGCTCATTGCCTCTTGCCCTGTCACTGGGCACCACTGAGAAGAGCCTGCCTCTATCATCTTCTTTACTTACCCATCAGTTATTCGCATACATTGATGAGATTCGCCCCCGAGCCTTCTCTTCTCCTGGCTGAAAAGAGCCAGATCTCAGCCTCTCCCATTACAACAGATGCTCCAGTCCCTTAAACATCATCCTGGCCCTTCACAGGACCCACTCTAGTTTGTCTGTGTCTCAGCCGTACTGGGGAGCCCACCACTGGTCCCAGCACTACAGATGTTTCTCACCAGTACTGAGCAGAGTGGAAGGATCACCTCCACTGACTGCTGGCAACACTCCTCAAATGCAGTCCAGGCTGCTGGTGGCCTTCTTTGCCACAAGGGCGCATTGCTAGCTCATGTTCAACTTGGTGTCCATCACGTATTTTCTCGGTCATTTTACCCAACATTTATTACCTTATTTATAAGTTATTAAATCTATTTTTGCAAGTTGCAAACTAGGTAGTGAGTAATGAGCCTGTTGTATTTTTTGATGACCTCTCCTTGACATTTGCAGCTGATAAATTCATTGAGCATGACTGAATTTCTATACAGCCACTTCTGAAAGCCTTAGAAGAGACATTTCCCCAGGAGGTCCCCATCCTTCCACAGGTTTTGTACAGTAGCCTGTGGTTCCTGTGCTAGTCCCTCTGGCTTTCCGGCGGGTGTAGGGCTGCAGTCGTGCAGGGCAGCTAAGGACAGCAAGGACTTCCAGCCTGGTTACAGCAAAGCTAATTTACAAATCAAATCGCAGAAAACATCCAAACACCCAAACTGTTTGTCCTCTTCTCAACTAATGCTGCTTACACACTACAGGAGCTGACAGATAAAAGGTTACACCGAGATGGAGACACGTGTGTGTGTGTGTGTGAGTGTGTGTGTGCAATGCAAGCGTTTAAACCAGTAGCAGACATAGCTCGAACACATTTTTTGTTCCAGAAGGGAAACAACAAAGGTTTATCTCTCCTGAAAACAGAGTATTCCCGTGCAGTCACTTACTCTCACAGCCTCACTCCTGGGTGAAATTGTGTCTTCACTGAGGACAATTACATCTGCATCTACCTGAACAGGAACTATTGTCCTCTGCATCTGAACAGCTTTCCATTTCACGTCAAATACTTTCTCTTTTCCCTTCCCTTCCCTTCCCTTCCCTTCCCTTCCCTTCCCTTCCCTTCCCTTCCCTTCCCTTCCCTTCCCTTCCCTTCCCTTCCCTTCCCTTCCCTTCCCTTCCCTTCCCTTCCCTTCCCTTCCCTTCCCTTTTTTCCCTATGAAAAACTCAGGTGCTTTGAGGCTACTGCTTAAGAAATGGCATCTGAAAGAGGCAGACCCTGAATTATTGGCATTTTCATGTGGCTGAGCTAATCAGGCATCTGAATGCAGCACTGGGCTTCATTTACCACTTCTGCAGCCTATTGTAAACACTTTCTAAGCAATAAAATGCTTTAAAATGATGGCTGAGCCTTCCTGCACCTCTTCAGGTTTAACAAGATAATGCTGTTAATTGTGAAGTGCCAGTTAGGCAGAAGCATATCTACTGTAGAGACAAGGATCTGAGTTCAAAGCTATTTACTAGGAAACTCCATTAGGGAAATAAAGGATTCACAGTGCTCTGAATTGCCAGACCACAATACGAAATTTCTGAGCACAGCTGGAGGAGAGATCAGATACAATAACCAGCAAAAATAATGAGACATTTTACTGGCAGAAGGGAAACCAGTGCTCCCAGCCCTTTTGCAATCCGGGAGAAAACATGTGGACAGACGGGGATTTTAAGGGCTTCAGGTTTTCTCCCAAAGGAAATGGGTTCATATAGTAAGGACAGCACAAAGTGCTGCATCCCATGCGATTCTGTCTGTGGTCTATATGTGAATTCAGTAACTGCTGCTCTGGGAAATACAACTTTTCACCCACCTGGGGAAGGGGTGTCTGTGATGGGGTGCATTTATGAAAGGAGAAGGGAAGATGCTGTTGAAGGGGATGAGACACCGCAGGGAGAAAGAGAAGTCTGTAGGTACTGGGAAATGCTAAGGGACAAGTTTCTGCCTAGATGGCCTTGCTGCCATGCTGAGGTGGCCCTTCTGCCCCAGTTACCAACCTATCTAAGCACTCCAAAGCCAGTGAAACCAACCCAAATGTAGGCTGCTGCTGACAGCCCCAACTCTTGCCCTGACCGTGTCCCTGCAGGAGAACCTGTACTGCTGCGCTGCAAACCCCGGGGAAGTGGCCCAGCTGAACAACCAACATGCACGGTATGACCAGCCAGAGCGGTCCCCAACCAGGCTCTCACCTTGCCACCCCCATGGCCACCGGTGCCAGCACCTGCAGGCCCTAGCACCCTACATCTGCTGGCGGCAGTGACATCTTGGACCCTGAAAAGGAGAGATCTGCCAAGTTCAGCACCTCCTTGTGAGTTGCTAGTTCAGTAAGCGAGCCTGTGTACCACCACTGAGTCCTTGCTGTTTCTCTTCTCCCAATTACTTCCTCACATTTCTCCATGTCTCTCCATGGAGGTGACACTCAGATGGGCCGGCTGTCCAACATGGTCAGACCGGGTGTCTTGTGCAGGAAGAGGTGGTTTCTGCTGTGCCTGGAGTCAGGGCTCAGGCAGCTGTGAGAGGGGTTCAGGTGATCTCCTGAACTCCCCAGGAGCCTCTCTCCTTAGTGTCCCCAGCCTGTGTTTAAAGACGGAGAGGAGGGATCCCTCTATTAATTAATGAAATTTCACTGAGAGTGCATGTGTATTTTTCATAGAACCATAGAGTCACGAAATCACAGAATCATAGAAAGGTTAGAGTTGGAAGTGACCTTAGAGATCATCTAGTTCCAACCCCCCTTGCCATGGGGAGTGACACCTTCCACTAGACCAGGTTGCTCAAAGCCCCATCCAACCTGGCCTTGAAAAGACTTTGTCTGGTGTCAGCCATGGAATTTAACAGTTGATTTCAAGAAGCTCAGACATCTTTTCCATGACAATGGTAAAACATGAAGCTATAATTTTCTCAGTGAATATGGAGAGTGTTTTATGGTCCTGCAGTAGCTGAGTCACTTTGGTATGGGGCAACATCAACTCCTTCAGACACCTCCGGGTAATGGTCACCGTGAGTGCCCAGCACAAGTCAGGATCTGGCCCTAGGGACCTCAGAGCACCACTAATGGGCAACTGAAAGCAGAGCATCTGGCTTAGCTCCAGTGGTGGGATGTGCCGGCCAGCCCTTCATCCCCTTCTTCACAGAGGCGGGTCTCCTCATCTGCTGAGGTATTGAACTCAGCATTGAAAGGAGCTCTTCTTCCCGTGGTAAGAAGAGCTGACAGCTCTGATTTGCAGTGTAAATCACTAACTGAATTGTCTGTCTCAAGGTGCGAAACTCCAGGTAACTGATGAAGAAAATTTTAAATAGCCCCCAAAGAGTTCCCATTGCACTTCTTATCCAAGAGATCCTCTTAAGAAACAATCTTTTTTCGTAAGGACTTAACCTTTCCTTTGGTACTTGGTTTTAGTCTTCTCTAGGGCATATTTTTTCAGTCTCAGGGATTTTGTATGTGTTTATTGTTAATAAAAACTAGATTTATTGTGTTCTATAATAGAAAAAATATCAAGTGTCAGAATATGGAAAGAAAACACTGAATTTTCCAGCCTGTCTTTCCTAATAAAGTTCCTTATAAAAACTGCAAAGCAAGGAAATTTTTAATATATGCCAACTATATTACAGATATATGCTAGTTGTGACAGTCATGCAATACTTTACACTAGTTTTACAGTATTTATTAAAGTACTGGGAACTGCTCCGAAATCTATAGTTGACAGGAAAAAAGAAATGGCCTAAACAGGAGCAATCAGCCTATGAAACACAGTTCCTCACCTTCTGCCCCTCTGGTCTTTTCAGCAACTTCAGCATTTGCCTACCTTCAACCTTATTCCCCAGCTGAGATTTTACAGAGAACTGTAAAAAGCAGTTTATTTTTCTGATGACAAGATAACTGTTTGGCATCTGCACTAATGAAGAGAAAATCCCTTTCAAGGGCTAATCTTCCAGAGTACTTAAATACAACAAAAGACTTCAGGCTTTAGGAACTAAAAGAAATGCAGACCCCAAAGGCAAGGAGGAAAGCAGACCAAAAACCGATGATGAGAACGTAAATACTTTCAGCATAAAGCTACTCATTTATCATTCGCCTGTCCCCCTCCGGCATTTTCCATTCACAATGTGTAGCCCAGAAGGGAACCCTTGAGCAAACATCCTTTAACCGCTGCTGTGCTGGCCGAGCACAGCTGAGCGGTGTGCCTGGGCAAGGGGGGCAGGATCAGCCCTTCGCTAGGCAAAGCCTTTTCCCATTAGTTTCCACAAGACAAAGACAAAGACAGTGGCCGACGGCAGCTCCCGGTGCCGGGGACCATCCCGGGGAATTGGGGAGGCTAACCCCTTGGTGCCCTCCTAAAAGAGCTCTGCCCAGCCAACCTGGCCTCTGCAGTGCCTTACCGGAGGTGATGAGCGTATGAGCACTTAGCCTAATAGATCGTTAAATCCCAGCTGTCTTTCATGTATGTTACCCAACAACTTCATACTTCTGTGCTGCGAATATCCTGCTTGTCAAGTGTTCCTGCACCTGGCTGATGATATCCAAACAAACTGACCCCTCAAAAAGGGGCTGTAGCAAGGGGCACATGAGACAAAACCAAAAAAATTAAGCGACTAGTAAAGTCAGCTTGTCAGTCATTAAAAGGGTTGGAAATGCCAGATTAAAGGCTGTCCCCACACCCTTAATTTGATATTCATTGTGTCAATTTTTTGTTCTACCATTCCAGCCTATTTTTCAACTGTAATCCTGTGACTCATTCATTGAACAGGATGCTCGGGGAATAAGGCAGCTATTCAAGAGTTATTTTAATCCTCATTAAGCGGTGAATGGCCCTGTTCTTCAGTATCCCACGCCATCCAAATCCTGCACTGATTATGGAACTGTTATTTTCCATGCAGGCTTTTCTCCAGTGCTCATTGGAGCCTCACAAGCAGCCTCCAGACTCCCACTACAGGTAAGGTGGGGTCTGTCAGCCCCAGGTTGAAGCTGAGCCAGAGAGCGATTGTACTTGCATCTGCACGGTTTCATTACTTTTGAGGAACAGCCGTGGAATGCTCAGGTCAGATTTTTCAGATCGCACAGGGGATTTTTAATAGGATTTTGCAAGCATAAATCAGATGCTAATTAATCATACCACTTTTGTGGGGAAGGCAAGGCAGGTGCAACTGTTCCTGGTTTCCATGTGGGGAAAATGATGAAGGCAGGTGGAATCACTGCCCTGTGGCCACATGGTAACACCAGGAGGACTAGAAATATTCCTCCCCCCCCTCAGCCCAGTTCAGCCCCAGGCTTGTTACTGCTCTCCATCACATCCCTGCCAGCCGCAGCAGCGAGAGCACACCCTGTCTGATTACGGCTGTGGCAGCTCGTTGGAGCTCAACACTTTTGAAAATCTTGTTGCAGGTGTTTGAAACTTAAGGAACAAGAAACCAAAGCGACTTTGAAAGGCTCCGATTAACTGACTAGCTCAGGTTCCTCCAGGCCTTTCCCACGAGGCAGACCCTGCTGTTTCACCCGCATCAGCCGAGCCTCCCAGCAGCCTCGACAGAAGCTCCCCTCCTGCCCCGCTCTGCGCCCTCCTGAGCAGCATCTCTGAGGGCAGCTGTCACCACCAGCCCGGTTCGTAGAATCATAGAATGGTAGAACGGTTAGAGCTGGAAAGGACCTTAAAGATCATCCAGTGCCACCCCCTGCCCTGGGCAGGGACACCTCCCCCCAGCCCAGGTTGCTCCAAGCCCCGTCCAACCTGGCCTTGAACACCTCCAGGGATGGGGCAGCCACAGCTTCTCCGGGCAACCTGCGCCAGGGGCTCACCGCCCGCACAGGCAACAATTTCTTCCTAATATCCAATCTAAATGTCCCCTCTTTCGGTGTCAAACTGTTCCCTCTCATCCTATCACTCCCCTCCCTGATCAAGAGTCCCTCCCCACCTTTTCTGGAGCCCCTTCAGACACTGGACGGGGCTCTAAGGTGTCCCCAGTTGCGTGGATGCTCCATGCTGGCATAGCAAGGTCAGGCAGGAGGCCAGTGTTTCTCGCACCTGCAGCCGCTGCAGGCTTGTCAGCAGGATTTGCACAGTGGACTTGGCGGCAGGAGTTCCCTGGCAGCAGCAAGAGAGAAGTCTGGTTCACCTGGACGTCAGTGGAGTTCTCACCCTGCCCACCTCCTGGAGCTGTCGTTCGGTGCCTCACGCTTCTCGCATCTTGGGACTGCTACAAACCTCCTTCACTACACAGCAGTGGCTCATGCACAGAGCCACTCTGTCCAAGCAGTGCTCAAGGCAGATATTTTATTTGGAAAATATCCATCAAGGAACCAAAAACTGTAGGAGTTAACATTTCACAGGAAACTTCAACTCGGTCATTTGCTACTTTTTGACCTCTTGTTTTTACAGTTTAAACGGAAGTCTTTCTAAACTTTGTAAACATACTTACGGGCAGAGCTTAGTCTACTCAGAAAAGGAAGGAAACAGCAGAAACCGTCGCTCTGGATGAAGTACTTGCTTTAACTGAGCAAGTTCCTGATGGAAAGCTATGATTTTACTGTTGGGCTTGCTACAAACAGTGTTTCTTGTCAGTAGAATTTTTTATGTGAGTGTGTATGTATATCTACAGGCACATAACATAGGCGTGCGTGTGCTATGTGCATGTAGATGCTGACACGTACGTGTATGTACCACCTGGTCCTCGTGCCAGAACAGCAGGGGAGAACAGGGATCATTTCGCTTTATCTTTGTGAGTTTGCAACAGGTAGGTATGCACATTGCGGCCATAACTGC
This sequence comes from Vanellus vanellus, assembly GCF_965231255.1. NCBI lineage: Eukaryota > Metazoa > Chordata > Aves > Charadriiformes > Charadriidae > Vanellus > Vanellus vanellus. Next base: position 1,928,888 of record NC_138922.1, read on the forward strand.
TTCACAGCAATGGGTATTGTTCTTTCATTATTTTAAGACTATTGGAGATGGAGGCTTAAATAAACTGTAAGAAATCGAGGAGAAGGTGAATGTATAACTGCAGGTGGAAAATACTCAGATGCAATGGTCACTGAAGTTCTGGAGGCTACATCTGACCACTTCGAGAAACTAGCGTGGCCCACTGAGCTGTGCCAAAAAACAGGTGGAAAAGAATCCTTCTCCCCCAAATAGCTGAGTAAAAATGAGTAGCTTGAGGAGGACCGTCTCGTACAACAGGGCTTCAAGTTCACTCACAAAAATATGTCTCTGTTGAAAGCATGCACAAACTCACACACTCATTCACAGCGGAGTTTCTTCCTCCCACACACAACTTATCTCCAGCGATGGAACAAGTACCATGTAAACCATGCCCACTCACGAACGCCCCACACACAACACACTTCTCCTTCACAGTGCATTTATGTAGATACTCACTGAGTCTTTCAAAGGCATCAAAGTGCCAAACTGCAAAAGGAAACTGTCTGGGAGAACTTGGTATGAGGAAAATACAACTTTTGTTTTTGAGCAACCGCAGCTAAAAAGTACACCTAGAGAAAAACAAAACCACAAGAAGAAAATTTCCCAGTCTTGGCTAAAATGTTATTTTAAAAAACAGCAACACCGCAGTGAAGATAAAGGTTACACAGGGCTCGAAATACCTCTCTCCAAGGAAACTGATACCTTTTGAAGCATCTTTCGAAAGGCTGTTTTCTTGATGAAGAAATGTTTTTTCCTCCGTGTAAACAACAGAGGATGAGATCTATCAAAAAGGGCAGCTTTCTCCAATGCTGACAGAGCCTCGCTAGACTCACCAGCAGGAGGCTTTGGAGGAGAGACATATCCTGCATAGGAATTTCTCAAGAGCAATGCCTCTGCTTTTGGAGAGCAGTAGCTACAATGACCCCCACCCCCAAAATGGGAATGTTTGAACTCACTTTTGACGAGCAATAGCATTTCATACTTTATTTGCTCTGATTTTCTTTGGTTTTAATTTACTTGGTGCTGCCATTTCTCGCATGCTCCAGTGCAGATCAGGAAAAAGGAGTGGTGAAATGAGTGGAAGAAATCCAGATGCAGAGAAAGAACAAGGACTTTCTTTCTGGGAGAGAAAGCTCTGCACGGCTGGTGGCAAACCCCACAGGACAAACTTAGCTGGTGTTGACAGTCAGTGCCTGGGATCCCCTCTGTGTTTGAGAACTTCACACTGACTCTCCAAACACAAAGTAATTAGATAAATATGGACTGGTTTTCTGAGAAATCAAACAGCTGAGCAGGCTGCATGACTAACGTGAGACAGCAATGCACAAACAGCATCTGGGGGAGCAGTCCTGGATGCTAACCTTTGGAAACACGTTTAAAATACGCAGATCACGGTGAAAACATATGGTCAGAATAGAATGAAATGCGTCCTTTAAAGGGCATTTCTGGAGATGAAGAAGATATAAATAGTATGGGTTTCTAAAGCAGGATTAGTTAAATGCAATCTTTTGTGGAACACAGCCAGCTACTGCACATTCAGAGTAGAGAGATAATTATGCTAATACCTTCGGAAGAAACACATGGTCCTTTTTAACCCCGTGGTATTGGCAGGAAGGAGAAGGAAAGGGAAGACAAAGTCCTCCCCCTGTTTTTCCCCTTTTCATGAAGAACAAAGAGAACCAAAAAGTGGGGATGAAATCACTGCAAGAAGGGCTCTCCAGCGATTCTAGCAGGGCAGGACTGCGCTTCTGCTTTGAGAGCAGAACTCACCACAGCCCCGTTCACTGCTCTACCTTGGGAAACAGCGGGGGTGCCCACCCGTCCCATCACAATCTTTATACTGAAAAGACACAGGATTTAGCAGAAAGCTAAAAGCAGAAGCCTCCATGCTTGTTACGCTCCAAGCACAATCCACAGGAAAATGAATCTTATTTGGATTCCCATGGAACCAAACGGCTCAGAACCGGTGCTTGTCCTGTCACCGGGGCGGTACGGGGGGACGCCCAGGAGCAGCCCCAGGAGGGACGGCTGCCAGACCGCACGGAGCAGACCAGGGTCCAGCGGGGCTTTTCCAGCCTCCCTTCTGGCTCAGGAGTGGTAAACGCACCACGTTCTAACCAACATGACCAAGATAAGCAGACTCTTCGCTCGTCAGATGATTTTAAATCACTCTCAAGGCATAGAAATTCACTTGCTCTTGATCTGCCATCACGCCATGGCCAACCTCGAGGCGCTCGGGCAGAGAAGCAGGGACTCCGTCTTTATATTACACGGGGCCAGGAACCAGAACGTGTGTGTCACGGTTGTTTGAAGATTATTTTGTCCTTTTGCTGATTCCTGGCTTTTTCTGTTCCTAGATGCAGGACTTGTTTGCATGCTTTTTAACTGCTAAACATGGCTTTGGGCCAGTGCTTTGTAGACAATTAAGATCCAGATACAATCTAAGACTGATCATATTCTTAACTTCGAGCATATAAGTGAAGTCACTAGCACTAATCAAGCACTTAAAGTGAACCATGGGCATAAGTGCTTTATTAAGGCAAAAAGAAAGTGGCACTATGTTAAGGAAGAACTAAAAGCTCTATTTAAAGCCATCCCTAATCCAAGCAGCAATTAAGCAGATGGTTAATTTTAAGCATCTGCTTAAGTCTAACCGAAGTCACATTAAACAGTGGCTTTCAAAATAGCACTTCTGTAGAAATACCTGTATATGACAGTGTCAAAGTCTAGATTTTTACTAAAAATTACCTTTTCTGTTCTTGCAGTGTTTCCATTCCATCAGATATGATGTGGGAGAAGGTGACGCATACCCTTTGAAGGAACTGAGCACAGATGTACTAACTCTGACCACCAGTGGTACCATGTTCCTCATATGAAGCACTGATCCTTGCATATTTTAATGCATGCTTATTATTTTAATTTAAAAAAAATTAATTAATTAAAAAGCCCTTTCCCGTATGCTGTAATTAGAAATTTTCTGCATGACCTATTCAAAACAAGCTGAAATGACAAACTACTATTTTTTTTTAATATTTTTTTGTATGTTTATAAGTCTCAGAGCAACTTAGATGCTGGGAAAATTGGATTACTGCTAAAGCGGAAAAAAAAAGTTATTTAAAATCTGGTTGTGCTTAGAAGAACTTGCTTTCTTTTTTGAGAAAGCAGAGTGGAGATCTACACAAACAGGGGCTGAGTGCGATCTCCGTATGTCCGGTGTCAGCCTCACACAGATTTTAAAGTCCAGCCAGTCCAGGAAACCTGCCTTGACTTCAGTGTACCAAATTGCTTGGCACATTGGATGGTCTCTGAAAAATTATTCTGTCCATACTGACAATAAGTTACAGTACTTATCATATATTTAGGTTTGCTCAAACAGGTTTTATTTTGGGAAATCCTATGATAACTGCTGAAGTAACATCTTTAAAACCAGTGCTGCCGGTTGTGGTGTGCGGTACCTCTTTCCATAGAAAATGAGCATCCTCTGAAACAAATGCTTGTGTGTCCAATTGTCCCAGTTTCAGCAGAAGTGTAGCATTTTATCATAAATTTTTAAAGCCCCAGGTTCTTGAATCATTTGATTAGACAGGGATTTCATCAGTCTCTTCATTACAGGGAGATCACTGCCTCCTTTTCTGTAAAGAAGAGGCAGCAACAGCGCTTTGCACCTTGAAGGCCCTGCAGGCAAAAGGCAAACAAAAGGCATCAACGCTTATTTATTTTGAACCTGTGGTTTTTAATCCAACCTTAGATTTGTTTTCAGATCTCATTTGTGGTTTCTTTAACACATGTGGTTGGCAGTACTGCAACTCCCCTGATAACTTATGCAATATTTACTACCTTTCTGTACTGAAAACTGGCAATATGGCAGAGTGTAATATTTATAGCAGTATGAACTGCTCTCCTGTAGGTAAAGCAATTTCTATTTATTTACTCACTCACTGCCTTCCATGGGAATACTTACGTTAGCAAATTTGATGCTCAGCTATGCTTGCTGGAACGTAGGTTTTTTATTGTTTTGTTTTTGTTTTTTTTATTTAATGTTATTTCTGCACCAAGCTCACCAAGGCCAAGCAAAGCAGTTCTGTGGTCATATTAATTGGATGTAAGTGGATGATGCTTCCGAAGGAGGTGGTCTTGCCCAGCCCTCAGCCACATGATTCTCCTGCCTCTCTTGTGCCTGTGTTACTATACGTATGATGTTGCAGAAAATTCTCTCTTCTTTTTTTGGTGGGTATTTTTTTCTCATCCAGGTTAGTTTTTAGACAGAGCAGGTTCCTGATCTCACTTTCTGTAGAAAGGTGGGAGGCAGGGTGGGCAGTTCGAGATGGGAATGAGGACGCAGCTGCCCCTTTCAGAGGTGAATGACGTTTACGTCAGATGGAATGGACCAGGGCAGTGCGCAAAGTGACTGGTTTACTTCGGTAATTCTGGTCCAGATGTGAAGCTGCTACAGGAACAGAACTTCCATAAGCACATGGCCTGTGTCTTCAGAGTAAAGACCACAAAGCTACATTTCAAGATAGGTGATGTTTGTTCAAGCTAGACAGTTTTCTCAAACCTTACAAACTTGTGCTCTGAAAGCCTGCAAAAACCTCCAGTTCAATAACTGCTCAAGGATCACCCAGTAACAGGAGGAAAATCCAGGACCAGCTGGACCAAAGCATTTCAGATGACACAAAGGAGTCCAACTGCATCCTTTTGAACGCCACAAGCAGTCCTGTCTGTAGCCTTTGGGTCAAAAGTCCCCAAGACATGGGATGCCTAGCAATCCCTTACATTGCTTATTGCGAGGGCTGTCCCTGGAGAAGGGGGACTGTAAAGATGTGAAACAGAAGACAAAGAACACTGAACCACAGATGAAGTCAAGCAAGGTGTGCTGGGATGGTAGGACTGCAGAAGGCTGGTGGCAAGTCCACACTGACCACACTGCCTCCACCCTGGGCAAGCCTCTCTCTATAGCTCTCACCTAAAAAATGAGCAAGCAGTAAGTTAAGGGTTGAATTTAAGTGAAAGCATGTTTGTCTGGAGTAATCCCATGGGCAGACATCTGGAGTAATATTTACGCAACAAACGTGTCTGTCTCCCATGTGCTGGTCTGGACTCCTTTCAAGGTCCAGAGAGACAGACGCTGTGAGCCCATGCTTCTTCTCATCCGCTATCCAAAGCAGATCACCAAGTCAAGCTGTAGATATGTGGACATCTCTCTTTCTCCCTTTTGACTCTAAAGGCTTCCAGAGCTTGGTGGAAATCCCTTACCTGTTTTTTGAACTGAGAAACTGGGAGAAGGAAGGGGAGAAGTTCCCTGAGTAGCAAAGTGGTTCTTGCAGTATAGTGTGCAGGACGTTTTCCCAATGCAGAGAAGGCCTTTTTTCTTCTCCCTTTTCCCTGTTTTGCTCTCCATCTGCTTTCCCCCTTCAACGCTGTGGTAAGTTGCTGTCCAGATGGTGCTGACACACTGCAGTGTGTGTAGTCCAGATGCAAAGCCTGTCCCTTGAGGAAGGTGACTCCCTCGGCACGCAAGAGATGAGCTTCAAAACTTACTGAGGAGGCTCTTCTAAAAGGGGAGACCTAGCCTCTGGGCAGCCGGGGAGCAGCAAGCTGAGCAGGATGTGATGTTATCTGAAATCCCTGCACAGAATCTACAACAGTTTTGAAACAATTCAAAAAACTTTGAGCCAAATACTTGGTTGTTATTCCAGGTTTTTGTCAAAGACCAACAATTGCAGGTCATGAAAGCTGTGACTGCGTGAAGCTATTCCTGGGGAAAACGTGAGGTGATCAGTGTAAGCAGTGAGAGGAGGAGGACATCTCTTTGGAACTGATCGCATTCAATATGCCATACAACACTTGTGGACGTGCTGCAGTACAGCCAGCATGACACTACCCTCTCCTTAGCACTGCTCTCCTGGCATGATCTGCTTAATGAGGTAGATCTCACCGATGTACTGGCACACAACCGAAAACAGAACCATAGATCCACCAGACCTCCTGTCAAGTCACTTTGAGACCCTTCTCCCAACCCCCAGTTCACACTGTCCACCACTGTCTCAGAGTTTGGAAGGCTCACGCTGTCTGAGCTCGTAATTGCAGCTGCTTTCCTTGTGCAACAATTTGAAAATCAGCATGCTGGTGGCCAGTGTTGCTTAACCTAGTGTCTTCAGGAGCCACCTGACTTCCTCACACCTTGTGTTTTATGACACCAATTTGATGCTGTGAAAAAGCCTTGTGTACATGAAGCTGGGAAGGTGTCGAGTGCCTGTCAGCCAAGCCCTCCTAAATGAACTGGCTAACAGCTAAATTGGAGACAACTTCCTTCCTTGCAGTCTCCTTTCCCAGGCTCTTTTCTGGAGCATTTCCCTTTGGAGGAAGAGATATATCTCTCCAAAATTAGGCTGGGGAAATTCTACCAAATACAAGGACAACCTCATTTCATGTGACCATTCCACAATTCCATACATGGTGTCTCCTCCCTTGAACACTGATTTTGCTTAGCATCATATGTATTTATCCTGGTTTCTTTTACCCAGGTGACCTCCAGCTGCAGCTTTAAATGTAGGAAAGCAAATTCCACTGGAGAAATGCAGTTCCTTGGAGAAATACACGTAAAGATCTGAGGGTCTGTGGTACAGCAAATAATGTCTACCATTTATTATGTGAAAGTCAGTGATATATAGCAGGGTTGAAGGAGGATGGAGCCAGGCTCTTTTCATTGGTTCCAAGTGACAGGACGAGGGGCAATGGGCACAAGTTAGAACACAGGAAGTTCCGTTCAAATACACGGAAACAGTTCTTTACGGTGAGGGTGACAGAGCACTGGAACAGGCTGCCCAGGGAGGTGGTGGAGTCCCCTTCCCTGGAGATTTTCAAGACCCGCCTGGATGCAGTCCTGAGTAATGTGCTCTGGGCAATCCTGCTTTAGCAGGGGAGTTGGACTAGATGATCTCTAGAGGTCCCTTCCAACTCTGATAATTCTGTGATTCTGTGGAGGGGGGGTGTGGGGTTGTGGTGGTGGTGGGTGTGGTGGTGATGTCAATGAGGGTTCTCTGTGCCTGGAGGGACTGAGCTGGTGTCATGCCGTGGTGGCTCTGCTGGTTCTTCTTCCTCCTACAGTCCTGTCTCCCCACTCCTCCATGCTGAGCTGGGGTGTGGGGACCTAAACTAGACCGGGGAAACTGATCAACCAAAACTTTATTTTTCACAGCTGGATCAGTCCCACATTTTGGCTGACCGTTGGACTGTGCCAGCATTGTGCAAAGGGGATGGAAGGCAAAGGGGATGAACCTGCACTTGTTGCGTTAAGCACTGAAGACCCACAGGCTTAGAAAAGTGAAGCTGCGTAGATGGCTGGAATCAGCCTACCAACAGCCCTCCCTCAATAATGGAGGCACTTGATGTGATCGGCTGTCACGAATACAAATATCTCAGCTGTGATCACGTTTCGTGGCTCCTGGATCAGGGTCCCAACAGGGCTGATGGCCACTTTGCAGTGCAAAGCAGTCCTAACCCAGTGTCAGGTGCACAGCAAAGAAGTGCCCATTAGATGGCAAGCTCCTCTCTGCCATGAGATGCGCTCCCGCCGTGCGTCTCTGCCCATCTGCCTGGCGCAGGGCATGCCTCTGGGGAAGCCAGACCTGGCAGCACCATGCACTAGGTGTGGCTTGGAAAAAAAAAAAAAAAAAAAATTATTCCAAGGATCATACAGCAGTAGATATTTGGACAGAAATGTTAAATCAGCGTCCTTGAAGGGAAGGGGCTGCCCCGGATCTGAGCCAACATCTGTTACAGGGGAGAGTGTCTGGGCTCTGAGAGCCGCTCCCCATCTGCTCGCCCACTGATTTTCTTGCTCAGTTTTGGTGCAGGGATTCAGCTGAGCTGCGGCAGCGGAGAGCAGCTTCTGTGCAAACCTGCAGCCTCGCAGAGTGGGTCCCCCAGGTACTGCCAGCCCTAAACCCTGCGCGGCCACCGATGCTGCCACTGCCGGGAGCCCTGCAGCCCTCGCTTGCAGGTGACATGGCTTACACTGACTGTCTGACATCCAGACCAAGGCATTTGCCATGTTCAGACTACTCCACGGCCAGACCTGGCCTGGGCTGTCACTTTCCTGGGACACTCACACGTTTCTACGTTACTCTGCTAAGGCTACTTGTCATCCGTAAAACTCAGATGCTTTGCAGAGCAAACCAGGTATCACTCCCCTGAGCTCGGCCACAGGGCCACAAGCCCTGGGGAGTCATAGAATCATAGAATTACAGAACTGTCCAGGTCGGAAGGGACTTTTAAGATCATCGAGTCCAACCGTGAGTCTGTGTTGGGCCCCAGCGCTGGGGCGCGCTGAACACAGATGTCTCCTAATTGCTCTTCAGGCAGAGCAGCCCCACGTTCTTGTCGTTCTTGTCGTCTCTGCTGCATCCCAAAAGCCAAGAGGGTGCTCTGGCAGCCTGCAGAAAAGGGGACAGGAGTCTCTGAGGGCCAGCCCTCTCCTCACCACCTTCACCCTGAAATGTCCCCCGGGGAAAGGCACCAGGCACTGCTTTCCTCTGCATTAGAAAGAGAAAGCCCCGCGCCCCGGTAAGCAGGAGCACAATTCAAAAGGGCTAATGTAATTGCTTTGCCTTTTCCATCAGGGAAAGTTCATTGAAAGTCTGATCTCATCTCTCCCTCCTCCTCCCAAACCTTTCCCAGGAGGGATGTTGGGAGGGATGTCTGCAGCCCTGACATCCAGGAAGGAGAGTCCTCCAGTGCGGGGCGGCCCCTCCAAAGCACTCAGCCTGTGCCAGTCCCCACATTTGCCGTCCCAGACGAGAAGGGCTTTGCACAAACACTGCCTGTGGGCTGAGCTGGAGAAGGCGAGGGAGCCTCCAGCACCCCGCACGGCAGCGGGGTCACAGGAAAGCTTCTGCCTGGAGTCGGCGGCCAGAGCAAAGGCGTTATGCTGTGGATCGGTGGCTCTGGGACATGTGTCATTTCCACAAAGCGGTCCTGCATCCCCTTGGCTTGCTCTGCCAGGGTGCAGGTTAACCCCGGTCACCCGCATGCTCCGCAAACCGGCTGCGCTGCTGCCTGTTTGGCATCGGTTGGAAGAAAATGATTTTCTAAGAGTACCCGGGATCGCAGCCCACCCTCCGCATCCACAGATTTTGCAGCTTCTAGTTCTTCTTGCTTACAATGTTGCTGGGTTTTCTTGCAGTTTTATATTTTGATCAGGCTTATTTGCTCTGAATGGCCACGGCAGTGACTCACTGTGATTTGGGAATCACTCTTGCCAGTCCCCACCTGCACACCGGCAGCTGATAAGGTTCACTATTTTCATTACACCCTGCTCCTTCTGCCGCTCGCAGCTTTGCCGGTGGCCCGACAGCTGCCAGCGTTTCCCTTCAGAGAGACCTGCTCCCCACCGAGCACTGATGGCGGGAGGGAGGGCTGCGGGAGAAGACGAGGAGTGGGGGAACACCCCTTTGCAAACTTCCTCTTGGCAAGGCAACACACAACCATCAGAAAGTCAGTTTGCATTTCGCAGCAGCCCGCCTCTGCGCGTGAAACCCACGCGTGGCGGGGAAAGACTTTCCGGGAGAAAGCTGCACTGTCAATCCCAGGCACTTTGAGAGACGGGTGGAGAGCAGTGCGGGCGGCGGTGTCTGAAGAGGCACCTCGGGTCCCGAGTCCTGCCCGCACCCGGCCCCGGCCGGTGGAACAGCCCATAGCCTCAGCAAAGCCCTCTTTCGCTTTCCATACACCAACTTGCCCGGTCTTAGGGAGTTGGGGACTGGTTATGAATTCTGGATCTGAGACTTCAATGTGTTTTCCAATTTTCGGTGGCAAATATGAATTTATTAATTTAATAAGTTATTAATATTTACTAACGGCAAAACCTCCTGATTCTTGTTGTCAGTATAATTTTCTTTTCTTTTCTTTTCTTTTTTAATCTCACCTAACTTTTGGCTTCACAACTTTTGGATTTTACATGAGTTTGGGTAAAAAGAACTAAAGATTTATTTTTTTTCCTTCTGATGCTAATGAATATCTCTTGTGATAAGGAGCAATGAGGGAGGAGCAGATACAAGATCAAACAGAACTTATCTGATCATGAATATATTTGGGCTGGAAATTAGGAGAAGGTCCTGAACAAGCCAACAAGCGGGGTTCTGAAACCCATCAGGTAAGAGGAAAAGAGGTGAGAAAATCGATGCCTTTAAAGTGGAGGATGGCAGGAAGATAAGAGAGAGTGTCTCGTGATGGCAGCCTGTAATGGTCCCAGTGACCCCCAACCATCCTTTTGAGCCCAATCAGCCCGGGAGAGAGGAGTGTCGCAGTGGCCCACAGCCCGGTTACAGGGTGAGCACTGGCACCTCTGGGTGTCGCTCGCTGGAGGCAGGCTGCGAACGGACCCTTGAGCGAGACTCGGGATCTTTCCTATTTCTTCTCTCCTGGATATTTTGCATTCTGCAAGTGAAGCAATGAATCGTGATTCATTAGCTCCTGACCAGAATGCAAAGGCTGGGTCTGGCAGTAATAAAAACGGGTGATGAAAGTGCCATAATTTCGTCGAGGCGCTCCCTCCCGTGCAGTAGCCGGGGCTACAATGCCGCACTGCTTCCCAGGAGCACGGTGCAGCTCGGCAAGGTGCCACGGCTAGCGGTTTAGACACATTAGCATGGTGGGAGCTGACGAACAATGAATGAACATGGCATCTTACAAAGAATTTTAGCACACTTGAAAAAAATATTGCTTTAAATCTTTAACACCCACCACCGAAACACAGCTGCTCTGGGGTGGAACACTGTAGTCGTTCAACAATTCATGACAATGCTAAAAATGGATGAGTGGGATTATAGTAAGCGTGAGTACAATTTGCTCTAGGACACAACTGCTGAGATGCCTATGCAGACGGCAACTCCCCAGACTCTTGGGAGACAGGAGCATGATATGGGCTAAGAGCAGCATTTGCAAGTCACACTGTGAGTGATGCTGCAGACAAGAGTTTCTCCTGCAGGAACGTAAGAAGGTCAAGAAGATTTCATCTAGCCTTTCTCTCTTCTCTCTCCCCTCCCCCCGCTCTCATCTCTCTCCCATTTTGCCAGAGAGGTCCTTTCTCCAGTATAACATGGATTGCAGGCAACAGGGAAACAAGTAGAGAAGCAAGGCTGCAGGCTAACGAGTACCGGATACTCAGCGGGTGTTGGACAGGCTCAGGCCGGGACTTCAGGCAGGGGGACTTTGGTGGAAAATGGAGTGCAAAACTCCATTTTTTTCTCATAAACTGGGTATGATAGCTGCTTTCGAGAGGAAACTTGGAATTAGAGGTCTATATTCTCTGGGGAAGGGGGTCTGTGGACTGGGACTCAGCATGCTGGGGAGGTAGGAGAAGGGCCTGCGGGAAAGGTAAGAGAAGGTGGTCCTCGTTGGACCAGGCTCCATGGCGCTCAGCTTGTCAGAGCCAGCAAGTCTCCAGCTGCCTGGGAAAGCACGGTGGCATCAGGACCTGTCTGTGAGGTTGCTGTAAATGGCACAAGTCTAGCCTGCTGCCCGGTAAGCAACATGCAACCTATAAACGCAGCATTAAGCCAGATCAGGAACTATAAAAAAGGATAAATTGCACGTTCCATGCCCTCAGCCATCCATCCCAGACCTCTGCCAGAAATGCCTGCCCAACAGCAAAGCCAGGATGAATGGATGGGCAGCCAGGTTATCACGGGAAATCTGCTTGTGCTCAGAAAGCTTTGTTTTTTGCTGCCCCTCAACTTGCACTGCCGTGGGCAGCTGCCTAAGCATTTACAGTGTCCCAGGCTAAGGCTGCCAGATGAAACTAGTCACGTTCACAGATACTCCCTGGGGCTGGGCAGAGAACAACCATTCTCTGAAATATTTGAGTTTTTCAAAATTGGCTTTCATACCCTCACAGGGGAAGAAAGAGTTACCTACGGACAGACTCCTCAACAAAGATCTGCCGTCATGAAATAGGAGACAGGACAAGGGCTGAAAGCAAACTCTCCCCCAGTTCCCGGTCTTGCCCAGCAAGCTGTCAAGACTGCTCCCACCCTGCACTGGGAAATCAGCGAAGCAGAGACCAAATCACTTTGGACTGGCCCCCAAAGACCTTCCAGCTCATGCCAATGCCAGTGGGGCACATGAGCTGTGGCTCTCTCCTCAAGGGTCTTTTTGCCCAGAGCCTCAGTTTCTGTCCATCTGGTGTGGTGGAGACCCCAGCTGGCCTCTCTGTGCTGGTGTGGCCTGGTTAGTCCATGGCTGTGCAGCGTGGGGACAAATAAACACACCCAGGTGGAAAAAATCTTCAAGCAGCCTCATCAATGGAGGCGGAATGCCCTGGTGAGAGACCATCACTCTCCCTTGCAACCCCAGATCTCCCCTTCCCCACTCTACTCAGAGTCCCGCTGTCCCCTGGCACTCCTGGCACTCCACACTCTAGGTGTGGAGTTGGATGTTGTCACATGCTGCCCTCCATCTCCAGCTCTGCCACCTGCACGTCGGAGATGGATCAGCCTGTGGGATGAGACTCCTCCGTGTGCACCCTGTGGGCTTCCTAGCTATGGCCACCATCCAGAGCCATCAGCTGTCTCTCTGCTGGAGGCAGAAACGTTGCCTGCCCTTGGGGCCAGGGACGAGGTAACCCTGCTGCTGTGCCATGATGTCCTCCAAAGAGTTGTTACTCTGTGCTGATGAACCTGAGGACTCTGCAGCTGCCATGTCCCATCTGCCATTGCAGAGATGCCAGGAGGTAGAAAAATGGGTTCTAGGGAGCAGAAAGACTGGCAGTATCTACAGTGAGGGTAGATGTGACAATTTGGAGCAGACGGCATCTCTTTGGGGAAGCTTGAATAAAGCCCAGTCCTGGGAGCACTCTGGGAGGTTCAGTGGAGATGCAGCCACCAGCCCAGGAGGGCTCTGCCACGGTATGAGGCTTCCAGGGTCAAAGCAAGTGCTGTGACATCGTGTTCCCCCTGCAGTGTCCCAACATGATGACTGCAGCTGCACCTCTGCAACGCCAGCACTGCTGGGAGAGCAGAGATGAGGAGGGGAGGAAGGCTGTGAGCCCCACCATCGGCAGGTAGAGTCTCCTCTTGCCCAAAGGGAGCTGAAAACAGCTTGCTGGCAAGAACTGTTTCCTCCCCACCCTCCTGAAAGACCACTCACCCTCCTGTTAGGAGTACAGGGCAGTGCCCAGAAAGTTGAGCCGTTTTTCTGCTTCACAGATGCAGCATTTGGCATGTGGCTGTGCACAAGGGATGTCATTCAGCAGTGTCACCTCTGGGGATGGGGTGAGAGTGGAGAGGGGGAGCACTGATGGGGCAGGGCCTGGGGTGTCTTCTGGAGAGCAGCAGCCACCTCCAGGGAAAATTGCTATGGAAGAGTCATCTCAAGCAAATGCCAGCAGCTGACAAAAAACAAACAAACAAAAAAAAAACAAAAAAAACCAACAACAACAAAAAAAACCCAACCAAACAAAAAACCCAACCAAACCCACAGGGAGTCCTGAATCCTTCCCTTCTCACTTTTTTCCTGCAGCAACCATGCCAGGGAACTGTGCCTACTCAAGAGCCTCTGCTGAGTGCTGACCCTACAGCAGCAGCTCTGGTTTGCAGGGAAGGTCTCAAGAAGTAACTTCCTGGAGAGCAGAAAGTCCTCTCTGCAGCAGAGCCTGCTCTCATCAGGACATGGTCCAAAGCCATGAGGGACCATTGCAGTGAAGGCTGAGCATACAGGCCAGTATCTCTGGGCCTGATCCATCCTGGGATGCAGAAGGGTTCCACTGCTTCCTGCAGGGAATCGTAAAGCAACAGCCCCACTGAATATCTGCTTTGGTCTGAAGCCTCTGAAGGTATGAACCTCCTCCTGGGAGGAGGAATCCTGGGACAACACGCAGTTTCTGTCAGAGCTCACTCTCCCTGCCTTCCTGAACTGGAGCTCGATGAGTGTTTGGAAGACAAAATAGCTGGTTGGTGAGGCTGCTTGTTGAATCGAGACAAAAGGCAGCTCTGTCCCCAGGGTATGGATGAAGAAGCTAGGGACTATTTCAGAGTATGCCATGCGGTAACATAGCAGTCCTGTGTCTGGCTCTTCTAACTTGACATGGCATTTCATGGGGCTCAGAAAAACCCCTTTGTATCAAGCTAAGCTCCTACAGGCTCAGGGGGGACTTCACCAAGGAAGATGGAGTTTTCATGCACGAGCATCTTCCCTTGTAGATCGCACTCCATTAGAGCTCACGTAGCTGTCACAGCACAGACCCACGTCCCTGCTTGCACAGAGAAGCATCTTTTGGCCCCTATCATGTTTTCTCTTGTCATTGTCATCATGAACTCCTTGCCGCATACACAAAGCCATGCCGCTCACCCACCAGCGTGCGCAGCACACTCCACACCAGCGTGTCCCTTCATCGCAGTGACAAGGTAGCCCAGGGAAAACCCAAACCTCGTTCCTAGCTGCAGTGCAAAGTGGCACAGCGCCACTGGAGGCTGTGGTGTGTGGCTGACTGAGGGACTCCCTGCCAGGGGGCCAAGGGCCCAGCAGCCCCCACCTCAGTGGGGTGGTCTCTGCTTCCCTCTTTGGGCGGTTGCTTTCAGCAGACCAGGGTTGGAAAAGCAGGTCCCTGATGCACTATGCATTTTGGAGTCCCGTGGCAATTCCCATCTGTCAGCCACAGCCTTGTCCTGCTTCTGCCCGTCTCTCTCTACTCACTCGTGAATTAAAAGCTCTTTCTGCGCTGCGCACACTGCGGCCGAGAGAGTTGCATCTCCTGACTGCCAGTGCTGAGGCGGGTTCTGCTCACAAACAACCCCCCCTCCCCCCCGAGCCACTCTTCTCTGCTTTGGGGGGGAGGAGGTGCAGTTTATGCAGAGCACAGAGACATCAATATTTCAAAGCTCCTAATGCAATCTCTCCATGAACTCTCTCTGCTGCTCTCCTGTGCATCCCTCTTGCTAGAAGAATCATTAGCACGGAAACCAGACAGGACTCTGCAGTGTTCAGGCTGACAGCAGAGCCCAGTGACAACACTTGGTCCCCATCAGGAAGGCAACAATATTGCAAACTGCCATTGTCTAACAAAACCTTCACTTGCTCTGTATGGTGGGCTTCCCAGAGCTGTGTGGCCAACGTTGCCCCTGTTTCCTTGGTACCAGATCCCTTTTATGAGTGCAGCACTGTATCTAAAGCTAGGCAGTCCTACAGACACCCTTCATGGTCTATTCACATCGTTTCCTCAGTTTATACTCTATGTTGTCCGTGATATTTGTATCTCTTCCCACGCAATATGTAGGAGGCTGCTGTCTTTGATGCGTTTGTCCTGCACAAACCTTAATATCTGCCACCTGTGGCACATATCTCTTATCACCATCCACTGCACGTCTTTGGCCCTTGATGACTCACCATACATGTCCTGTTCAGACCCCAAAATCACCTGATGTCTTCTTGCTCCCCTTCCACACTACTTTTCCACTGAACGTGCTTAGGAAGGTCTCTCTGCCTTTGAGCAAGTTAAAGTTGCAGGTGGTCAAAGTCAAGATATAAAGAGCTGCATTTCTAGCCAAGATACTTCCAAGACAGAGGGATAAAAGGTTCTTACAGCTCTGTCATTTGTAGCTAAATTACAAGTCTGGTCCTGCTTAGATGGCAGTAGGTAGTCATGTTTCCTTCAGGAGTGTGGATGATGGGAAACTTGTTCTGTGAATACTGGAGACAGGATAATCGAACTGGGCATAATTCTGCTGGGCATGGCCAAATTCCGCCTCCAGGATTTTGAAAGCAACCAAGACCTGCACAAGCAAAGGATTCTGCCCAGCACGGACCAGGAGGTCCAGCCTGGACCTAACCACTGGATATGAACAGGCAGGAACCCAGCAGCCCTTCGCTGAGCGGGTCCCCTTGTACTCAAGGAATAAGTGCACAGTTATGTTCCCATTATAATCTTTTTTAAAGTTTTGACATGGTTTTTGTACAATTTTTTTTTTCTGGATATATCATGTTCTAAAAACTAAAGGGGGCCACCAGCTGCATCCCAGGACTCAACCCTCCTTATTTTTTCTTACAAGCATCAGCAGATGGAGCCTGATTTCTGAGGCATGCAGTCAATGTGGCAAAATACAGCCAGATATTACTTCTACGTATAAAGTTGAGCTGTTGCTCAGCCCTGAGTAAGGGTGCTCTCCCTTCCTCCTTGCCCTCCTTTTTGCTTGACCCTCTTGAACTGCATTTTCAAAGAAGAGATCGATTAGTCCCCGCTAAACTTCCCTGCAGCCTCAATACTGCCTTGGTGGGAAACGCAGGGATGATATTGTGAGGGCAACCCCAGCATTCCTACCAACCCAGTGAGGTTTGCAATCAGCACCAGCGATCAGGGCCTCTTTCCCTGAGGACAACAAGCCTCGGAGACATAATTTCATGCTCTTGCTGTCAGCTGCCTTGCACAATTTATCTTCTCATTACCTCTTTAACAGCATTGCTAGTCACCGACTGATCGAGGAAAATAACTCTTGTGATGGAGACATTGGCTTTGGAAATAAAGTAGTAAGTAATATTACTTTGCAGCAATATATATGCTAAGTTGCTGTAGCCAGTGCCCAGAAGAGACTGGGAAGGTGGAGGACAACTGGTTCCCAGTGTCCAGTGAGTTGCTGGCATTCAAAGGTATTTCTCTCTGGCTTGTATAAAGTCACCATAAGGCAAACGGCTTTATCGTAGGCACAAAAGCTGTTTGGCTGGAGGGAGAAGAGAAGGGCTGATCTGAAATCAGTACCAGGCAGCACTTATATTGTACAGACTGCCATGCTATAGCAGATATTTTTTAGAGGATTCTGTTCCTTTGGGTACTCACTAGGTGCCCCGCTGCCCTCTAAATGGTGTTGGAGGCCCCACTGTGACCTCCAAGGAAGAAGTGAGAAGAAATGACCCTAAGAGGAGAACATCAGATGCTAATGACTTGGCAAAAGAAGCAAGCGTGTAGCTCATGCTGTGTGCAGAAACACCATGCTAGGTGGGACAGCTTTCCCCACATTCATCCACAGCTATGACATTCATCTGCAAACATGCAGTGATGGAGGGAGCTTACTCAGTTGATTCTGCCACTATCAAGGTTCATAGTTTCCTCTCTGCACAAATCCCCAGCTTTCCTGGAACTCACAGAAGCTCCTGCAAAGTTCAGTTCTGCTGCAGCTGTAGTTGTGGGGTTTTATGAGGACATTCTGGTTGGACTCCTTCTCCAACGGTGTTTCACTTTCTTCCTCTTATTGAGCAAGAGTGCATATCACAGGAGTCCATGACTATGTGATTTGGCAAGGAACCAGAAATGCTTTGATTCTGGAGGCATTCTGTTTTCAGAAAAAGCATCAGCATTTTCCTTGGGCAGCAGACACTTTTTATGGTAAATTTCACTTTGCTGTGAATTCAGCTTCCAACGAAAATAGTTTTAAAAATATTTTGAACAGCTCAGTGCACATCCAAGCCACCGGAACTGTAAAGGCATAAGGAGACACCTGTTTCCAGGTGTGAGGAGTAGGCCACCAGCTCAATGAGTTGCTAACTTCCCTCCAAGAGCACAACCTCTCTCAGCAAGCTACTTGCAAGGAACAATACAGAGGAAAACAGCCTGTATCTTATCTTTGAGCTTCCAACTCAGTAACCACTGCTTTATTTAGGATATTTAATGATGAAATTAAAGTTCTTCACCTCATCTGTTTACTGTCTTGGAGGACTCATCAGGAACTAGCAGACATATCTGAGAAATACATCAGACCTCATGAGGTGACAGTTGAGCTGTCAATTCATGATCAGTGGGCAATCCATCCTGCAACAGGAATGCCTCAGTGCCCAGGCAACCAGCAAGGTTCCTGTAACCAGGGTTAAGAACATGTCCTCCCAGGTGCTCATGGCCCAGAGGCAGCTGTGGGTTGGTCTCTGAAACTCTACTGCATGGCAACATGTGATATCTGCGCATTGGACCTCGACCTGCTTTGACAATGATACCTTCCATCAGCACCACTGCCACCGAGAAGATCAACATCTAGAAACCAGCCGTTTCTTTTTCGGGTGAGTGGTGGTCTGTGGGCTATGCCACTCATTACTTTGTGCAGAGAACCCGGGATTAGTTACTGCCTTTGCATGATGTTAGTGCAAAGAGTGACCAGCCAATGCCAGGGCCCATTGTGCTACGGACTGTGCAACAACTTTCCAGTCTCAACAGGTGAGACGGACGATGGGTAGTTTAGCAATCAGAATGTGAACAGCCCAGAAAATGCTTATGAGTCCTGAGTCCAGCAGTCTAGGCTACAGAAGGGAGAGCTTGAGAAGCAATCTTCCCAGGAGGGATAAGCCCAGCTGTTATATTGCCATGTCTCTGAAAAGGGCATTGTTTCAGTCCCTCCAGCTTCCTTTTTTTTAGGAGGAAAAACCACACTGAATAAAATATAGACACATCAGCAGAGATGCTGTTGGCATAGGAGTTTCCGTAGCTCCACTCGGTCCCAGCTCTCCGAGCTTGTTTTGCTATATTTGCTTCCCACATGTTCCCCACACGCTGATGTGTTTCGCTCCCTGAAGTAAGAAAGGAGCTGTCACAAATCATTACAGCATGAGCATCCCCATGCCCCCCTGCATCCCTTGTAGGGCTGTTGGCACTGCTTGTCGCTGTGCAGGAGTTTAGCCAGGCAGACCCTTTGGATTTCCCTGCACCGCGCTGCTAAACAGCTGCTGAAGGCGGTGGGTGGTGTGGAGAGCCCGGGGGTGTTCACTGGAGTGGAAAAGGTTGCTGCAGCAAAAAACATCTCTACATCCCAGATGGCTACGACAACGGCTAAAGGTATTCACTGTCCCCGCTGGTTTCATACTCCGTACCTAGACCCTGCACAGCAGCCTGCAAGAGAAGAGGAGCTTGCCACCTTGGCATGATCTCAGACTGGAGGGGCTGAACATGGGCTGGGCAAAGGTCCCCTCTATCCAGTCTGTCAGCAAGCTCCAAGCTCAGTTCCTCTGGTGTATCATAGGTGCTTTCAACCCATCTGAGAGGTGGGCTGTACCCAGCAAGGTGGGCAAGCAATGTCCCCGTGCACTCCCCACTTCACAGCGAGGGCAGAGCCTCCATGTCTGGCTGGGAGGCAGACTCTGAAACAAGGAGGCCATGCACAGCCGCCCTCCCTGAGTTCAACTGCTGCTTCTTGAGATGGAACCATTACCACTCTACCCTTTGCCTCAGCTCTCTTGAAAACAAAGTCTTCAGGGCTCAGATGTAGCTTGTGCTGGAGGGTCTGGGATGTCCTCCCAAGCCTGGTGACCCAGTTCAGCATGGTGCCAAAGCACTGGTGCAGGTGCTAGGTCTGAATCCTTGGCCAGCACCTCCAGCATGATCTTGCCCATTAACTCTGCATAAACAAACAATCACTTATAACGTCAGGGAAAATAATCTCATCCATAATCACTGATTAGAAATGTTTGCTTATGGCTGGATATTTATAGCCTACAAGAGGTAAATGTCACCCTCATTGCCTGCATTGCATGGGAGATATTGTTTAATTAGCAATCACAGCCTCTGGGCTGCCGCTGCTTGGAATGGCAGATGAGTGCTGCTGTGCTTTATTTACCCTTCCTTCTTCTCCTCCTGTTCTTGTTCAGGAGTGGGATGTGGCCTTTCTTATCTGCAGTTGCTCTCAGACCCACAGAGCAAGCAGGGCACTGTTTTGAGATGCACTCCTCCAGGATCTGCTTCTCACACGTAACAACCACAGCCATCTTTCTCAGTCTCCAGCTGGGATTTACACCGCGTTTTGTCACCACGGCGCCAATGCCCTCAAGTTGCTCGGCCACAGCACTCCAGCAATGTTGTCCTTCCTAAGGACAATCTGGCAAGAGGGTAGAAGAGATAAGAAGAACAGTAAGTTCATGCTGATGGAAATGCCTCAACCTTCCCAAATTTGGGGTAGACTTAAAGGCAGGTAGTTCCTTAAAGAAGTCCAGCCTAAGCCATCTGAGACTAGTGGTTAGATGGGACCACAGAGGAGAGTAAGCTGGAGCAACCCTTGCTCAAAGGAGACCACCTGTGAGCTGGGCTCTGCAACCCCATGCTAACGGAGGGAGGAAGGGGACTGAGGGAGTACGTTTTAAAGCAAGAGACAAAAGCAGTGGTACCTGAGCTCCTCACACATCTAGAGAGTTGGACAGGACCTACAGGAGTGGGTATGAAGGATAATCTCAGTTTGTTAAGAGATCAAGTAAACACCTGCACTTTGCACTTCAGCCTTGGGTGGGATCAATAGTGAACAGGACATACTTATGGGCCTTTTTTCCAGCATCCCAGGTTTGCTGTCCTTGATGTTTGTTAAACACACTCAGAGCTACTCAAATCCCCCATCAGCCTCTAAAGACACAGCCTGTGATTATCTCATCTCTGCAGACAGGGAGTTTGTACATGCTCTGACAAACCAAACTCTGGAGCAACAATCTGTCAGGAGGAGTCTGCTTCACTCTCACTTAGGCCATAGCAGGGCTGAGTTTCTTGCTTCTGTTGGTACTGCTGGGAAACTGTATTGCAGAAAAGCAAAAAGACACTCAGAAGCTCCTAAAAACCCCAGCTATTTCTCCTTTTTTTTTTTTTTTTCTAGAGTAGCCAAGCATTTTGTCTTCCCATGCTGCTTCTGCCAAGACTGGAAGCTGGTGACAGCAATGTCCTCACAGCATCCTTACCATTGAGGCAACACCTTACATCAGCTAGATCCAGAAAGGCATCAATATGTGCTAATGTTTGATGAGAAGTTCATGCCACTCTGTTAGCCATCAAGACAAGAGTGATCTGAACTTGGCACCAAGGAGACCACCCATGCTGCTCTGATCCTGTAGCGGAGGAGTAGTGAGATGATTTTCAGAGGTGCGCAAGGGCTTTCTGCTGGCAGCTGTGTTCTCAAGGCAAGAGCACATCTGTGCAGCACAAAGCATCTGACCCACCAACGCTACCATGCTGCTGCAGCCCACATCTGGGCTAACCTGGGATTCCCATGGTACAGAGGCACTGCTCCACCACACCTGCCTACAAGAGCGCTTGCTAACGTAGGGAACACCCCCAGAGCCTGGAGGAGCTCAGAGCTGTTCCACCGGTAGAGGTGATGTACAGGCAGTGTGCCAGTCATCCTGACGCTGTTTCTGTGGGACATTGTAGGGCTGCACAAGTGGGATGCGTAGAAGTTATATTTAGGTTCTGAGTTGCAAATGCAGTCCTTTGGTTGTGCATTATCTTCTGGGAAAAGCCTCCTCTCTGGCTCATACCTTCCCAGGTAACTGTTTTCAGTGTAACTTTAGTCACCACCTCACGTTCTTTGTGTTCCTAGACTACCTACCCAGGAGACTCAGAGTAATATATTTGAAATCATTTACGCTGGACAGAGATTTTCTAGGCTGTCTTATGAGGCTGTAACTCCTCCACCCACCTTCTCAGCTAACACACACTGTCCTACCACACAGCACAGTTTTCCTCTGTTCAGATCAGGCCCTGACACGGTTACTCAAAATGAATCTGCCCTCCAACTGACTGCACTCACCCAGACCAACACATCCAGGGAAAAGTTCTGTTTCCTTCCTCGCAGTCACGTTCAGTGCTACAAAGCATGGAGGTCTTCGTGGTGTGGAAGTCCCAGGCCCTTTGTGGCAGGCAGAAACTCTATGCACTGATGTCTACCATTGATTCTTTTAAGAACGGCCTGAAATGAATTTATTTCACAGACAACTGACATTTAAGGATGTGCTGGGGAAAGATGTGCAAGGAAGAACTGACTTTGCACTTTCCCCATTGCTTCTAAGTCTGGATATTTACTTGGCGCAGGATTCACTTCCTGTAACTTCAGCCATCTGGAAGTCAGGTGAGATGCTTGAGCTCTGAGTTCTCAAAAGAGATGGCTGTTTGTGTTTCTGACAGCATTTTGAAGAGTCAGGATGAAGAGTGGCTGACATGGGCCTGTGATAAGGGAGCAAGTGGAGACCGTGTCCATTCTCACCTTCCCTTTTGCTCCACGCTCTCCATCTCTGCAGCCTGGCATGTGGGCCCTAGAATTGCACTTGGTTTACACCACATAGCTGCTCCTTTGCTAGACTGTGGCATATCTGAGAAAGTAATTCTGCCTTTCTATGTAGATAAGGTCTGTTACAACCTCTCATCTATAGAAAAACATGATCTTAGTTCATGCCTTTGCTGTATTAATCCTGGAGCGAGATCATTCATTATGTGTTAGTCACGCTGACTGCCCAATTCCTGCACAAATGCTCCACATCCCACATCGAGTGAAAGGTCTTGCAGCAAAGAGCGAGGTGATGTATTACTATTTAGTACTGCCAGGATGGTGAGAGGCAGCACAGATATTTTTCGACAGACAGCAACTCTTAGGGAGCCCTGGGCTGCGAGGAAAGCTGAGCTGGCTGGTTCAGTGTCTAAACTAGATTCCAGTGGCCTTGGACCTTGAGAAAACCAGTACAGGCACATGAATGGAGCAGCAGACACATCCCCACCACACAGAGGGGACAGGACTCTGGGGGAGCAGAAGTACAGGCTTGTGAACAAGGGATCCCATGGGATTACAGAGAGGATGCCTTGGGGAGGCTGCGGAAGGAATGAGGAGGTTGACATTTACAGTGGGCCAGTGGTGGGTTTAGCTGCTGCAGGTTCACCATGATGTCGGTGGTGGGGTTTCAGCTTGACTCAGGCACAGGAAGGGTTTCTTGGTCTTAGGAAGGCGTGGGGCAAAAGGGACTGGGTTGTTATAGGCAGGAGGGCTGCAATGATTATAAAGGCACTAACAAGGTACTAACAAGAGTTAGCTCACATTAGAGGAGCAAGGGGTAAACCAAGGTTTTGGAGGGAAATAAGAGTTGGCATTCCCCTGGTCGGGCAGGGAGGCTGTCATTATTTCATGGGCTGGGAACAGGGTAAAGGGAGTTCCCAGGTGGTGGGTGAGTAATAGAGGAAACAGCAGGTTTGGGGGAGGGGGGGTGTCACAGTGATGGGAAGGGGCTGACGACCTTATTGGCATACGGGAGCTGCAAAAGCACTAGGTCTATGTCAAATTACTCGGGTCACTGAAACAGTTAGGAGGTGCTGGAATATGCTAGAAGGGAACTAGTGCATTTGTTCATCCCAGGCACAGTGTTAAGAGTCTGGAAAACCGGTGTCTTGTGAGTTACTGAGGGAAAGAGAACAGAGCAGCAGCTGCAGTTCAGGGGTCTCAGAAAATGTAGGTACCTGTGCAGAGAAGGTGCCAAGGCCTGGCAATAGCTGGTCCTCTGGTGTAGGGCCTGGCTGAGCCAACACTGGGGGAAGGTGAACAGAAGGCTCCCCATGGTCAGGTGTGTCTGGAGGAGTCGGGGATCTGAGTGTTCCATCCATCCTGGATGTGCTTTGCTCTTGCCTTTCCTTAGCCTCAGCTTCTAGCTGATGGTCATGGGCTTGAGGCACCTTTGGACTGACCTGGCATGGCCACTTGTGCCGGCACTTCAGCTGGCTCACTGCTGGTGATGTAACATCCAAAAAGGAAAGCAGCCAACAGAGAGATAAGCTGAGCCACTCAGTAGCAAGACTTGGGGACGGGATAGCATTCAAGCAGCTTACAAGTGGGTCAACAGCAAAGCTAAACACAGGTGTGTATAATTTTCTCCAGGTGGGTTGAGGGCTATGCTTCGCCTGCCAGGCTGTCCACTGGGGAAGGAATCATTTATTTTTTGATACAGGCAATTAATTACAACCTATCAGAACAATACAGATCAAGACACCCGTACCGTGCATTGGTATGTGTCAGACGTGCTTGATACAGTGCAGAGGGCTGTGGGTGAATTTGTGTGTAACTGGCAGCTCCATGTCCAGATGTGCTTTTAGTAGGTTTCAAGGTGAGAAGAAGCACATAGCTATGCAACAGATGTGCTACGAGATGGAGCACCAGAGAGGTTAAGAGGTAAAAGCCACGGGGAGCTTTTGAGTGATATAGCCCTGAGCACCGGAATGCCACTTCACTTCTCTCTATTTACTAATGCATTTGGGTGTCTCTCAATAGACAACAGTTGCCTTGTGTCTCTTAAACATGCTCTATTAACTGCCATCACATTTTATCGCTCCTCTGGCAATATCCAGCAACACCTCTATAATTTATTGTCATTAGTTTTATTCACGACCATCACAGAGGTCACAGCATGGGGGGAGAAGAGCACTTCATCCATTTCACCACTAAACATGCTGGAATAATAGCTTTTCAAACAGCTGATGTTAAATAGATATGAAAAGATAATGAATAATGAGGAATAAGGGAACTGACCTTTTTCGAACAAGAGGCTCTTTCAGCGTCATGACACTTGGAAGTTGGGTGAAATGAACCCTGACTTCCAAGACTGTGCTTTCTGACACCTCTGATGCAGACATCTCCCTCTGAGCTGGTCCACTCAGACTCCTTTTACAGGCAGGAGGAGAAATGGGAAGCATTTTTTTCAGATGTGTGTGTTGAGTTGTACCTTAGAAAGGGCTGTTTCTTTCTGGTGACTCTGAAGAGAGACTGGAGGGATTGTCTTAGATGGAGGTATCTGCAGGTGGCCAAATGCTGTATAGCATATACAGACAACCCGTACTTAGTAGCTCATAAGCTCAGAAGAATGGAAATGGGCTTTACACACTCTCCCAGTTGGTTTGCTGCACTAGATAACTCTTTCTAATCTGCAAAGGAGCCCTCCAGAACTCACTTTCTGACAGAGGGACTGTGGAAGTTACTGTAGACATCTTGCCAAGTCACGGACTGAGTCTTTTTGTACAGAAACCTGACCACTAAGGGGAAGATGTGTGACCAGACAGCACCCTAAGATGTAGACAGGATGCAGCTGGATTCACACCCAGACTTAACAGCTGAGCAGCGTGACCAGGACCCATTGCTGAAATGATCTGCACGAGGCCCAGGTCAGAATGAAAATCCTAAACATGCTACATGTGAGAAAAACCTGGAATTTCCATCACATGCAAAATTCCAGATAATGTTTTTTTCACCCTGTATAAAGGACTGTAGAAGAGAGGAAGATACAGGACACACAATCATAGAGGTCTCAAGATATATTTAGGATTAAATACTTTAAACAAATAGGGTTGTTGTTGTTTTTTTTTTTTTTTCCCATGAGGCAAAGGGAAAGGGGGAGTGGGAAGGAGGAAAAGCAGAAAGCAAACCCTTGGTTTTCAACATTCAAAGGGAAAAGAAGCACTTCAGGTAATTCTTGTTGTGGCTGCCACCCCAAAATCTAGCACATCTGTGGGCCAGGGCAAAAGAGGAGTCTGTCACAGAGCTTGGAAATATGGTAAATGAAGAATCTGTTAGTTCTGATACATCTTCAGCAGAATCATGATTTTTCCTTCCTGAAAATCTTCTTGTCTGTCTCTGTAACTGAGAGGTAGAAATTACGATGGCCTAAAGAGTCAAGAAACTCAAAGTGGTTTGGTTTTGGCCAGTCCCCAGAACTGCAGAAATCTGGACTAACAAGCAGTTTTTTCTACAGAACAAAGAAAAAGCAAAGAAAGTGTTTCTGATACTCTTGATCATGCAATGGATATTTCTGAGGTTTGTATAGCTCCATGCAACTTTTTCCTTCCAAAACCTGATGGTGTTTCATCCAAAGGACTGTATCAGAGCCATTCAGCCACGTGGGCCATAGGCAACCAACTTCACCACCTGTTTTTCGCCCTCCACACTTTGGATCCTGAGCTCGTTGTGTGCTACAACTGAATTCGGTCCTGTCATGCTTATCAATCCTGAATAAATGTCCAGGAGATGAAGAGTCAGAGTGTTTCCTGCATGGAAATGAAAACTGTAGAGTATCCTCATCTACAAAACTAGGTACCTTGCCGATAAATTTGAAAAAATTCTTAGGAAAAAATTATCTCAAGAACAGTGTAGTTCACAGAGCTCAACCCCAAGTTAAGAAATGATGGGCATTTCAGCAAGTCAAACTAAATGTCACAATGAAAAACTCCAAAGCAGCAACAAGCAGTTACACCCAAAGAAGGACCTAGACCCAGAGAGACTTCTGGGTCACCACAGCTCCTTCACAAACAGATTCTGCTCCAATTTGCTTTGGAAGAATGTTTCTTCCAATTTTGATTTCTCCAGTCCTCAAGATTGTCCGGTTCTTGCCACAATATCCAGATTTTGGCTGTGTCGGGCTGTGCTCCCCAGCCATTTGTTATTAGCACTTTACATATTTTTACTGAGATTTTATATGAAAACATTAAATAGGATTGGCATTAAGCCTAGCCCTTTAGGAGCTCTGGTAACCTCCTTTTAGCCTGACTCTTCCCATTAACACAAGCCCTTTGCTGTCTTGTCTTTATGCAGTTCCTCCTTTCCCTTATAATTCTTCTGTAATCCTCACTTTTCTCTAGCATCACTAATCAGTTCCTCATGTGACACCATATCGAATGCTTTCTTAAAGTCCACAAAGATGGTATCTAGCATGTTTCCTTTGTCTAAAAACTCCATTACCTTATCAGAGGAAGATATCGGATTAGCATGCCGCAATCTCCTTTGGATAAAGCCATGCTTCATTCTAGCCCATTTCCCACTTATAACTACGCCTTTAATTACTTCTGCCTTCAAAATCTATTTCAAAGCTTGCATCAAGCTGAGTTCACCTTTTAGGCTCCAAATCACATTGTTTGCCCTTCCATATCAGGACCCTATGACCAGGGCAGATGGCATCTCTTTTGTCCCCAGCAAGGGTACAACCGAGTGGGGTGTGCTCCCTTCTGGGCTGTGGGGCTTGGGATCAGGAGGGGAGATCAAACCTCCCAGAGGTTCGTTGGTGAGGCACAGCTAAGAGGAGTTTCTGGCAGGCTGGGTAGCAGTGACTGCTGGAAACAGGTTCACAGACAGACCTCAGATGTGGCACCAAGACACGAGCCTAAGAGGGTCCCTTAGAGGGACTGTGTAAAGTTTGCCGCTTCTTTCAGGTGGCTGGACCGAACAGGTCTGACGGGATGGACCTACCTGTCCCAGTTGCTGCTCAAACAAAACCCGATTTAGTGGGTTTGAAAGCTGTTTGTCTGATTTGGCCACTTTCCTTTAAGGAAAATTTCTAAAGAGATCCACCTCGGGGTTGTGGATGGTTAAGGGACCCAGCAATAAATTGCCATTCTCCAGGCCTGGAGCAATTGGCTTGATGTGGGAGATTCATAATCCCTGCAGCCTGCAGTGCTGCTGCTTGTTTCAGAACCTGTGGTGAAATATCTGGTGCCTCTTGGGGTTGTGCATTAGCTCCTGGAGTACTACCTCTGCTTGGTTATACTTGCTCTGTCTCTGTCCTTGTGTTCTGTTTCTGATATCCTGGTCAACATCCACATCATTAAAAATGGAAGCCAAGTCCTCCTTTTATTTTGGAGTCTCACTGAGTATGGCTTTAACTGAGCATCCCCCTCATTTCGCAGAAGCCTGACATTCTTTTCTCATCCTCATTACATTTACATAATCAAAGAGGTTTTTTTCTTTCTGGTTTAACATGTAACTCACTTTGACACTTGACAGTTCTTCCTTCATCACTATGCTTCTTGACCTCTAAGATGAACTATTTTGCTGACCAACCTCTTTTAGCTAGTTTTACCAAGGAAAAAAAAAGGTTTTCATTCCCTCCCCTTCCTCTCCTGCAATAACTTTCAAACCCAATGGCCAACATCAACCCCACCTGAAAGGACGGTAGAAGCACCTGTCATAGTTAAGATTCTGTAAGCTTTCTCAAAAATTGGCAGATGAGAGAGATTCAAATTAGCGTCTCCACTGAGAGAAAAGGAAGCGTCTCTCAGCCATTATACATTCCGTTTGGCAGCTGCCTTCTTGTCAGTCGGCGCGTGCCTCCCAGCCAGCCTGCTCGGCCGGCAAAAGAGCACGCGCCTCCCTTCGGGCTGTCCACAGCTTGTGCAGGGTCTTGCCGGGTGGGGATGCTATAAGCGGTATGGGAGAGCCTGTTTAAGGTGTTGAGGTTGGGCTTTCTGTTCGTTGTTTTGGTTGATTTTTGGTGGTTTATTTTGGGGTAGAGCGCAGGAAACAGAACGCATATCCATAAGCAAGTATGCTTTCCCGGTTTGCACTTCTTGCAGAACAAGCTGCTCTCCTTCCTTCCAGGCTCTGCTTATTCCTATTATGCCTTTTCTAAATTCAGTTAATTGTGGAGCCCTCTTCTCTGAACACCTTGCCTGGGTACAGACTCGTAAGAGTTTTACGCCTGGAATTTGATATGCCATTACACAGTATCACAGTATCACAGTATGCTAGGGATTGGAAGGGACCTCAAAAGATCATCTAGTCCAATCCCCCTGTCGGAGCAGGAACACCTAGATGAGGTTGCACAGGAAGGCATCCAGGCGAGTTTTGAATGTCTCCAGAGAAGGAGACTCCACAACCTCCCTGGGCAGCCTGTTCCAGTGCTCTGTCACCCTCACTGAGAAGAAGTTTCTTCTCAAATTTAAGTGGAACCTCTTGTGTTCCAGCTTGAATCCATTACCCCTTGTCCATTTCTGAACTGAAGTCATAGATCCATTCAGACCGTGCCGGACACTTCCCTGAGTTTGTAAGAGCATTCCTTTTTGAACTGAAGAATTTTACCAACAGATCCACCCTTTGTCCTATTATTTAATTTCAGTTGAAACCTTTTATGATCATTCCACCCTCACAACTCCTCCGTGTGAGTATTGCCTGTAAGAGTGACTATTTGGTAAAGAAACTCATGAGTTATGTCAAAGACACCAGAGATTTACCACTGTGAGTTGTTCCTCTTCTGTAAATTATTGTCTGGGAAATTAAGATCCCCCCATGATGACAAAATTCCTCCACTAACAAACACTCCATAAATGTTTACCTATTTCCAGACCCAACCCTGCAGGTCTTCAGCTCATTATAAACACTTCTCCACTACAACCTCATTTACCATTTTACTTGTTTGTCCCAGATTAGGGATGGTCATTGACGTGGTCTCCTTGTTTTTCTCATCAGTCCATCATGTTACCACCTAACCTGCATAGTCCTCAAAGCCAACACACCCAAGAACCAGTCTCAGTTATGATCCTCCGTGTTTGTTAACTGTCAGCTCCAATTTCACATCTTCACAATAGCTATGTTTCTCTCTTTTTTTTTTTTTTTTTGTTGTTGCTGCTGTTCACGCGCTAACGCTCCAGTCCTTTTATACTGACCCATTTAGGTGCTCTGACAGATTTTTTACTATTATTCAGAATCCTACTGGCTTGCATTTGTCCGTTCGTTTCTTCACTGCACATCCTTCCCTCACCAAGATTCCTGCTGTCTTTGATTATCAGCCTTCCCTTCTGTGTACTATTGCTAGGTACGGAGAACACAGCTTTCTTCCCTCATTTTTTTCTCAATCGTACCAGCTTTCTCCTCAAGTGAAGCATTTAACGGGAAATGCAGCAGTGTCATTTGCCTCAATAAAAAGGGTCACCTGGATACTTCCTTACAGTCCCAGATGCTTTTCAATGCTATATTTACATCACCTTCCCTTCAACCTAATTTCTTCTGGTGTGAGTCCCACTAGAAGTTCTTAATAAGGCCTCCCTGACTACATAGACCTTTCCACTCTTCTTTGTGTGCTTTCAGTCTTCTTCCTTTGTCTTCTGTCTGAGAACACTCTCCTTTCTGCTTTTTTCTATTTCATTTTCAGTATACTCTGCCCTCTGTTTTGCTTGGACTCCAACTTTTCTTACTTTTACTGTCCCCTTTTATTTTTAAAGAATGAGGTGCTCCTCCCTGCTCCACAGTCACCTCATCTACATTTGTGCTGATTTCTTTTGCATATTCATTGCTGCAGCAAATCTATCCCTTGCCTGTTTCTTCATCAACATCTAGCCTCTTCCTCTGCTATGTGGCCTCCAAATTCTCCTGATCACTTTATTTCTGCAAATTTTGGCTTTCTTGAGCAGTTATTTTTACCTTGTCTGTTGCTTACATGTTAAGTTTATCATCCTGTCTGTTTGTTTTCAGCCCTTGTCTTTCAGTATGTGACCTTGGAGAGCTACCCCTCAAGAATAATATGTGTCCAGTCCTCCTTTCTAGGGCCCAGCATTCTTCTGAACACTAATATTGCTTTAACCCATCACCACTGCCTTGACTTTTTGGCTTTATTCCATGAAGGACAGACTTCCTGAATTTCTCTGATTGTTTGACTTTCTAAACTTTTCTCCAGTGCCAGCCTCAACCCATCGTTTCCACTGGTCCATGACTCAGGGTTCAGTCCTCCATCTCCACCCACATCAATAACACATCCTGAAAATGCATTGACTGATTACAGTGCGGCCTTTTCCCATTAGGGACAACTTCAGCACAAACATTTGGGTTTTGGGTCATGGTACAACCTTTTTAATTGTAGGCTGTATAGACCAAGGTCTATAAATTGAAGACAACAGACAACAAGGATATGATAACCAAAAAGCTATCTGAACCCTAGCTTTGCCACACACTGTAAGCTACAGGAAAAAAAGCTGAAAAAACAGCTTCTAGTAAAAGGTGTTGCCAAATACCACGGCGATTCTGGCTTCTGAGGACTTCATGGAATTGGATTAGTCTCGTTTTGGGAAACTGATTGGAGTTGACTCTGGCAATTAAACTGAAGTCCACTTCTACACCATATGGCAAATGACTTGGGCCTTCCTTCAGTCGTCAAAGATCTTCTTCCATTGCTCATGGTTTTATGAAGGACAATTCCACCCAAACAGTACTTCCAAAAAGTAACCTTTTAAAGACTGCACCTGGGAGACCATAACTTGCACATCAAGTTGGAATGGAATTTGTAGTGCCAAGTTTCTTCCTTCCGCAGCCATTCTCTATGAAGGGCTTTCCAGCGCCCCCGGCAGTCTGGGCTTACTAACCTAGGGGCACATATAAGAAAAGCACAGTGCGCTCAGGAGAGTTAAAAGTCTCACCGTACAACTAACTGTCAGATATTTGCACCCTTAACCGTGGGCTGATGAAGTCTTTAGCCTGCGAACAGAGTGAAAATCCGAGTCAGGCCTCGCTAATCATTCTATTATCAGTGCACAGATCAGAAGCTGCTCTCTCCACCTCCCTTTTGATATACAGACGGCTATTAGGGAGGCTCTGACACAATGAAATCGGTGGCGTTGTGCTGCTGTGGGATGAGCTGAGCGCCCCGCGAGAGAGAGGTGCCTCAGGTGACTGTGACTGCGCGTAGCTGGAGCATCATCTGAGCGCCCCAGCGCACGCAGCGGCGCTCCGCAAGGCGGGCAGGGATGCAGCCCACTTCACGCTGTTCGCTGCCGGGCTGAAAGAAGGGTGAGGCAAAGACAAAGCAAAGCAAAGGAGTCCCTTTTCCATATACATATTTGCCCAATTTGCGCCCAGAGTTTTCAGCCTGCGACCTCAGGCGGGCAGATGCGTACGGGTCTTTTGTGCAGAGGATTTGGTGCTGTGATCGGCGTTGCAGAACTCGTGCCGCGGAGGATCCTGTTGCAAGGAACTGTTTTCCCTTCTTTTGCTTTAATTTTTTTAATAGGTGCTAAAATTCCTGAGAGTGGGGACCAGAAGTTGGGCTTGTACCGCCCCACCTTCCCTCACAGCTTCAAAACCTCGCTTAAGGGGTAAGTAACGTCAAATGCTTCTGAAATGCCTCTGGCTGATACAAGAGAAGCCCTCAGAGAATGGATCTCACTATTTACTCCATCAACAAATACTTTCCTGATGCTCGGTGCATTTCAGCAACCAAAGGAAGGTGAGAGATATGTCAGCACCTGCAGCAGGGCTGCAGTTTGTGAAGAATTGGGAAGTTATGCAGATTGAAGAGGGAAGCTGAGGGCCTTGTGATGGAGACTTGTGGGCTGTAATTATTTCCCAATTGGTAATTCGGATGTGTTGCTTTGGAAAGCAGCAGATGGTAATTACGTTCCATTAGATGTTTGTATTTACTGTGGAGCTGTTTCAGTCCTTTCAGCATGGGGTGGAGCTGGGGCCTTGCTGAATGGGCTAGTGACATGCTTACCAGGCGTGGGAGCCACCACAGTGGTTGGTGTTTGTTGGGGAGGTGCGTGAATGCTTCCACCACGCAAGATGGGCAGAGATAGGAGCCACCCCCATGACCGGGGTTCCGGGTCCAGTCCAGGGCTCAGCTCGTGGGAAGGAGAGCAAGAAATTCCAGCAAAGCGTGAGAAGGTTGAAGCATGAGAAGCCCTTCTCTGCGGCCGGGGACACAGTGTTAAACCCTGTCTCAGAGGGTTTATTCCTCTCGGCTCACATATTAAGATGCCTTTCCCATTCTTCATGCACTACTCAGACATGCATTCTTACTGTCCTGACAACATGAACGAGTGTAAGATATAGTCCCATTCTGTTGCCTCTCTCCATGGCATGGACGTTAGGTACCTGGCACTTTCCAACAGCAGTCCGTCCTTTCCTGTGCTCTCAAAGTGGACAGTCTTGCTGCAGGGGCAACACCTTTGCAGAGTTTCTGAACATGTAAAAGAAGTTTTTATGTCCTTATTTTCAGAGGCCTTCTCCCTGCTGGAAGCCTAATGTGGCAGAGGAGCTTCTCAGATATCTTCTCACAGTTCAGGCACCCTCCAAAGGAGCTTTTCTCAGTGTGGAAGGCTCTGCTTCAGAAGACCTGTCAAAGTCTGTGTTTACAGATCTGAAACTCTCTGAAAAGTTCAGCAGGACTTTCCTACCTTTCACACCCTTTCTTCTCCATCTTAGCCGGGGAAATTCAGCCAAGATTGATTACATCACAACTCTTTTCACTTTTTCTGTAAGATGCCCTACTTCCCATTTAGCAGCAGATATAAGAATGTTCAGAAAGGTTAGGTCTATACTGACCTCAGCATTGTCCAAAATGTTCATTAAAAAAAGGCTAAGACTTTTATAAAACATATGTCTCTAACTGAAGGAGTGGTTATTGCTCAGGCC
This sequence comes from Vanellus vanellus, assembly GCF_965231255.1. Lineage (NCBI taxonomy): Eukaryota > Metazoa > Chordata > Aves > Charadriiformes > Charadriidae > Vanellus > Vanellus vanellus. Next base: position 1,961,824 of record NC_138922.1, read on the forward strand.
TGAGAGTGAAAAAGAGGGCATGCAGAGGGTCAAGGGCAGCTTGAGAGAGAGAGTAGGAAACAGCCAGGCGGAGTAAATTTGGGAAAATATTTCAAGAACCTCAAAGGAAATAGCAGAGATCGCAAATACTTGTTATGAAGGGAAAGATGTGCAGTGATTATGGGAAAGAAAACCTTGGAGTAGAAGGGCACAACAAATTTGACACTCATCTGCATATAGGCTTCACGAAAGAATCACCCCGTAGATTTGTAGGCAACAGAGCCAGCGGGAGTCCTGCATATCCCGGGGAGCGCAGCAGGAGGGCTGGGTATGTTGGCACCACAAGGTTATAGAGGAAGCAGAGGGCGTTCAGAACAGCCTCAAAATGACTGAAGGACAAGCTAAATAGGAAAGATTAAAGGAACTAAATTACGCATGGTTTGGCCAAATAGTGATTAAATAGCCAGGCAAGGAGCAAAACTGTTCAGTGTAGCCTGATGAGGGACAACCTAAAGTTAATAGGTGAGACTGATAGTGGAAAATGGGAACTGTACACCAGGAAAATTTTTCTAATTAAAACTCTAATACTGCTTAATACTGTATTTCTGAAGTGTGGTGGAAATCCAATTATTTAAAACAAGACTTGACAAAGTGCTGGAGAATATGCACAGGGACAAGTGTGCCTTGCCTGAGGCACAGTACCAGAGCTGCCTATGAAAGCCAGAGGTGCCACTTCCAACGTGGCGCTCAGCGCTCGTGCTGTTATTGCTGATCCCATTAGTAAAGGCTTCCTTGTGACAGGCTGTGTGCAGTGGAGGGAAGGTCTTCAGAACACGGTTCAAACTGGGACGGAGTTGCCTTGTTATTACCAACACTGTAGCAGAGAGAAACAGCGTGGTGGAGATCAGGTGGGCTGTGGCTTTGTTTGGCCAGATCTTGAATGCCTCCAAGGATGGAGAATACTTTGTGAAATAGATATATAAACACAATTTTATGATGACTCATAGTGACCCCTGCATTCTTGGAAAACCTGCTAGAATGGCAATAAAAGGTCCTATTCCTGGGAGACCTTCTGAGGGGCAGTGGTCAGCTGCAAAGTGTCCTGAGGTCCATTATCTCTCAGCATTGCACGTGTTATGCAGCACACATGGACAGAGTCATTGGTCTTTTCAGGATGTACTCTAGAAATGAAGATGATTGGACAGCCTATGGGGATACTTTAAAAATAAGCTTTCTTTCTAAGTGTAAAATATTATTCACATCCATGATAATTATTGGAATAATAAAGATCTCATTACAGAACCAGCATGACTATTCTCAGGTATTGCATTGAGTCCTCCCTGGGAAATGAATCAGTAAAAGATATGCTGATGTTGTCTTCTAGCAGATACATTTGAACAACTTGTGCTAATTAACATTAATAAATATATGCTAAAAGCATATCTGGAAACCAGGCTACAGCACACAACTCTGGCTACTGATTGAAAATTATACCACCAGGTAAAATTTTCTGCTCACTTTCATTATAAATTTTCAAGGGACTTTTATTATTTATGTCTGCAATCAACTTAACATTTGGCTTCCGCCATGGGCAGTATCTACCCAGCTCATGCCGTTGTTGGTATCTGTTAATGCAGCATCTAGATGCCTCACAGCCTGTTGTGTATTTGACCATACAACAGACCTATGAGCTGTTTTTCTGATGGGCAGAGGTTGTGGAGGCCCCATCCCTGGAGGTGTTCAAGCCCAGGTTGGACGGGGCTTGGGGCAACTTGGTCTAGTGGGAGGTGTCCCTGCCCAAGGCAGGGGAGTTGGAACTAAATGATCTTTAAAGTTCTTTCCAACCTAAACCATTCTATGTTTCTATGATTAAGGCTGTATAATAGAGGACCACTGTTCACACAATGCTAATCTTGAATGTTGCCTGGTTTCTACCTCTGCTGTCCCATGGCACATCACAGCTAATGGACGTAGCAGACCTAATTTATGCCAAAGCCACCAAGCCCACAAGGAAACTCTCAACACCTCCCTCCAGGAGAGTTTTTCATGGTTTAGATTCCTGCACAAATCTGGCCTGGTGCTCATTTCTAACCAGACACAATGTTGATGGGACATTTATACCCCTTCTCATCCCTTTCCCTCTGTTTCAGACCAAGCTGTCTGCTCAGTTTATGAGGATCCACTCTGCAGCACTAGTGGGCCATCTCTCCTGGGCTCTGGATACTCTGGCAACATCCAAACCTGGGTTGCCCACAGGACCTCCTGCCTATGTGATGAAATGATTGCTTTCACAGGACCAAAGCAGCAGCATTCTTTACTGAAGTTACACAGAAGCTAATGTTGGAAAAAAAGGTATGACCCACTGTCACACAAACAGGGAGAAATAAATTGTACTAGTAAGTCAGTAAATCCAAAAAAAAAGAGTTAATTTCAAAGGCAGGATACATCTGAAAGCACTGGTTGTCATAAAAATACTGGTTCTCCTTCACAGAGTGATGACGCCCCTTAAGACCAGCTACATTTAACAGTGTGAGTGTGAAGGTCACCTTCATCCCAGATTGTGTGCTGTTTCCAAGTGTCAGACCAGCACCGACTATCCTGTATCAGCTACACAGACCAGCTGCTCCAGCTCCCAGGGTGCTCCCAAACCGCTTGGTACCTGGCAGACACCGATCCCCTGTACATCATGGTCACAAAGAGCGTATTTCCTATTTGAGCCAAGGAATTCCATTAGGCTTTTGGGCAGTCTGACTCCTCAAGTAAGTGTCAGGATTTCTCCACACAGCATTTTGCAAAATTACCTCGGGAAATGATATTTTAATAATTTGAAGAACAATGCAGCCACTCCTCCCTGTAGCCCTGTACATTATGAATTAAAATATCTTCCTTTTCTCCCCAGCTGCTCCACCTGTTGTTACGATTCGGTGAAATGGGCAGGGTGCTGAGCACCCACCCCTTTCCCACAGACCTCTCCATTCCCGCTGACTTCCTCCAGCTCTACTGCTCTGCGCCATCATGCCCACCCCTTGTCCTAACCAGTGGAATGAGCATGGACAGCCATGACATCACACACCCATTGTGTCTTCACGGGTGGAACGAGCATGCAGAACCTCTGATGTGTTCACATCAAACCTTATTCCCCCGCAGTGCCACTGCCACCTCCATGTGCACAGACTGAGGCACAGGGACAGTTGCTGAGGGTGACCTAAAATGAGTGCCAAGGGAGATACTCCAGCCCTGAGTCCTGGGCTGGCACCTGGATCTCTCCACAGGCGCAGCGAGTTGTGCTTAGATAGAGTTGTGTGAAAAGAGATTTCTGGCTTAGGTGCCTGTGACAGACCAAACTGTAAGTGGCCCTTTGTGCTCCCAATTTTTGCTTGGGCCAAGACTGATGGCCATTTGAAGAACAAATTCATTGTTCTCCTAAGAGTGCCAATTTCTCTTCGCTGACTAAAGAGGGAGCCTACACACCTTACATACAACATGCTCCTAAAGCGAGGCATTTGAAGTAAAAGCTTGAAATTGGTCTTGATGCACCTCTGCCTCTCTGTGTGATGTGCTGTGTTAAATAAAGACCCAAGAGGTGAAATAGCAGAGGAGGGCATATACTGGGGGCAGCGATAGATTGCTGGTGACAGGCTGAGCATCAGCACGGCAGAAGAGCACCCAGCAAGGAGAATACTTGACTAAGAGCCTCCAGCACAGCCACCTGAAAAGGTCAACCAAGCAGTGACCAGGGCTCACTTCAGACTGACTTTTGCTCTGGTTGTTATAGACACATGTGTGATATAAAGATGGGAAGGGAGGGTATTCGGACTGTCACAGCTCCCTGACAAGGTTTCAGTGGTGACTTGCAAGAAAGCAGAAGGTTAGACCAATCTTCCTGCCATGAGAGCGCAACAGGATACTTGCTGCAGTGCTGGAAAGTCTGTTAGTCAGCACACTTTGCCTTACGTCTGCTGCTGCTGAGCAAGGCAAACATTTTAATGCAAGGGAGTGCTAAGAATTATTTTAATTCATAAATATCACAACAACAAAAAAATCCTGTTAGGATGAAATACGTTTTTGACATATTAATACCTTTTGACATTGATATTAAATGAGATATGCATGCCTAATGACAAACACAACATTCTTTTTCTCTGGAACTATTCTTTCTGACTTACTTTGGTTAAGAAATGAGAGGCAATCATGTTTGGGAACAGCATGTCTCCTTCCTGATACAGTATCTCGCTAGGAAAGCTGCTTTGAAGCACTTTGGTATCAAATACAGAGAAAGGAAAATGGAAATCTCACTGTGGAAACTAATGATGAACTAATTCATCCAAGTTAAAGCAAAAGACTGAAAACAATTCTAAGCAGTTTAATGACAAAATGCTCTAATCCAATGCTGGTGTTAGAGTTTCATTTGTGGCATCTTTTATTACAGAAACTGTACCCATGGGAGTGTGGTTGTGAATAAAACATTTCATTTTATGGCCACAGAAAGAGAAAAAAACCTTTGAGGGGTTTAAAAGCTCTTTCATCATTATGCAATTGTTCTGCAGAGCTTGGGAAATCCTCTAGATTTAGAACAATTTTTGAGTCGTATATCATATACGTGAAGGTCTCTTTGGAAATGCCGACGAGGGGTGTCAGCGAGGTTTGGTGCAGGGACTCAGCAGCGCATCCTGCTTTCAGTGCCCTGGGAAACACCCTGCGGAGAGCCTGCCGGGAGCTGCAGGCATCAGGGTCCTACAAAATGAATCTTAGTAATTAATTTTCCAACGAACGGATGAAATAAAAGTGCTAAGGAACCTCAGAGACATCCCACAGGGTTACACATGACCTAAAGCAGGTTGGGTCTCACAGCCCAAAGGCCCTTCGTGGTGGTGCCCCAGCAGCTGAGAGCACAGGTACGGGGAAGGCAGCTCAAGACCACCTCAGATTTGACATATGCTTTGCTAAACGTGCAACGTGCGGTCTCAGGGAAAAAACAAAGCCCGCTGGCATATTTGTGATGTATAGCTGGCACACGGTTCTGAATCCAGAGGATTTCACAAGGTAAGCAGATACGGCTACAATTCAATTGCCTTCCTGAGGGGAAAAAAGGTGAACAGAAATGAGGAGTCAACGTTCCTCAAAACCTTTTAAACATCAAAGGACAGTCATCTCAGAGAAGCTTAAGGATGCTTCATCTGCAGTCTCAGGCACCAAGAATTCACAACAAGCTGAAGCCCAGCCAGATTCCCTCAAAGAGAAGAGAGAGGGGAGAAGAGAGGCAGCTCTTCCAAAGCACTTTGAAACTTCATTTACATTCGACAGCAGCAAGGAAACTATGAATATAACTGGGCAGGGAAGAGAGCAGCTTCCAGAGCTGGCCTCACCTCCTACAACTCTGATTTGATTTGCAGAAACCCAAGGAGAGTGAGGAAAGCAGTTGGGGCGGGGGGGGGGGGGGGGGGGAGGGGCTCTAAGATTGCACTTTTTCTTATTACGTTCCTCTTTTACAACTGTACTTCCAATTTTGTAACCAGGAACTTAATCTTCTTCACAATACAGATAAACTCATGCAAGATTTCACTTGCTTGCCGTTTTGAGCAAGTACAGCTGGAGGGACTATGTTTGCCTTGAAAGCAATTAACCCCCCTATGCAGGTAAATTCCCGGGCTGTTGGACTCCAGAATGAATTAGGAAATTTCAGTATATCGGCATGTTTCTTGCCAGGCTGCAAGGAACATCTGGAAGACTGCTTATCGCCAGCTGCAGGTCGTAGGACGGCTCCTGGGAGGCATCTGCTGACAAGTCAGTGTTGAAGGGACAATCCGTGTCACTAAGTACCGCTGAATCATCATATCCTTCCCATAGCAACGCAGCGGGGCGGGCCAGGGGAAACACAAAGTGAGGAAGAAGAGGGGCTATGTCTCTCTGTAAATACCCATTGAGGGCACTCAGCCCTTCCTCAGACCCTGACTCCAGCAATTTCCCAGGTGAGGAGGGCAGGGCTGAGTCCCTGAGGTGCCAGGCAGAGGACATTTCTGAGCCAGGAGTAATTTTTTTCCTCATTTCCTCTGTTTCAGGAGCAGTGACTGAGCTGCCACATTGTAAGACAAACTTGTTTACCAGGGTTTATGCTTTAAACGGCCATACCTTTCTTTGAACACCACATCGCTTGTTCTCTCGTGGAGGATTCAGAAGGCAATGCTGTCTAAACACGGCTCCCATTTCAACACCACCGTGTGGTGGCATTTTCCACTCAGTGGGGTACAGACTAACATCTGCCCGGTGCTGTGCTACAGGACTAAGAGCAAAACAGCGATGATCTGCTCACCCGCTCTCCGCAGCCCAGCTAGCCTCAAGCAGCAAGTCTTTGATGCTCAAGCGCATTGCTGCCAAGGCGAGCCCAGAGAGTGAACCACTCTCCTGCGGTTGGAGGTGTCAAATTGTACTACGTGCGGTGCCTTCGCTGGGTAGGTTTTGCTCCACCTGCCTGAAACAAAGCCAGCTCTGGGACAAATCTGGAGGGTATTTCACATGACATGACTCTGCCACATAGTGGCCACGTTGATGTGGCCGTGCCAGTTTGGGCAGCGCAGGCTGGAGTCGCCGTGTTTAGTGCGGGAAAGGTCCTGATGCCTCACTCTGTGCCTTCCTCTGACATTTCTCCCAGGGACTGTGGAAGGTTTCCACCTTCTGCTCGGTGCCCCAGCATAGCACCCTTGAGGTCCTTCCTCCTGCAGGTTGGGTCTTTCCTCTGTCTTCCTATTGTTACTGCCCTAATACAAAATTAAGGTGAAGGACTGTGTTCATTCTCTAATAGTCACAATCTCCTTCTCCATGAAACTAGTTCAGAACAAGAGCAGCAATTTTGAGGATCCCTAGCGCAGATTTAGCAAGCCCTGGATGCTTCAGTGTTCCCAGAGGGAGAGTTTCACCCCTCAGGTAACTGGAGGCAGAAAGCAGCTGGCTTCAACAGCCTGGAAACATCTGCTTTTAGATCAGGTGTAAACTTCAGCCAGTTGAAGATACAAGTCAGGTCAGGTCAGAAAGTGCCCCCAAAGCAGACACCTCGATGCTGAACCATTCATTTTGCTCTGTGGAAGACAGCGGAAGGGCTGTCTGGAAAACTAACAGGAGGTTAAAAAAAAAAGGGGGATTCCTTTGAAGTTGTTCCCCGCTGTGCAGAAGATATATTCTGAGTAAGAGGAGGCAGTAAGGCAGGAGGACCTTGCTATAGCTGTGAAGAAACAGCTTCCTTGGAGAGAAAAAGCTTGATGGCAACTAACTCCCTGGAAGGAGATGCTGGGGTGCAGGCTGCAAGGGAGGGAGGCACCATGTCCTCTTGTCTCTGGAGGTGGGCATCAGTCCTGCGTGGCCGAGCTCCCTCCTTCCCTGGGCACTCATCCCGGGCACACTGTGACATCTTGTGCCTTTCAGAGGAAGCGCTGGTAAGCGAGTGAGTTTGATACAGACTTCAGGAAGGGTGGTCAGTGCGCTCCTACATTGAAAAATTCAAAGCGAGCGTGGTTTCCTTCCAATACGAGACAGAAGTCTCAGCTCTCATTCTTGACTGAAAGGATAGCATTTGAATTTGACAGAGACCGACAGATGCACGGGCTAGACTGAAAGCAAAACACAAAGCTGATGTCCAGAAATTCTTGATCACAATAAAATGTGTAGAGATCTGGTCTACCAAACTTCAGGAAGAGCAGCCTCAAACCCGTGATTTACACTTCACAGGAACTGTTGTTTTTTGAAATTTGGTTTCTGACTGAACTAACGTCTTGCAAAACAGAAATTCAGAGAAAATTTCACTTTGGCAACAATAATATGCAGTGTTAACAAAACAGTATCTGTTCCCAGTAGCTGCTCAGTGTAATTGATACAAGCTGCAGTGAAGCAGACAGAAATGTCTATTCCTCCCTTGGATTCCCTGCTCAGCATCTCCAGTTAAATTCGGGCTCCTGAGCTGTCATGTACCTACTTGCACAGGCGCTCTTGCAGCTCCTGTTTTGCTGATTATCCTGGAGACAGGGACTCTGAGGTACAGTCCTGAGGGAATCACTGCTGTGGAGCTTGAGAGAGAGTAAAGTCTTCCATCATTGGACTGGTTTCCTTGTGGGTCCCACCAGACTTCTAACATCTGGGATGTTTTAAGTCTCCTCCACTGAGAGAATAAGTATTATCTGAGTTCTCCCTACCAAATACTCCCTTCTTTCTTTGTCTTTTGAGTCCTGGAGCTGCAGACCACCCTTATGCTGGACAGTCAGGATTCCTGGAAACATTGGTTTTCTGCAACAGTTTGTCCAGCTCGGAAGTGTCAACTGAAATGTTGGTGGATCAGCTAATTGCTTTTCTTCTGCAAGGCTTTATTTTACAGGGACATTTACAACAGTGCCTGGAATACCTAGGTCCAATTCACATTAGGTAGCTGGGCTGCCCCATGTTTTCCTTGAACTCCTTTGATGACCCACAGAAACAATTACTTTTATTGCCTTTTTGTTTCTTTTTGGTGCTTACGAGTACCTGCCATAAGATGGACGCGATGAACTAGAGATCAGAGGTAAACATTTTGAGCTCACCAATATTTTGCTATTTCTGCTGTTACATCTGTATTTGGTCTTTCCTTTAGTGTCTTCTCTTTGAGCTTTGATGTCTGTGCACTCAACAGGCTGCCACTGAATGGGAGGGGTTAGACCCAGCTCAACCCAATTATAATCTCCTGACCTCTGGTCAAGATGAAACAGTTATGTATAATACAGTACTCCAGTGGGAATCTGTTACTTCCCATTATCCTTGACATCTGGTATAACTGAAGTGTAGATTGATGGCTCTGGAATTGGGCCTCTAGGCTATCACTTTCTCACAGGTTTATAGATCTTTTCTGATTTCTCTTTAAAATCCTGAACACTAATCTAAAAGAATGGTCTCTCCTACACCAGAAAAAGAATGTCGTTGGCCAGGGCAGGCCAGAATAGCTAGAGAGAGACATACTATGTGCCTGCTATTTCCAACATATAGTCAAGAACTTCCCATGCTTGCTACCCTGGACTTCAGGAGAGCAAACTTTGGCGTCCTCAGGGATCTGCTTGGTGGAATACCATGGGATAAAGCCCTGGAGGGAAGAGGGGCCCAAGGAAGCTGGCAAGGACCACCTCCTCTAAGATCAGGAGCGATGCGTGCCAACAAAGAGGAAGTCAGGCAAAAACATCAGAAGGCCCACAGGGATGAACAAGGAGCTCCTGGAGAAACTCAAACTCAAAAAGGAAGCCTACAGAGGGTGGAGGCAAGGACAAAAAACCTGAGAGGAATGCAGAGAACTTGTCTGAGCAGCTAGAGATCAGGTTAGGAAAGCTAAAGCCCAGATCGAATTAAATCTGGCCAGGGATGTCAAGTGCAACAAGAAAAACTTCTACAGGTACATCAGTGATAAAAGAAAGACTAGGGAAAATGTGGGCCCTCTCCAGAAGGAAATGGGAGACCTGGTTACCTGGGATATGGAGAAGGCTGAGGTACTCAACAACTTTTTTGTCTCAGTCTTCATTGGCAAGGGGTCTAGGCACACCACCCAAGTTGCACAAGGCAAAGGCAGGGACTGGGAGAATGAGGTAACGCCCACTGTAGAAGACCAGGTTCAAGACCCTCTAAGGAACCTGAAGGTGCACAAATCCATGGGACCTGATGAGATTCATCCACGGGTCCTGGGGAAACTGGTGGATGAAATTCCTAAGGCACTATTCATCATATTTGAGAAGTCATGGCAGTCCAGTGAAGTTCCTGCTGACTGGAAAAGGGGAAACAGGAGAAAAGGAAGGAAAAGGAAAAAGGAAGACCTGGGGAACTACAGTCTCACCTCTGTACCTGGCAAGATCACAGAGCAGATCCAACCTGGAAACTCTGCTAAGGCACATGGAAAATAAGGAGGCGATTGGTGACAGCCAACATGGTTTCACAAAGGGCAAATTGTCCCTGACAAATTTGGTGACCTTCTATGACAGCATTAAAATGTTGGTGGATAAGGGAAGAGCAACTGACATCATCTGCCTGGACTTGTGCAAAGCATTTGACACCGTCCCACATGACATCCTCTCTCTAAATTGGAGAGACATGGATTTGGTGGATGGACCACTCAGTGGATAAGTAATTGGTTGGATGGAGGCACTCAAATAGTTGTGGTCAATGGCTTGATATCCAAGTGGAGGCCAGTGATGAGTGGCATTCCTCAGGGGTCAGTACCACAACTGTACTGTTTAACACCTTTGTTGGTGACATGGACAGCAGGATTGAGTGCACCCTCAGCAGGCTTGCCAATGACACCAAGCTGTGTAGAATGGTTGACACCCTGGAGGGGAGGGATGCCCTCCAGAGGGATGCCATCCACAGGGACCTGGACAGGCTGGAGAGGTGTGGCCCGTGCAAACCTCATGAAATTCAAAAAGGCCAAGTGCAAGGTCCTGCAATCCCAAGCACAAACCCAGGCTGAGCAGAGAATGGACTGAGAGCAACTCTGAGGAGAAGGACTTGGGGGTGTTGGTTGATGAGAAGCTCAATGTGACCTGGCAATGTGTGCTCACAGTCCAGAAAGCCAACCACATCCTGGGCTGCATCAAAAGATGCGTGGCCAGCAGGGCGAGGGAGGGGATTCTGCTCCTTTACTTTGCTCTGGGGAGACCCCCTGCAGTGCTGCCTCCAGCTCAGGGGCCACCAATTTAAGAAGGACATGGACCTGTTGGAGCGGGGCCAGAGGAGGCCATGGAAATGGTCTGGGGGCTGGAGCCCCTGTGCTGGGAGGACAGGCTGAGACAGTTGGGGGGGGTTCAGCCTGGAGAAGAGAAGACTCCGGGGAGACCCCTTCCAGTCCCTAAAGGGGCTCCAGAAAAGCTGGGGAGGGACACTTGATCAGGGAGTGGAGGGATAGAACCCATCCCTGGACGTGTTGAAGGCCAGGTTGGATGGGCCTTTGAGCAACCTCATCTAGTGGGAGGTGTCCTTGGCCGTGGCAAGGGGGTTCGAACTAGATGATCTTTAAGGTCCCTTCCATCTCTACCCATGCTATGATTCTATCACGCATATGTGACACCACAATTTCTGTTGATGTATCACAGTTTGTTGAAGCAGGTGAGTAAGAAGCAGTATGAGAGAGGGAAAACATGCTGTGATGATCAATATAATCATCAATATAATCAATAATTTTGTGCCCATTGTCAAATGGTTGTGCTCAAAGTAGGAGTGGGGAGGGCCCCATCTCATGCAGTAGGTAAATCAGTTATTTGCACTACTGTTATCTACCTGGCTAATTGATGATAGTTAGGATTCTAATTAATGTCAGTAAGTTATGAAATAAGTTTTTAATTTTACAGGCTGCACTGAACAAATACCTGTAGATCTTAGGAGGGATCCAGTTTTGTGCAAGATCTCCACAGTTCATCTCCCCTCAATGCTGTAAGAGACGACTTGTAAATTCCCTGAAACAAACGGTGAGAGACGAAAGACGGGGGAGGCCCTCTGAGCCTCACTGAGGAATGTCTCAAACACTCACAAGGACCTTGAGATATGGCTGTAGTCAAGGGGTGGATAATGTGGAGTCTGGACAATGTAGGCCTTGTGCTCAAAGAGCTGATAAGGCTGACGCTTATCTCGTGTGTGACCCAGGAGAGAAAACTCATCTGGACAGCACAGGATGCGTCTGTGGGGGCGGACTTCTTGTGAAGACAGGGCTTTCTGCTCAACTTGTGAAGCTTGTTAGTTTCTTTGGTTTTGGGGCCACCGTGTCCGATAATGACCTTTGCCTCATTATCCACGAAATGCATATTAAAGTTCACACCCTGCATATGCTAATGAAGATTGTGGAGATCATGCTAAACATACATGACTATAGGACTCCTCTCTCCACCCAAATCATGCTACACGTCACCTGGGCGGGAGAGAAACCTGAGCACCATAACAGCAGGGCGGGTCATACTGATACCCAGAACATAAAGGGGAAAATAAGTGCCCTTAGAGAGATTTTTTTTCCCTGGAGATCCACAGAGGAGCGCTCCTACGAACCAGAAACCCCCATTGGCTGGACCAACGCTGGAACCAGGACTGGTGATGTCTTTGTCTCTCTCTGTCTCTCTCTCTCTCTCTCTTTTCCTTTATCCCTCTGTTTCTCTTTCTTCTATCTTTTTCTTTTAAAGTTAAGTACGTAATGCAAGACATACCTTACCACTCTCTATAATTCATGGTACAATTTGTTGTGTATCTGTTGCGAAGTAACACAAGGCGTACTTTATCACTTGCCATACTTTGTTTTACCGTTTGCCATAATTTGTTATATACCTAACCAATTATCGTGGACGTAGTTAAGACATATATTAATCACTGTGGGAATCTAATAAATGTTTTTGTATGGACCTTGAGAGTTGTCTCACCTTAGTCCACACTGTTGGGGATTTGCGAATCTGAGTCACTTCCCCCCCTCTCTTGTGAGTGGGGCATGACAAGTGCCATTGGGGCCCCTCATTGTTCCTGGGAGGACAACTAACCACTGATGGAACCAGATGAGATAGCAGTGCTGAATGGCACAGGCAGCACCAACACCACAGAAAATTTTGCTGAACATGTTTGCCTGTATTTCCAGGAGATGGAAACAGCTACTCTCATCTGAAGTTTGATACTGCTCTACTTGAGCCATCTAAATTTGACCTATACATTGCCATATTTTTGCACCCAGTTTCCAGTGATTCTTTCCACCCAGTCCACACAAGTAATCACACATATATTTATTTACTCACAGCAGCCCATTCTGTTGAAATTGTCTGCTTGTGAGATTGGCATTCTCCCACACTCTAAAACTCTGTGTTTTTTCCAGCAGCTCTATTTATTCCAAGATATTTTTCTGTCAGTCTCTATTTGCACGGCTTTAGTATTTTTCAAAACATTTGATTAAGTTTGCAATAAACTTTGGAACGTGAAAGAGAATCAAAAGAGGCCAATATAATTTTCAGCAACACATATAGAGCCATCATCTCTTATTGGTACTCTTTACATGGCTATGATCCTTGTAAGAAGCCACCCAAAATACTGTATTTATTTTGACGTGAGGTTACAGTAGAAAGAGTTAAGAAAACAGAAATAAATTTGATAGGCCAGGTGATGGGAGCTGGAGAAACTGATGAGAAAAAGAGGCACTAAACCTGACGTCTCAGATACATCTTTCAGCATTCTGAATAGCAAAAGAGCCTGCAGATGTTTTTATCAGCGCTTGAACAAAGGTACAAGCATATGTGACTAACACAAAGATCACCTTTGCTCACAGCAAGCTTATATTACAAATATTCCAATTAAGAAAGCATGAAAATGAGATGTATAGTTAGGCTTAAATATAGGTATATCCAAACCCGTGTAAAAACAGAAAGGAATAATTAGTGCATGATGTGGCAGTGGTCACACTGCTCCAAAAGCTAGACACTCTATTATTGTCCAGTTCCTAAAATCCCGATTTTACAAAAATTTAGGCACTGGAAGTAGAACAACAGGTCTGTGGTCAAATCTTCCCTCCTGAATGTCACCATTCAGGATTCCACCTAACTCTCAATGCACACACAGCTCAACGCTTGTAACTTTTGGGTCCCTTGGACAGCTGTTCCCCTCCTCTGTAAATGAGAATAAAAACCCTGCCAAAATCCTGCCAAAAACCCGCTGCTGCAGGAAGATCTGGCTTCAGGATGAGATCTGTTCTTTGCAAGCCAACCACTCCCATTCCTACATCCGAGACAGAGACTCTTGGGCCACATAGTAAATCTACCAGGCTGCTCAGCACTGCCTTCGTCAAAGTGACTGTGAAAGTTGACTTCACAGGTCGGGAATTCCTTCAACACTAACCAGTAATAGTGATTAATTATCAGAATACTGTGATAGCAGGCATGGAGCTTTATCATTTCTAAGCGGTTACCATTACAGTCTCACCATTAGCAGCTGCTTTGGCAGGAGTCGCGCAATGCCATGACAGGAGTGCACAGCCTGTTGAAGCAAGTGTCCCCGAGTAAAAAATACTGTTTGACCCCTATTCCTCCAGGAAACCTGCACCAGCAGCAAGTATAAATCAGACAGGTGATGCTATCAACAGAGACAGCTGGAAGAACTAAGGGATGGAAAATGTCAGCAGAGCCACGCGGCAGAATGATGTATTGCAGAGGTGGGATTCCATAGCAGACCTGTTTCTCGGGCAAAGTGGTTGGGTATGAGGAGACTCAGAAAGACAATGAGAGTTCCTGGCACTGGTGAAGCAAGTCTGCTTTGGGCAGACCTATATTAAACTGCTTGATAGTGACACAATGGCCTTAGTAGAGTGGGTGTCTCTTAGGGGGAAACCAGTCATGAGTGAAATGGAAAAATGGCTTTTAGAGCAAAGTTTAGGGGGACGAAGGAGGAGTGAAATAACTCTGGGAACTCTCCTTGTGGAGCTGCACAGCATGGTTACAAAGGGCTGGGGCTCTCTCCAATGCTGGAGTCTCCATGCCAAGACCAACATAGAATCATAGAATCATAGAATGGTTAGAGTTGGAAGGGACCTTAGTTCGGGGAAGGCCAGCCTCAGCGGTGGTGCCTGGGTGGATTGCTCTGTGAAGGAAGGCCAGACAAGTCATTTTTGCCTAATGAGACTCCATGGCAAGGCCAGGAGGCAGAACTGATGGGGAATTGAGAGCAAGGAAGGTTAAAGAGAAACACTGCTGTTTGGAGGGGTGTAGGGGCACATGTCATGGAAACAAAGAAAGCTTGGCCCAATTGCAGGAAAAGGTGAGAGCACAACGTGTCTCAAGAAAAGCATTTAGCTAGAATTGAAGAGGAACAAGGAATAATGAATGGACTATGGTCACAGCATTGCCTGCACGAGGTATGAGCTGGACAGATTCTAGAAGACGCTTTCATCACCCGAACAAACAGATCACCAGGCCTGCTAGAGACTGGAGAGGAGGCTGCAGGGCGCTTGTCAATAGTGAACTGCTGAGATGCTGTGTTTGGGACTGATGGACGGCTGCAAGGCGGCTTCTGCTATTGTAGCAGGGCCAGATATCTGATCTACGGAAAATAATCTCCAGAGACCCAAAGCACAGCAAGCCGTGGATAGCATGGGCGTCGAGTATTTACCATGCATACATGCTGAGGAGTTATTGACCATCCAGACCTCGCTATTAATAGATTTCTTTTGTTCAGTGTTAATGGCATCTTGATGCACCATGCTGTTATACAAATTGAAAGCACTGGAAGGCAACTTATCCATCAGAGTGCTGCTTGGATGCAAGCAGATAAACAATGATACAATAGCAAACAGCAGTCATCTTCGATGACAGCCATTCTAAGTAACTGATCCTCAGCTGAGCTTAGTTAATAAACCGGGTAAAATATATTATAACCCCTCAATACAAAAAAAAAAAAAAAAAATTAATCCACTTTGATTAACAAGAAAGGATTTTCCTTAATTCTTGGTAACTGCTAAATAATTTCCAAGCATTTTTGCCTTGATTTCAATTCCTGGTGTATGAAAAAAAAAATCAATTCCAGCTTAAGGCTTATTAAAGTATTATTCTATCTGAAGATGTGATTAGACTGAAATGCACAAGGCTGGGTTAAATGGTCTTGCTCTAGTAATGTCACCAGTTAATTAGAATCCCTTGTGATATCATGGCTGTGCTATCCTTCACTCCCACCAGGAAATACCTCTACAGCAGGCTCCAATAAGCAGTCTACCCATTAGTGATGTGTCTCTCACACTTCAAACTGCCACCCGACTCTACTCATTCATGCATATTGTCCCAAAAATCTTGGTTTCTTCCAAAAGATGCATTTCAGATTTAACAGTGCAATAGCTGCCACTTAGAAGCATACGGTCAGAAATTTATTTGAGTTTTCAGTGCAATGGTCTTTGTTCTTTGTGGGGCACAGAACACAGAAAAAGGGTGAGGTGTTATCAACAGGGAGAAGTAGTCTTCGCAATCCTGCACTATCTATCTGTGAGGCAAGCAGGAGGCAGGTTGTGGCCTCTGGGCACAATCAGCAGAAGGCAGAGCCTGTGCAGCCACTGATCATTCTGCAGGAGAGGGAGGGTGGGCAGAGCCCCGCGGGATGGTCTCCAGCTCACCTGCTCACTGGTTTCTGTTAGACTCCGCTCTGTTCCCCGTGCAGGCACTACTAGAACAACCCTAATGGATTCTCTGCTCCAGCTAACTCTATCTGCACCTGTGCCCTTATCGGCTCCCACCATGAGAGGCTCTGTGCTCGTAGACTCCCACTGATGTTTCCTCACATCCCTCTCAGGAGGAGAGATACTTCTGTCCTTCCTGCTGTAAGGTGGGGAAGTCTGGAGAGGGGGTACACAATATCAGATTTTGGTAGTATCTAAATATAGCCTGTGGGGTTCATTAGGGTCTTTAAAAGCACCTTGCTCAGAGTTACTTGGACTATTTTCACAAAGGTCTTCTAGGTTGTTTTGCCAAGGACCACTCAGATGGAAGCAGTTTCCTTGCTTCGCAGGAGAACCAGGCTCACACATGTACCTCAGACTGGTACCTGCTACCATGTCTGCCCAAAGTGAAATGCCAGACTTTCTGCACCAGGTAGAGAGAAAGCTCAACACTTCAAGACAGAACGCAGAGAAACAAATGCACGGGGCAGGGGAGTCAGTAAGAAATCCCCCGCGTAGTCAGTAAGAAATGCTGACGAGGGAAACCTAAGCCTCGGTCCTCCTGTGTTATTTCACGCTTTGCTCCTGGCTTCTCCTTCCACTCAGGTTTCTCTTGTGACTTCCTACACTTTTTCCTCTGACTTAGCTGTAACACCCTTGTCCTCTCCTTGCAGCATGCCATGCAGAGCCATGTTTGGAGAAGTCGTCCTGCACCAGCCATTGAAGAAATGGCCAGCTGAAAGCTGCTAAGGCTTTGATGCCGGGATGACTGCAACATCATGAGTGCCATGGACAAGCCCATGGCCAGTGAAAGCAATTTCTTGAGAGAAAGTTACACCTTATGAGGTGTAGGTGATGATCCAACATAGACAGTCCAGCCACACCACCCTAAATGGAGGCCAGTGCTCAGGCTGGCCTGACTTTACTGCCTCAATTCTAGGATGCCTTTTCCCCGAGTGACTCCACTCAATATCATACCAACCACAGAAAGGCAAAGGCTAAGGATGCTGATGGTACAGAGAAAACATCTCATTCTGTGAGCTGGAACATAAGGTTGAAAATCAGGTTTCTCCTTCAGTCCTATCCCTTGCCTGAGTTCAGAATGAGACTGTTCTTAAAACGGCACCAGCAGGAGCATTTAAACAAAGAGGCCTGACTGCTCACATACCAGGTTTTCTCTGATTTTGGTAGAATTACACATCATGTAGTAAAGGGACTAAGATGTGAATCAGTCATATAATTTGGGACCAAAATAAGGTTTTACTCAAGTCTTCCTCCTGCTGCTAAACCCTATAGTCAAGTTCATCTCAACTTTCTATGAGTTTCTCATAAGAAATATTAAACCAGTTAAACTTTGATAAAATCTACATCTAAATAACAGTCTCCTCTGAAGTAAGAAGACATATGTTGATGCATGGAACCGAAATAAGATTGACATTTGGAGGACATGAAATCTTTTGGGAAGCCCTAAAATATCCCCTAAGTAGGTCAGCTCAGTGACCTGGATCTGTACTTTTAATACAGGAGTAGCCTATATTTTCTCAAACTGTTTGCTGAGGAATTAATTTTTTGGGGGCTATGGATTTATTTTTAGTAAATAAATGTGACCTCTGCAGGAGCTCCTATAATAAGAACAACAATGAAGCTGGCCAGGGGTGAGTCACACCACGTGCTTTGATTTAGAGATGATGAACACATATCATTTAACCCCTGGTCATTTCTGGAAGAAACTATCTCACATGCAATTTTCACTTTAGGAATCAAGTCAATTCTTCCAAAAAGGAGGAATTTCTTGATGGCACCAAATAGTCCTTGCCTTACAGGGTAACTAAAAAACATTCCTGGAAAACAGATTTCTTTAGGAATCCAAAATAAAAGTAAAAACCTGGGCAAGGCCAGGGGTTCCCCACTGCTTTGCCAAGTCTATCTCAGATTTCAGCAGCCACCATCTAGGAGTTCTTCCCAAAAAAACCTTCCTTACTTCTCACCTTTTCCCTTTCTAAAATGGAGTCTAGCTATCTAAGTATAGAAAGGACTGGTCTTTCCTCCTTCTTTGGGATACTTCTTACCCTGACCTAAAAACCCTGGGTGAGAACTCCATTTCAGACAACCCAGCTATGGTAGAAACCACAGCCTAGGTTAGAAAGAGAAAGCTCTTATCCCTGTTTTACCACATCAATAATGTCTTCACCCAGACTTCTCTGGGAGTAAATCTGAGTTACCATAAGCATCACCTTGGTGATCTAAATTCATATGGGGTTCATGGAAAATGAATATACATTTGAATATTCTTCAGGCAAGGGATGAAATTAGTCACAAGATATTAAGTAAAAGATATGTCTAATGAAAAATGGAATGGCTTCCCGAAGGACATGGTGGAGTCTTTTTTCCTTCAGGCCTTTAGTAAAGATCTGACTGTCTCTTATTAAACCAAATGTTCTATCTCAGCTGGCAAAGATAAGAAAGCTGCATGGATCGCTGGGTGAAGCGTCTGGCCTGGTCATGCAGGGGGTCAGCCTAGATCTCCATACTGATCCCCAGCGGTTCCAGTCTAAGAAATTCTTTTCTTGCATATCCAGCTCTGCGGAGCACATCCTCACCATCACTTATTACGACTGTCACGGAAGGCACAGCTACCACCTTTCTTCTTTCCAGAAAAGCAGGATGACAGTGGTTATCCCTTTGCTAAGATACAATTAAACGTGTTGAAATGAGATGAAATTCATCAGATCTAATTGTTTCCTTGAATGACATGGAGTGAACGGACTCTGATAAATTTGTGAAAGGTCACATTGCAAATCACCCTCAAGAGCTGGGCAGCTACAGCAGCTGTTTTTTCAGTGCCGCTCAGGGACCTTGTCATTCCCCCCATTTTTTTCAGCTTTTCTGATACATCCAAGAATTTGCCCCTCTTTTCCTGTCTTTTCTTCAATAGCTGGCTAGTGGCTATTACAGGGATGATGCGTTTTAGGTAATGAGAACACAAAAATAATGGCTCCTTCAGTGTGTTCCTCCAGTACAAGCCTGAAACATGCTCAGAGATGTGGGTGCCATACAGCAAGTGAAAGTCAGACAGCACTGCACTGAAAGTTGAGAAGTTCCTTGAGATGGGAGCAGGAGGGTAATCTGTGTGTATGTGCTGCTAAGCTGTTTGCTGAGACACCAAAACTTCACTGTGAGCTATGAGGTGCTTCTGTCAGTCTCCTACTCCTTCACTCTGATTAGTCAAGTTGATGAAAGGGTTGGTCCAGAAGATAAAGCCCTGGAGACTTCCCACATAACTTAGGTAACAGGTAAGGACCCGGGCTTACTTCCGTAAGTGGCCCATCTTACCATGGGTTGCCTATGCAGTCAATGAGGGGTGATGCTTGTCTCTAAAGGACAATTCAGGTTTTGGGTGTGATGAGCCTGACCCAAGTGATAGGAGACAAGGGTTTGGTAAAGAAGCCTCAGACAGGAGCAAGCCCTCTAGCGCCTCTGGCTGCATCTTCAGAATGGGTCCAGAATGCTTTTAGCCTTGCACTGTTCCAGCATGATTCCACTTCTTCCTCTTCTTCATAATGACTTTTAAATGGTCCATCGATTATCTGGAAAAATTCGCCCTCCCAAGCTTTGACTTGAAGGAAAAATGCTGATGTATTGATGCTTGTTAATAGAATACATTAGAAAAGTAAATCAGTCTGTTAAAGGGGTATTAAATGGGAGAATGGTTTCCCTAACATTTTTAATGAACAGAAAATCCTGAGTCTCTTTAAATGTCAATAACATTATGCAACCATCTGTGCAGTTGACTTAAAAAAAATCAATTTATTTGTGTGTTTGATATAAATCCATCTTAAGATAATACAATCAAGATGTGCTGGCATCTTGATTCTCTTTTTGATTTATCTATGGAAAGACTGACAAAATAGGACCTGAAAGGGGTAATAAGGAGTTTCTTCTTTCCCCTCCCCACCATTCTTTTTTAAGATTTACCCTCAGACTGCTTTTATCTTCAAAGTGTTCTAGAAATCCAGTGCAATGTCAGAATACAGACTAGGTCCCAGGTAAACAAATGCAGCCAGAAGCCTGACTTTCACTTATTTATGCCTAGAATGTGCAATTCTTGTACCCGTGTTGGCAAGTCTTAAGTAGAACACTCTTGCTGATTCCAATGGCAGTAAGCACTCAGGGAATCTAAAAATCACTAAAGGAATCACTAAAGCGAAACTTTAATAATAGCGGAAGTGAGTAGGGTATGTCCATTATCTACCATATTAGTGATGTCTCTGTTGGCAATTATGTTATTTTATTGTATCTGTATGCCTGAATGTGAAATAATTTGCTCCAACCAACACCTTTTTCTAAGGTAGACTGTAATAGGTACCAGAATCCGAATATGTAACTTAATTTCAGGTCCTTCCTTAATATGCGAATTTTATCCTTAGGTATACTTCCATGTCTTTATGCATTGAGAAAACATGGAATAGTACTGCAGCCTTGAGTTGAGCCTAATGTGAGGCACGACCTACAACATCAGAAACTGCTTTTCCCATAGCATGCTTCTTGTTCTTGGGTCTCCCTAAACCAGTCCTCTTGTGAGAAAAGTTTGCATGCCTTGACACATCTGTTGAACACAGCGTGGGGTTCAGCCCACCGTCTTCAGTCAACTAAAAGTTAGGTGTCTTAAGCTAGTTTTCTGGGTTCCTCCCACCATACAAGGAGAAAGAAAGGCATCTCCAGAGGACAACAGAGAAAGCCTTAGGATGTGATATACCACCTTCTGGTGGTATCCATCTCCTGAATACTGCAGAAGTCAGGAGGTGGCTGAAGCCTTGGACCCTGTCTATTGGAAAGATCCTCAGCTTGTGTAGGTGGCCGAAGCTCCCAGAGTTTAAGCCAGTATTTCTTTTCATATGTGGAAGATTGCTTCATTTCTTAGCTCATTTCTTAATGAAATTCTGTGACCTCTGGTTAGGTGACTTGAAGTCAGAAAGGACATTTATTCCATACAGTGGAAGAGCCATAAAGGAATCACGGCAGTTGCTAAAAACCTAAATGCAGTGGATAGCTGTGTTTCTGGGACTCGTAACACAAAACTGTGTGTGGAAATTAAGAGACAAATTATGTCTCTTTGCTGAAACTCCATGAGGAACAGATTTTATGTACTGATTGTACTTTGTATTACCTTGAATTCAAGAGTTTCAGGTAAACGGGATATATTTATTTAAGTACCTTATAAATTTTGGGGAATGAGCTCAATTTAAAGGGGTGTCTAAATTTAGCTGTAGCAGTAAATAGTTCTAATAATGCCCCAGTAGCACACGTTTTCTTATATATTTCACAAACTCAAGGTTAACTGCTTCAGAAGCTCTTTGGATGGACAATTTCTCCTGGAGTTAACGTTGTGACTGCCTCATAACTGTATTGATAGCTATCACAATTACTTTTTAGTCTTGAAAGTGGTGAGCAATTCTAGCAGTAAACAGCAAATCTCTCACATTAATCTGCTGACTATTATCCTGCTGAAATAGTTGGGGAAGTTCCCTTGAAAACTAATGCTGAATTCCAAAACTACGCTGTTCACTACGGCAAATGACTTTCTGCTGGTTGGACTCAGCTTCTGGACCCGCTGATAGGAAAGCAACCTAATTAATGGGAAGTTAAAAGAGAACGATAACAGCTGAAGCGGGATTAGTAGTGTGAGCTTTCACCCTTATTTCTCTATGGTCATCCTAGAGAAATAATCTGTTATTGGAGCAAAGGACATGATACAGGCATTCCAAATATTCCATCTGATTGATATGATTTGGAGTCTGCTATAAAGAAACATCTGATGGAACAGCTGCCAAGCATCCCAAGAGCTCTAAGTATTCAGGACTTTCTCAGCTTCCAAATGACAAGGTGTTTTCTTCTACAGAGGTGACTGGGAATCTTTCACTTAAAATGAGAAGAGGAGGAATAAAAACCTTATGGAGTGGTAAACCTTGCAGCTACAGACCTAACAGCTAGTACCCTAGGGAGAGAGACAGCAGGCACCCAATTTTACCCCCCACAATGTCCCATGGTGTGCAGAACCAGATCAGATGATTTAGAGCCATGAGTGCATTTTAACTCCCCTCCCACCCAGGTTGGACAGGCTGGTCTCTGTACTACATGCGACCATGACTTTTTTTTACAGGTGCTGCCTTTGCAGAAGGAGCTTAAACACCCACCAGCCCTTCAAAGCCAAGATCTTGCACTTCTTGAGCACCTTGATACTACAGCTGCCCCACAGAAGAGCAGAGGTGGTTGTCCATCTCCCGTGTTCTTCTGAAGCATATACACTACATTAAACCGTTGTGAGCCCCTCCAGCAATCTGGCAATTGGCAGTCCCGACTGGCAGTGCTGTCATCATCTCCAGTGCACCATGTATGTGTTGTTCTCGTCCTGCACTGTAGGCACTGGTGAAAGCAGTGGAAGGGATCCTTCTGCAACAGACAAGGCAAATAAGTTGCCCTTTGTTGACAAGGTACCTTCCGGAGCAAGCCCTGGCATCGGGTGTGTACCTCCCAGGAGGGAAATGACCTGAAATTGTTCCGCTCTGCGGCTTTCTGAGAGCCCCAGTGCCTGTGCTAGCTCTAAGAAGGAAGGGCAGAAGGGTAAGAATTCAGCCTGTTTCCCTGTCTCTTGTCCAGATTTTGTTGGTGGAAGCTAGGTGGCAAGGAGAGAGGGGAGGGCCGGTGATCTGGCTGGTTTTAAAGACCTTCACAGATCCTTGGAGTACATGCAGGAACACTCATGTTTATTCTGGATAAATCTAAATAAATAAATAACAAGCAGTACGTAATGACCCAAGTCTGTCCAAGGAGGTGGATTAACAAGAGTTGGAGGTAACAGTCTCCATCATTGCTCTTTACTCTTGATGGATCTCCGACAGCAGGCACCAGGTCCTGTCTGTGCCTTGAGGGGAGGGGACCAAAAGGAGTCTTTGCCTGTTGCAAAACCTTCTGTCAGGGGAATGAAAGGACATACCGTCCTGTTTCCCTAAGCAAGTAGTGGTCTCTTCTATAGGCAACTGAGAGGTCAAGGTACCCTCTCTCCTGGCCATGCCCCTCTCTGGGATGTTGAGAATTTGTTTTGCTTGTATGTAGCACTATGAGATTGCCTCCCAAACCTTAGCACTCCCTGCTTGGGATTTGTTAGATGTACTCGCCCCACACTGCACCCACCGACAGGGAACATCCTTCCCTCCCCGCTTGTCCTGGATTTTGAAAGAGCCAAGCTCACAGGTATCTTCAGACTCCTTTCAGAGACTGCAACATGCTGCCTCTCCCAGTGCGCCTGACAAGGTGCCCCCCGCCGTGACACACTTCAACCACAGCTTTCTGCTACCTGTGGAGATGCCTTTCCCCATCTTCCTGAACGCATTTCTCTATCCAGTGAACAGCATTGCCAGGAGACCCCTTCCAGCCTGCACAGTCAGGGCTGGGTGACCAAAGTCCCTTCACCTTCCTCCACATGCCTTCGTGTCCCTCCCCCTGCCCTCCAGAAACACTCTGTCGCTTTGCCAAAGAGCTCTCCCCATTTGCCATTTCAGGTTTCAGGTTTGGGCTCTGAGTCACAGGCTGAAGGTATCCACTCGGGTCCTTTTTCAGCTGCAGCATCAATATGCGAAACTATGTGTACACTGATAATAAATTGTCTGAAGCTGTAGCCTTCACTGTGCTGTTTCATATTGTTCTTTGAGATTTTGAGTATCATGAGTTCAAGCTTCTTACCCATACAGTGTGAGACACCTCTGCCTAATGCTTGTGGGATCGTCTCTTTCTTCCAGATGCAACCCCACAACATCTCCTGACCAGCCGTAGTAATTACTGGCGAGGCAGATTTTCTTTTCAAACTTGTGAAAATCTCGTGAAAATGGAATGGAAAAAAAAAAAATTATATCCACTAGCTAGAAATCAAATACTTGCCCAATAGGGCAGACACACCACACTGTACAGTAAGTGTCTGAGGGACCACATGCACAGTTTGTACAGCCCTGTATAAACTTACAGCACTATATAAAAATAATAATAATAACACCCCTTTGCCTGCATTATGTCTCAGCTGTTATATATACTAATAAGGATTTTCAGTTATATAAATCTAACCTGTTCTTTACTAAGTATATTATTTGTAGATTCTCTAATAAATCAATACTTTACACAAGCAAAAACCTTAAAGTTAATGTTAGAAAAAAGTGCCTTATCATCCCCAGCAGCTCCCGAAACCCTGCAATGCAGGCTTTTATTATTTCTGTAAAAGAAAAAAAAAAAAGAAATCAATAGAGATTCCTCGTGCGTAATCCTCAGCAAGATTAGCACTTTGTCAACCTCTGTTATAATCTCCTGGAAAGCAAAAAGAAGAAGGGGGGGAGGGGGGAGGAGAAAAAGAAAAGAAGTCACAAGGAAGCCAAGAAACGGGAATTTGTTGGGGGTGTTCACTATGCTTCTGCTAAAGAATTTTTAAAGTGCGACTGATCTTCTCGGCTTGGTGCTCAGAAATCGTGGAGACTCTTCTCGCAGTTGTTGGAATCCGAACACGTGTAATTGAAAGAGAAACCTTCCAGGTTTGCCAGCAGTTAAGTTTCCTGTTTTAACAGCTGATTTGGGGAGTAGATCCAAAACTCAGCCTAGGCCCTGCACAATAAAACCGAAGGCAGAGGCTGAAAGACCTGAAATGCTGAAGATTTTGCTGAGTGTTGCAGAGCCTGACTTTTGGGCGTCTTGCCCTGTGGACCAGGGGGGGGGGGGGGTGTCCCGGGCAGCGGGGTGGGAGCCAGCCCTGCCTGGCGCGGAGAGCCGGGTGCTGCGCGGGGACCTGCCTGGAGCCAGTTAGAGAGGGCATTTCAGGTAACATCTCAAAACCCCGCCGCAGAAAAATTCACGAGCAATGTTGCAAGCTCCAAATAATGGATCACGGGCTGCAAGGGAAGGACAGGGAGGGACAGGAATGGGTAAAACCGTGCGTATGCAGGACACAATACGGTATGTCACGCTGTATCTATTATTTCCCACACAGCTGCAATCACCCATTGATTAAATTCACAGATGAGCTGCATGAAGAAATAATCCAAACACGAGAAAGGAGGAGAAGTAGTATTAAAGGATCAAGAGAGGCCAGAAACAGGCAGAAAATCAGCAAAGAAGGTTGGAACCACAACAAACAATTCATTGGGAATAATCACATTTTTCAGTTCAGGCCAAAATCAAAGTATACCGCAAAATGATGGCAGGACAGAAGGGTGGGTGGCAACGCTCGCTGGAAGCACTGAACAGAGTGAGGTACAGCGTACATGGAGGGCAGACCGCTGGAACAGTTGCATCTTGTACGAGAACATCCCTACTAGCTTCTCATCCGCAGGTGCCCAGAAAGCCAGCTTTGCTGCCAGCAAAGTTCCTTTTTCCAGACAGTAATTCCTAGAAAGCATAGGAAGTGCAATAGCAGACTACCAAGCTGGAGTTTAAACAAACAATTCAGCAGCTGCTTTCTATTTAGCCAACTGAGATCCTACTGGGTTGAGAAGTGTCATTGCCATTTAGTCTCGTCTTCCTAATGAAACCATCCTTGGCTCTTACTCAGCTCCACCTGACAGTGAAGAGTCAGGAGTTTTAATACAATGACTGATTTCAATGCATAATTTATTGAGAAAAATGGAAATGAACCTTCAAAATTTTCCTTGCAGTCCCTCTCACGTGAGCTTCCTTTTACTTATAGCTGTAGAAATGGCCTTCGAACAAAACCAAGAAAACTCTTCGGTGAAAAAGCACTGTATGCTAGCAAATTTCAAATCTCTGCAGCTGGAGAAGAAATATGCTTTTCATGCAGTTCCCATTTCACCTGAAAAATGTAAGGCTCAATGAAAAACAATCAGAGAAAGCTGAGGAGATTTCATGAGGAATTTGCATTCTTGAGATCCTCACGGGTTACCCATTCGTTACAGTTAGCAGGTAATGTGTACTTTCAGGTAATCATATATCCAAGCCTAAAACTTCATTCCACATGTAACATTAAGCCACTTTGGGGCTTACAGCTGATTAATAGTATTTAATAAACATGACTTTTATTGTTATATGGAACCCATTTGTTCTATATAATAGTAGTATAATGGAAAAAATGTGTATATTGGTTTTCCTTCCAATGTCTCTGCTATAAAGATGGAGCTCAAGGCGTAATACACTATAAGAATTGCTGAAGCAACAAAAAATAGGCTCCATCTGAGATGTGAATTGCCAAATAGAGGAGCTTCTTTCTCTTTGCTGGCTGTACAGAAGAATAAGCTCCTGACTATTAGACAGCCTAATGTATGAGTAAATTCTCTTGTAATTTTTGCTCCAGATCCGTGGAATTCCCCCAGACCAACAAACCTTATTTATTAAGCTCCTGACACTGGGATTCTGGACTTCTTACATAAAACTAGCAATAAAGACTTCTAAAATCTCATTAAAAGATTAACCTCCTATCACAAGCAGCCGGGACATTGCAAAGGAGTCTGCTGAGCTCCGAATATGAGAAGGTAGAGTAAAACCCAGGCAAAATTCTTCTCTCAGCACATTCCTTCAATAAATACTGTACAGCTTAGGATGAGACTCAGAAGGGATACATATCACCAAACATTAGCTATCTAAAAAACCAGGAGTCTATGTTCTCTCTACAACCCCCTCTACGCCCCTATAGGTGGCAATTCCGATCTTAGATAAGAGGAATCGTACTTAGAAAGGTCCCACTATTATCTGCTGACTGCAGAAGGCACTTTGGTTCCCGATCAAGACTAGACGGGGAACTCGGACACATTAAGCAAATTCCTAAAGTTCAGCTGGGATCAGTCAGATCCTGGTCACTGTCAATTACGGCACAGCTGTGGCTACATCAGGTGGACTTTGTTCTACCTTTGTCTTGAGAGCCTCCAGGGATGGAGGACCTCTGGACTTTGTTGGTCACACTGCTTTCCTGAGATGAGCTGGTTTTTGTCTTTCTGCCTGGGCTTAGCTGTTAAAGAAACAATTTATTAGATCTGTCATCTCATCTCAGCTTACCTGATATGTGTGTGCTGGCTTTGTATTCAGTATATTCAGTGCTGTCTGACTCCTTCATTTCTCTGTTGAATAAAGCCCAATCTTCTCAAATCAAGAAATTATTCAACTCTAATACTCACAATTTTCACTTACTTCATGGTTAGTTGGTTCAAGTTCAGAGGAAGAGCTGTGCTATTTCGTTGTGGTTGTTTGCACACACGTGATGCACCACTTCAAAACTGCACAGGAACCAAGGTTTTGGGAGTATTGAGGTACCCCAAGTTCAGCAATGCATTTTTATGCCTTTTCAGACAGTGGACCTTTCATTGCCTAGTTTCCTGTGCCAATACTCAAAAACAGTCTTAAAACTAGCTTCCTGTAACTTCACCTAATAAAAGGCAGGTGACAAGAACACCTGGAAATCTGAGGAAAAATGCTGTCATAAGTACAACCAAAGAAATTTAATTCAACGGTTCAAATAAATGTCTGCAGGCAGTTTCTTGTCGTCTGTCATTACTCCCTGAGCTAAGTGGCAGCGTGTCCTTTATCTGTTTGATCTGAAAAGGACTGGGTTTTCTCTCGGGAGATGTGGCCACACTTTCCACACATACGAAGTTTTCCATCAAGTTAAAGTTAGCTTGGGCAGCTTTCGAAGCTTATGTAAGATAATAAATGTGTTGTATTTTTCTTATTCTTAGATATTTCAGCCCATAAACCATCTTAACAGCAGAATCCCAGCATCATACATATTATTGTCTTCTTCCTGGGAAGATAAAGCACTATTCTGCTGTTAAGAAATCTTAAACTCTTTCAGATAATCCACAAACCCTTCTGATACAACAAGATTCATCCAGAAACTAGCATTAGTCATTGCAGTATATCCCATTTTTTCATTGGATCATCATCAAGTTGCTATGAGTAGCCTCAATGATTGCTGGTACACAGTAAGGCTACCACCAGACAGGGGGAGTAATCTGAGGATTTTATTGAGAAGAGATGTGAGAGGGGACACTCGTGTGCCAGGTAGCTAGGGCAAGTGAGAGGGTACCAAAAGACTTAAGATAAGTCTTATAAGATAACCTTACCTTATGATAACCTTGTCTTAAGATAATCTTGAAAGGATATCATCAAACTACTTCTTCTTTGTGAACCAGTGGCAGGTTACCCAAGTTTGACATGTCACCAGTACACGCAGCTGGGTAATCCTCTGCTATACCAAAGAAAGGCCAACAGAAGGAAATTATAAGGTAAAATTCAATCTCAAAAGGTTTAGTTAAAATCTGTCTTAATTCTTATGCTTGGGCTGCAGTCCTGATGGAACAAGACTTTGAGAGTTCTTACAGTAGTTCGTGGGAAGGTAGTTTGGACAACTATTAACTTCTGTGGGATCACACCTGTCAAAATCGTCTTGTTTCTCCCCTATGTTCAAGTTGATAGCAGCCAAGCACACAATGCACTGCAAGTCAAGCAATATTATTTTTTATCCTGAGCATCATAAGCTGTTTGTGAATCAAATCTTGGACCAAATATTCTACGTACACAGTCTTTGTGCCTTGAGACAAAACTGACTACAACTTATTATACAGCCATGTTCATAACATAGAACCTTCAGTCATTTTGGATCACATAATCAATTAACTTGCATTCAGATTTGGGCTGGACCTTGAAAGGTCAAAGAAAACAGCTACTCCTGTGACTGAACATATGGCTCAGTTCCCCAATGTTCATATGAACTCCCTCAGCTCATTCCAATGTGTGCTGGCAGTGTGCAGAGACACCTCTGCCCCTGCTCCGACCCCCATCCCTTCCCCTTGACCGTCAAGACCAAAGGCACAATTTTTTCCTCCTGAAGGTTGCTGTAGCTGAAGCTCCTATGAGGACTCACAAATCATGTCTGCAAATTTCCATATAAATAGCCTTTTGGTTAAAGGCTCTCCAGAAGGCAGACATGCTGCCGTCTCTAACAGTCATGTTACTGCTAATCTGAGGGGGGTGAGCTGATGAGCCAGGGCTCCAAACCCAGCAGCTGCGTTGCCCCAAAGGAAGCGGCTTCTCTTTTGCCCTACCCACACCTCTGTCCCTTCAAATTAATGAGTTAAAGACAGAGGAAACTACCTTTATCCCTACATACTCAGTAGTGGGCTGATGCCCGACCAAAGACTACTGTGGTTCTGCAGACTGGCTGATAGAAAACATCTCAGGAGATAAAGGACCTGCCAGTCTCTGGGAAATGACAGCTGCGAGGTTGTTCACTCTGTTCGAAAAGCAAAGATGAGAGAGCAAAAAGATAGAAGTGTATGAGCCCAGAGAGGGAAACAGAGAATTTTAATTACTTTCTTGTCCTCATTCTTCCTTTGCAGTCCCAATAACACCGTCCTTCAGTTTTTCTCCTCTGTGTAAGCCCCTCCACTCTCCATCAGCCTCCATAGCCCTAAGTGGTGGTGGTGAACTCTGTAGGAGGAGACAGGGGCACGCAGCGTGAAATCGTTCCACAGGGCGCTCAGGGAAGCACAAGCAGGCTGGTACAACTTACCCCATGAGCTGGCGTGGGAGGGGAAGGGCATTTCTTCTTCTTGATGGTCCTCACTTCTTTGGGACATGGTGCACCTGAGAAGCAGCCACTGTGTTCCTGCAGTTCCCAGGACTCCAGGAAGGAGAGGTCCTTGCATGATGTAGGGAGTTGTGCAGTGGCTGCTGTTCATGATTCCCCAGACTGGGCTTTAAGGGGGTGTTTAGCTAAACTATATAAATTTACTCATCCAGTGTCCGTCTATGATCTATTCCACCTCCCATTGTCCTTGCTTTTCTCTGAACCCTTCCAAAGAGAGTCCAGGGCCCATTTCTGCCCTCACCAATTCATAAGCAGTACCATGGGGCTGTTTAGGGAGTCTCCCCCTGATCTGCACAGGTACTGGAATGAGCCAGAAGCAGCAAGAGCAGAGTCTGAGGTTTCCGTGATCCTGGCTTTGGAGAAGGTGGGTGGCCAGAACCAGAGCTGAGGGAATAGATTTGTCCTGCTAAACTGGTTGAACATTTTCGTATGAACTATTTTCCACAGCAAGAAGTTAATTTCATTGAAATCTGCATCCAAAAAAAAAAAAAAAATGACTAAGACTAACCCTTCCCAATGTGGATTAGAGGGGTGTTTTGCTGTGTCACATTTCTGGGAAAAGGAAAAAGCGACTGTTTGTGCAGCCTGAAGATCAACTTTAAACAAACTGGACTTAAGGAAGGAGCAGCCTATTGCTGATGAAAAGGGGGAAATGAACCCCAAAACAGTGGAAAGGAAAGGCCGAACACTGGATTCACTGGCCATCAGCTCGGGTGGGAACAGAGGGGTGAAAACCTTTTACAAAAGGCAAAGACGAGACTTCAGGAAATAACAGGCCACTACATTTAACTTTGAGGCCTTGCTAATTGATGAGACAAATAAGATCAAGTCCACCACTAATATCTAAAGAAAATAACTTGGTGAGCAATACTGTAGGTGACAATTCTGTCAAACATGAATCAACGTCGATCAAAAACAATTTATTGAGGCAGATAATAAGCCAGTGGTACTGTCTGTGTGGGTTTAGTGGGGAGGAACACACTGAATCATTGGTTTAAATGAAGGTGGAGAAACGGAAAAACATCTTTTAGAGACGTAAAGGGCCACCCAGCACAGTATGGAAAGCTGCCTCTGTCCATGACACTAAGGACTGTTTTTTACCACTCCCTGCCACATCCAGCAAACTGAGGCCAAACAAACATCCCTGCACAGCCTGTGGGAGTCCTGTGCTAAATGCTTGGATCACCAAATCACCACGGGCTAAACCCCATCATACACATGACCCTGCAGAAAAGAGCCCTCTCCTGCTCCCACAGCCCACCAAGGCCTGGGTGCCTGGTCAAATTCCTTTCTTTTAAAGGATTGCTTTAAAGGATAATTGTCCTTTGGTAACTCAGATTTTGGCCTTGATTCTGGAAGACGTCAACAGCCTTCCTAGCTCATGGAAAAAGCTTGCCAGAGATATGCAAAATAATTAATTTTACAGCTTGTAGAAACCTACTACATTGCTTTCATCCTTGAAAGAGAGAGAAGCTATCCTGATAATATTGCCCTCGTGTCTCCCACTGCAGAAGGTCTGAGCGTTCATGGTATCCAGTTGGCACAGCAGTGAATTTTTCCTTTTAACCTGTTACTTCTTGAGCAAGGACATCTTCCTCCCTGAGCTCAAAACACAAAGGACTTCCCTTTGAGACTCGTTGTTAGTGGTTCATTCCTATCTCTCACTACATTAATTGCACCGGAAGGGACTGCGTAACTTCATATACAGAACCCAACAGTCTGGTGTCTTCTGGTGCTCCCTGAGGGAGACTCATAGATCCTCACAGATAGAGACATTGAGGTGCTGGAACATGTCCAGAGAAGGGCAACAGAGCTGGTGAGGGGTTCTGGAGGACAAGTCTTATGAGGAGCAGCTGAGGGACCTGGGGGTGTTCAGCCTGGAGGAAAGGAGGCTGAGGGGAGACCTTCTCGCTCTCTACAGCTCCCTGAAAGGAGGGGGTTGCGAGTGGGGGTTGGTCTCTTCTCCCAAAGAACAGGCGATGGAACAAGAGGAAACAGCATCAAGTTGCACCAGGGGAGGTTTAGATTGGCTACTGGGAGAATTTTCTTCCCCAGAAGGGTTATCAAGCATTGGAACAGGCTGCCCAGGGAAGTGCTGGAGTTGCCACCCCTGGAGGTATTTAAAAGGCGGGTAGAGGTAGTGCTGAGGGAGACGGTTTAGTGGTGGTTTTGGAAGTATTGGGTTGATGATTAGACTTGATGATCTTAAAGATCCCTTCCAACCCAGACAATTCTATGATTCTATGATCCTGTGACCTGCAAGAGTTTTTGCCTCATTCTTTCTCTCCCAAATTATAATCACCATCCATGTTTGGACAGAGCATTTGGTAGCACTTTTTCCAGCCCTGGTGTAATCTCCCTCCGCATCTCTGAAGTGGGAAAGAACATGACTCATGCAGAAACCAGCTATCTGAAAACTACTGCTTGACATTTAAATAGCAGGAAATATATCCTCAAAATCACAGCATTGGCTTAAAAATTATGACTATCAAATTCCCTGATGGTGCTGGTGTATACATTGGCAGAGTGAGGCAGGGTGAATGACCATCTGGCAATGCCTTGATCTCCATGAAGTACCCACCAGACAGGGGGAGCCTGGGCTCTTAGGTTGGGTGGCCAAGCTTTGAGAAAAGCGTGCTGAGATTTCCCTGCAATCACAGGACAGAAAAACCTGCCCAGTCTTGAGGCCTGCACTACATCACGAGGCTGGACCATGCTGCACCTTGGGAAGTTCTAAAGATCTCCAGATCAACCTGAATAAATTAGACTTGAATCAGCCTTAACATGTTTGTCTGAACATGTGAAACATGTCTGTTTGGATCCACAACATTACAGCACACTGTGGATGAATTTAACTTGCTGCAGCCCTCCCCGTGCAAAGCATGTTCAGAGCAGAAGTGTGATTCTCCCTCTCATCTTCTTTAGGTGTTAACTTGAGTTATTACCTTAAATAAGTTTAAATCTTTCAGTCTGTCCCTCTGAAGCCAGACTGGCTCCTTGGTTCTCACTTTTTCTTTCTGTCCTGCTGGTGGAATTGTAGTGGGACTTTGCTTCACTAACTGAGGAGTGTGGTCTTGTGCAAAGTGCTCATGGGGACAATGAATTTGTGAAGTTCTCGCTTGCAAGATCCCTCAAGACTCAAGCAGGGTGCAACCTGTCAATGGGCAGTTTGGAGGTGTTTTGTTTTCCTGTTCTCTTTTTTTAGGTTCGGCAGTTTTAAACTGTTTTCTGTTCTTCCACCAGAGACAAAAGGTGATCCCCACTTCCCAGCTACTCTTATCCCGTTCAGACAGTTCTGCTGGGGTGTCTAATTGTAAGAACATTCATATTTTCTCTACGAAGCTTTGAGTTCAAAAAGTCACCCCCGTGGAAAAGAAAAGGGAATGTATTTGCATTTCTGCAGGCCCATACATGTCCTCAGTAGGAATTTCAATTGAACATAAAATGATCTCGTGGCCTATGCAAATGTAACGGACAGATAGAAATTCTGTTCTCATTTCCCTGATGTGGGCAAATCATGTGTTGCCCTATTAATGAACGCTTGTACGCAGATAGTTAGCAGTATGACCATGGAAGACAAATTAAATAGAAGCCCTGATCCAACAGGGTCAGGCCACACATCAGCTTCTGTCTTGCTGCATGCTCTGACAAGGGAGCACGACCACTCGCAGCACCCTGCAGAAGTACAAAGCACCTTCTGGCCAGAGATGGGTGGAAGGACCATGTGCTGGAGGTAGAGGTAAGTGGAGGAAAGGACTGGTGCTGGCCCAGCACGTGGGAGGAAATGTCACCCAGATGGCTCACAGAACGGTGCAGGATCACAGCAGGGAAGTGAGCCTTCCCAGAAACAGCTTTTCCTCAAAAAACATAGATGTCTTCAAACTAATGCTGCTCGTGGGAATGTACCAGTGTCAACACGTTCTTAATAGGGAAACATGTCTTGGCACCTAGATGGAATTTCTCGTCAAAGATCAGAGGAAAGGAGAGAGCTGAGACTTGAGCAGAGATGGTTTTTTGAGCCTTGTGGTGAGAGCATTCACCTTCTGTAGAGGTTCAGTCCTGTGGGTTCAAGCACAGCTACTCTAACCCGGGAGGAAGGCTGCTGGTCAGGCTGCATTCTTGAAGTGTTTAAGATGATTTTGCTTACCAGCTGCTTGCTGAAGTGTGGCTGCACCTCCTAGGTACAACAGGAACCCTGGCTGGTACCAACCACCTGTCCACCATGTTCTCCACCCTGAAGCTCTCGGTTTTGTCCTGCCACAGCAGTATTTCTGGACCAATTCAGAGAAGGACAGAGTTTAGTCTCAGTGGGTCTCATAGAAACGTGCAGAGAAAGCCTGGTTCTGCAGGGAATAAGGGGTAAACTTATTTTATACAAATGATTAGTCAAACTGGATGCAGAAATCCTTGCTCCATAGTTTCAGCTGATACCTACACACCAGTGACTGCATGCTTAGGATAATTCTTTTGGTCCCTTTATGGATAAACTTAATATAAAACAGCCTCATTTCTTATACAGAACACTGATTTTCAAAAATGTGGGGTTTTTTATTATGTACAAGTGAGTGACATGGCTTTGCTTGGGGCATTTTTGGCTTCCAAGAGGTATTCAAAGTAGTAATATGAAGTGATTTGACAGGTAAACCATTGGTGCTACATCTGGGATTAATAACACACGGTTTTTTGCTTGCAGCCTCCTGCTCAGCTCCATGACTTTTCTATTATCTACTTGAAATACCAATCTAAGAGAGCTCTTGAGTTAATTATTTGTTTTCAAGTCTTGTAGAAATAACTCTATTGTTATCTGCTATGGTCAGAAATAGATGCCACACACAGTTAGACCATGCTGGTGAATTCATACCCTTTCCAAAGACCTATGAAGCCTAGCACTGAGGGTTTAATGGGAAGCTGTTTTCCACTGGGCCAGGGCATTTGTCTTAGCATGGGGTTACATTTATCCTATGGGAAGCACAAAGCTTTAGATAAGATGAGAACCTCTAATGTCAGCCATTGTCCTACAAAACAGCAGCCTAAATAACAATGTTAGAAGCATCACAGAACCACCGAATCACAGAACTGCTGAGGCTGAAGGCATCTCTGGAGACCTTCCAGTCCCAACCCCCTTCTCAAATCAGGGTCAGCTGGAGCAGGTTGCCCAGGACCACGGCCAGCTGGGTTTTCAGTATCTCCAGGGATGGAGACTCTACAAGATCTCCGGCAACCTGTTGCAGTGTTTGATCACACTCACAGTAAAAACAGTCTTTTCTTATTTTTAAATGGAACTTCCTGTATTTCAGTCTGTGCCCATTTCCTTTTTTCCTGTCACTGGATAAGAGAGAGAAGAGTCCAGCTATGTCTTCTTTACAGCCTCCCCTCGGGCATGGATGCACATTGATAAGCTGCCCCTGAGACTTCTACAAGCTGAACGCTCCCAGGTCTTTCAGCTTCTCCCTATACCAGAGATACTCCAGTCCCTTAATTACCGTCATTGCCTTGCTCTGGACTTGCTCCAGGATATCCCTGGCTATCTTTTACTGGGGAGTCCATCACTGGATCCGGCACTACAGATGTTTATCGCCCATGCTGAGCAGAGGGGAGGATCACCTCCCTCAGCTTGCTGGCAGTACTCTGCCTACGCCAGTCCAGGGTGCCATTGGCTTTCTTTACTGCAAGGGCACAATGTTGGCTCACATTCAACTTGTTGCCCGTAAGAACTTCCACATCCCTTTCTGAAAAGCCACCTTCTAGTCAGTGTCCAGTCTGAGAAAATGCTATTGTCTGGCTGGCAGGAGGAAGCAGAGCTCATCTCGAGCAACTTACGCAGGTTACCAGACCCCAGAGACCCAGCCGTCTGCGAGCCCACTGGGAATCCCGGCAAGCAGGAATCCACCTCAGCCCAGCCCCAGCACTGCACCCTCACTGCCTCTCATTCATGTCAAAAGCAACAACGCTCCTTGCCAGCCTGTCCGGCGGCTGAGGTCAGCGAGCTCGAGACGGGTCCATTAGGGGAGATTATTCCACGTTGCGCATTTACATTTCCCCCCATTTGCAATGCTAGCTTCCTTTTATTCCAGTTTAGTATTCCAGAAATATTATGATTTATGCAACCAAATTTCTTTGATCTGAACCGGCTCACAAAAGCTTTCAAGATGTTTTGCCTTTGCAGTCTGTGAGTGGGAGTTGCAGCAGACAAGTTCAGGGGATGGACGTGCATCTTTTAGCAAGCGGTGACAGCAGGGTCCTTCGCTGCAGTTATTGCTTGGTAGGTTACTTGATTCCTCTGAATGAGAACACTTAAACATAGGACTTTCTGTCACTGGAAATGTGTGGCCCCTGGGGGGGGGCCAAAAACTGGTTAAGCAGAGCTGCAACGTTTGAGTATTGCTCACCACAGGAATAGCAATTTTTCAAGCAGGAGCCGTGTGTGTTTAATGAAAGCCCCTGAAGAGATTTGGGGTCATTCCACAGAATGAGTAAGTCCAAACCTGAGAAGAAAAGGATTAATTCAGCGAGGAGGAAGTCAGAACCTTTCACTGCAAGAGAGGGACCCTGCGTTACCCCTGGAATGCTAATTAATTCATTATAACTAACTTGTCAAAACAGTGGTGTTGGACAGATTTTCAAACCCAAGAGCTGGCCAAGGTCAGTCATCACGAGACAGGTATTTTGCACCTTGTTTGTACTGAAGCCACAGTGCCCTGTACACGTGTGCCCTGTGGCTGAGCTGGAGTTAACCACGACTATTCCGATGGAAGTAAATGTAAACTCAGCACCAGGTCATCGCATTAATACCATGCTTGAGATCTAGTTTGGTGACTAAAGAGAAATACGCAAGTCTGATTAATTTTTCTTTTACTCTATGGCGTGTTCAACTGTCATCATGTCCTTAACGGCTGTCAGCGAGCACCGAGGTGGGATCACAGACCTAACAGGTCGAGTTTAAGACTGTGTTGGAAGAAGCTGAGATCTGATGTCTGTGGCCTTCAAGGTGTGTCCAGTTCAACAGAAGCTTTAGTGCTCAC
This sequence comes from Vanellus vanellus, assembly GCF_965231255.1. Classification (NCBI taxonomy): domain Eukaryota; kingdom Metazoa; phylum Chordata; class Aves; order Charadriiformes; family Charadriidae; genus Vanellus; species Vanellus vanellus. The sequence goes on from NC_138922.1 coordinate 1,998,599, forward strand.
TAATGCTGCATTATACGGTTCATGTGAGTAAGGAATGCACTGGCCCATGTCTTGCCATCTCAAAATTACAAGGCAGGTACTCATTGAACTATCTAAATGTGTTTTGCTTAAATCCTTTCAGTTCAATGACATATCCTACTGGGTCCCTGCAGTGAACGTTAGAGCTATACTTCATGGTGGCTGCAGGGCAAATGTGAACGTCCAAAACAATTATCGCAAGAGCAAGGAAACAATTAATATTTTATTACCTTCTATGAGATGAACAACTGCAATGGCAAACTGGACCTACAGACTCCTGGGCTGACTAAAGGACAAAGTAACTTCTGTACGCAAAGTCACCAGTGTAGGTAGGAAAGACATGATCTACTGTAATGCAGAATTTCTATTCTCTAAAAAAGTATTAATATTGGCTGAAGAAAAAGTTTCAACACTACAGGGTCTGTCCTAGACATTACGTAATTGGTAACAGAAAGATTTCATATCAGACTTAATAACAAGTGTGTGGAATAATAATAACAATTCATGTGGGGAAGGTATAAGAAAGTAAATAAATAAAATAATGTTAAAGTTAATAGCATTAGCAAGAGCAATAGCAACAGCAACAGCAATAGCAATGTACAGCAGAAGTCCTGAAGCTGAGATTGCCTTTGAGTCCTGTATGTGCTGATGTTCACAGCTGGTAGGAATGAGCACTGTGGCTTAAGCCCATTTGACTTAATACTAATGAGGATTTGCTAGTTTCTTGCTTTTGGGGTCTTTTTTCAGCATGGTACTTAAGTGTGTCCTTAAAAACAATCCAGCACTTTCCTGAGCCAAACTCCACTTTTAAGAGAGAGCCTTTATGCTGTCGTACCATCTCTCTAGGTTATGATCAATGAATTTTGTGAAAAGCCCAGTCATTTGCAAAATTAGTGCCTATGGCACCTCAACAGACAAATAAGAACGTGGACAATGAACAAAACTGAATGCAAAATACTCTAAAAACTAATAATCAAGTAATTCTGGGGCTTACTTTGGTGCATCAAAGCAGTTTATCTGTCAAGGTACGTTTTAGCAACAATGAGACTGTTTCTGCCACTTCCTGTTATGAGCCTCATAATATATTTCAAATTCAGACTACTCCTCTGGACAGCGTAGAGTCAGAATATTACACAGCTCAGTGAGAATTTGAATCCTAGGAATAAGAGATGCTAAAAATTCATTCGGTTTCATCTAACTACTGCTGACTGCGATCTGTGTTCAAATCCTTGAAGTCTAATTTTAATTAATAGGAATTATTGCTTAATATTCAGCCTGAAATTTCATCGTGTTTCCCTCTTTCCTTTTTTGGAGCTTGTTGAATATTCATTGCCCTCCCTGAAATTGCATTAATCCAGGAGAAGTTTTTCCTCTTGAAACGAGGATGGATGTGTGCTATGAGTATCAGTAAGATAGCGGAGCTGCCTCAGGAAGCCAGGCATGTAAAGGGTCCTCTATTTTCTTCCTTTAGCAGCCCCAGAGATCCGAGGCCATCTTCTTGAGTATCTCTGCATAGGATGTCTGCCACCAGTGGCAAACAGATAGTGACAATCTATAATAGAAGGTGAAGGAAGGAGGCCGGGAGGGTTTCCATAGTGACTAGTCCATCATCAGAGTCCGTGGGTGGAAATGAAATATCTGACATTGCGAGAGTTTCCACCACTATGAATCTCATACAGTTATGCATGTGCTCAGGTAGCTCCAATATTGGGTGACAGAGAGAAAACTGCTGTGCAAGAGATCTTGTTTGCTGTATCTCCTCACATTTGAGTTCACTTCCACCTCTGTAGAAAGGAAAAATTGCCAGTGAAACAAGAAATTCTCAGAAGACTGATACTTTGATATGCAAGAATTGCATCTGAACGGATGAGGGATGCAGGCGGCATTGAGGCACGGTCTAAGCTAATTCCCCTGTCAGAATAGGAAAAGCCTGAGTTGGGGCTGCCTGGAAAGAGTCATGGTGGCAAGCGAGAACATCTGTCAGTCTCCGCAGAAGAGGAAAGGCTTCAGGGAAGGTAATCATGTAGGACCTACAACAACCGAAGTCACCAGACCCGATCACAACAGGACTCCCCCCAGTTTGGCTTCCTGTCCGAACAGGGGCCGGTAACAGATGAGGAACCCCATGGTGGATAATTATCGAATAAAGTGCCTGGGGAAAATGTTCTCTTTGAACTGCATCAGTTATTGGTAGTTGGCTTGTGCTCTGAAAGATAACAGATTATGACCCAGAAATATTTCCTATGCGTATGCACAAGGTAAATGGTGAAGTTAGGTTGATGGTTGGACTTGATGATCTTAAAGGTCCGTTCCAACCTAGACAATTGTATGATTCTAAGTGGAGCTTGCATAAGTGTATAAACAGGTGTATGAACGGACACACAGCACGTTTGAAAAGCCTACATATGTAATGGAATGCGGGCCGACGGGCTAACAAATGTCACGCAGGTTTTCCTAATTGCTATTTTAATCATAGCATGCACATGTGCAGCAGTTTGGATGTGCATGACTTTTCCTTTCTCGGTCCTGAGTCTTTTCGGCTCTCCGCTACCCTGCATTAGGTGGCTTGCACGGAAATTGTGCACAGACTAATTTCCTTGGAAAGCCTTTTACCTTGGCTGTCCTAATAAAAATGCATCGTCTGCAAGCGTTGCCATGACTCAGTGAGGGGGAATGGGCAGCTCCACCTGGGAGCGCACTGTCCCAGGGGTGGGCATGAGTTCTCCCCACGTGAAACCTCAGGGCAGACGTTTCCAGCTAGGGTAAGTGATAAAAGTCCGTATTGACAGCCTGTCTCATGAAACATAATTTGCTATTCCTTCTAGTTCTGTAAACCTGGATAGCTACTGCACCTTGGTCAATAAACCTTGATGTTTACCTCAATGATTGTCAATATTTATGCCATTATAGCATGATTCAGGGGTCAATAATCCCAGGTTCTTCTGCAGCAGGAAGCTTTAGGTCTGAAATCAAGCAGGCCTTTCATGATAGATTTGTGCAGTACTAAACTCTGCAGGAGTCTCAGTAATGTCATACAGATAACAGCATACTCTGTTTTGCAAATTCTCTTTTTGTATTGGTTGTAAAAGTATTGTGCTTTATTTTACTTTATTGCTTTTAATTCTAAATTCACATCTTATCTGAACTTAGAGTTCGTATTGTTTCAGGGAGAGACAAGCACATCATTTTGAAGCATTTTTCTCAGAAGCAAGTAATAAGCTTTCTTCGCTTGAAAAATCCTTGGGGGAAACTGCATGTGCATGGGTCCTTTGCACAGTCAGACAAGAGAGGTGGACCATGACCTCCCCCCCTAGTTAATTCTGTCGGGCAGTGGTAGCCTGGAGGGAACAAGAAGTCCTGCATCACCTACAAGGAGCCTCTTGTACTTCCTTCCATCCATGCAACACAGAGAGAACTGAACAGAGCAGTGAACGGGCAGTGAATGGTGTGTTAAATGGTCCCAATTATCATATCTTAGTTGGTCATGGTGATGGAAGAGACAGAACAGCGGACCTGGATCTCAGCATCCTGTGGGAAGGTACGTCACGCTGGGACTCTCCTTTGGCCCGTGTAAAACAGGGTGCAAGCAAAGAAGCAAGGTGGGACCATGAATAGGGATGACATATTTTCCTTTTTAAAATGTTTTCTTATTGCCAATTTCAATTTTCTGGCAAAATGGGATATTTACTTTTTTGCTCAGAAAAGGGCTTTCTAATGAAAGTCCCTCATTTTCAGTTTTTCATCAGGAATCCACATTACCTATTATCTGCCACTTTTTCTTCCCCTATTTCTGAGCCATTCAATGTGCAGCCGACCAGTCATAGTGAGCTGGGACCAGCACACAGACCTGCCACACTGTCTTCCTCTGTGGACCAAAAGAGGTGGGAGTTCTTCAGTTTTCCTGGGGCCATTCACATAGCAACTTGCTGATTCGTGACATCCTATATAGAGATATGAAGGATCTTTGACATACTGCTTCTTCCTCCTTATCCCTGCAGGTGTGACACAGGCTGTCACCTTCAAGACATCTTTTTCCTTATCTTTGGAAATAGTCTTTTTTTTTTTTTTTTTAATCTTTTGGAAATAGTCTGAAAATCAGAAGGGCAAACAGAGGTTTTCCTCAGCACAGTTTGGTCTGTTGCGCCCTCAGCAGCCCTGGAGATATCCCAAAGCTCCTGCTGTCTGTCCCTTTCTGGTGGACCCTTGCAGTTTTGCAGGGTTTTTTTCTACGTTTTTTTTCTTAATGTGTCTTTTTTCATCTCCTGGCTAATGAGACCATGTTCACCACAGCAGGTAAGGTCACTCTCACAAGACTTTGCAAAGATCTTTAAGCCAACATGCAGGATGCCGTTGTAGCTCAGTTTTGCCTCACAGTTTTCTAGGACACGGCATAGCTGATAAGGTCACATAACATAAGCCCAGTCTGTGGGCAGCCAAGCATGGAACCGGAGGTTTCAGGGACATAACCTGTTTATTTCCTATCTCTTGTTATTCTCCCCTTGTTTCTCCTCTGTCTGTTTTGACCCAAGAGGACACCGGAAAGAGCTTTAACTAAACTTCAAACTGAAATCTTTAATTCACTCTTAAATGTGCTTGACTGTGGGTTTCTTTGTCAGATCTTGGGTTGGGGGGAGAAAAGAGAAAAAAAGAAGCAGCATTTCATTTTGGATTGACCCAAAAACCCCGTTTTTTAGTTCAGTCAGCAAACTAAATCATCAATTATTCAGCATTTTTCACATCAGCATGAGGGAGCCAGTGCTGGGCTTGGGGAGGGGTGTGGGAGGCCAGCAAGGTAACTGGGGTGAGAAGATGACACTGAGAGGTGTGAACCTGCTCCATGCTGAAGCCAGGTGGTCTCGCACAGCTTTTGCTATGGGACTATTTTTAACCGCTCCTCTCCTAATCTGGGCCAGGTAGCAGGTGAAAGAGATGAGGTGGGTGTGAGGTTCACAGCACTTCTGTTTGTATTGTGACATTGGTTTGCTGCTCAAGGAGAAATGAATCCTGCAGCTGTCCTCCATACTGGAATAGGTTGAAGTCTCCATCTGCTAAACTGAGCAGTTGGTTATATACATGGAGGCATTTTCTATGCTTGATTAGGTGTTGAGTCTCTCACTTTTTGTTCAAGAGGAAGTGATTAAGGAGGGGCTTGTTATCACATCCTTTAGGACAGAACATGGCGAGTGCTGAAGCTCTGAAGATGTGCTGCTCTCATCTGTGCTGCTTCTTGGAGGCTGGCCAGGCTCCAGCAAGTCCTCTCCAAGCAGGAGCCTTCAGATCAGTGTCTGGGTAGCCTCCAATCATCAAATCATGACTTGCCACTGAAACCCCTTCCTGCACCCTCTTTTTATCATGCCACATGGCTGCTTACTGGCTCTCTGTCACTTGAGACTGCTTATAAAGAGCCCTGAGCCAAATACCCTGCTACTCTTCTAACATGCCCTGGAGCTGGGGAGCACCCAAGTTGTCACCTGTTTCTGGGCATTGGAGGAAATCACCAGATATCTCTCCTTGGAGGTGATTTGCAGTCCCCATTTCATGTTGTGTAGGCATATCTTAGGCACATTCCCATTTCCACCATCAGCACTTCATCCTGACAGGTCTAAATACCTAAACCCAACTCTCTAGACCATGAACATCCTTGTGGACCATAAGCTCTGATTCCTGAAGGTGCTGCCAAGGGATCAGAAAGTTGCCGAGGAGGCCGCTTGCCCTGTATGTTGCTGACGTAGGTTAGTCTGTCTGTGATGGCCAACCACTGCCTCCAAGTGAGAGTTGGGGAGGAGGTGTCTCTGCCACTTCTTCTCTGCTGACAATTTCTAAGACCGCCTTGGTCGCCAGTGACCTTCAAAATGGGAAATGTTATTATGAGCGGAAGACACTGCAGGTACCATTTCTGCATCCTGAGTGCCTGCGAGACCCCCACACCACAATATCTCACAACTGGCTGCTACAGCATCAGTAAGGTCCAGAACTCATCGCACATGAGGCACTAACACAAAAGGTCTCTGGACACTGCTTCTGCTCGGGAGCTGGATTACACAACAAATTGATGGCCGTTTTAATCCCTACTTCCAAAAGATTTTGCTGTTTGTTCATTCTGACTCTATTTTCATGCCCAGCAAGGGTTGAAATTTCCCTTGGGAAACTGTAGAACAGGAACAGATTTCGTCTGTGCTCCATGTTGGCCCCAGAATTCATAGAGAGCCTCAGACGATCCAGGAGCAACGAGCAGGTTGTTGCCTGTACGGTTAATACTGACAGACCCTCGATCGTGGAGAGATGCACCTTGCAGCTACCCAGAGACAACAAACTGAGCAACTCCCCCTCTGCTGGAGGCTCAGGGTCCTTGACTGGGAGACGGTATGTATGTTCAAACCCTGAAATTCCTAGTTTCTTGGGTTATTAAACTCAAAGATTCTCTTTGTTTTGGTGATATTGGTGATATTTTTAAGAATTGGACTTATCTGTCTTGTGGTATTACATCAGATGAACACTTTTTTTGAAGTTGGGGGGACAAATTTTATCTCAATTTTTAGCTTGACAGAATTATCTGGGTCTGATTGAACAAGGTGTCCATGTTGGAATACTGTATCACAGGGAAAGCAGGTTGAAAGAGATATTTCTTTTCTTGCAGAAGCTGAGTTTTCCTTCAAGAAATATCAGGGGGAAAGAAAAGAAAATCGAAATCCAAATAATTTTCAATAACACTTTTTTTCAATTTCTGAAAATTTTGGCTGGTTGAAAATTCAATTTTCCTCCGCATAAAGCTATTCTGGAAATGTATTGACCATCTGCCACTGTGACACCTTTACACGTCACCATCTATCATTTACATTTCAGCTCTGCAATCTGGAAATTTAATCAGAGACTCTGAGCACAACATTATATCCTTCTCACTCCAAACCAATGGTTGCTTTGGGGGTCCATACCCAAAATCAAGAATGATTCATGTGTTTTATCAGATGGTTTCAAGTATTCTAGGGGAACAAAAATGCAATTATTGGTAAAAAATTTAGCTATCCTAGACTGAAAAAAAATGACAGTTCCTGTCACTGCTTGTGGGAGTTTTGACTATTATGTATGCATCAGAAAGCCAAGGGGTGGTGGATACTCCACTGTACCTTGTTTGGTATGCGACACTTCATAAATCTCATGGCGGGAGTTCTAATATTGGGTGTTGTCGCTTTTTTAGAATAGCCTGGCATAGGAATAAAGAAAGTTTATGTGTGCAGAAGAGTCAAAGATGTTCCAATATACGTATTATTAACAAACTTGGGCACTCATCTGATCTCATTTAGACCTGGCAAATTGCAGATTTTTATGCAAACAGACCTCAGGAGGGGGCAGGATGCAGTGCTTGCCTTGTACAGAAGCCGGACCCTTGCTCCTGACTGGGGGGGAGGATGGGTCCCACCAGGGAGCGCCATGTAGCACCCCAGAGAGGAGGCAGCCTGGCATCTCCACGGAGGAGGATGAAATAGAAAGTACATGGGAAACCACTTGGGTCTACATGATGTGTACAGGTGCACGCCCATGGGAGTGTGCTCTCAGCACGGCACTTGGGGAGACGGGATAAGTCTCGTGGGCTTTGCTTTGGGATGCCCAGGCTCAGGGCAGCTGGCAGCAGGGGCACTGGTCAGGCTCCTGGTTCCACTGAAGGCCAGTGAGGCCATGCCCAAATTGGAGATGGGAATCTCAGCATTGGCCGAGATCTGCCTGCATCACCTGCCTGCCACCTTCCACTTTTCACGATGGAAGAACAACAATAAGATCTCTAAATTCAAATCCCACTTCATTAGTACAGAAATCAGATATTTTAAAAATAACCCTGGAGAACATGCAGCATTAACAGCTAAAAAACCCCTCCCAGTTGTTAGGAAACCCCATTTTGGCATCTCCAACTAGGCAACTTTTTTGTCCAACTCAATTGCTTGAGAAGTTGAGAGGATTTTATATTCCTTAGGTTTCCTCTCCTGAGTTCAAAAAACATCAAGATTTTTAGAGAAGTCCTAGCTCTGTAGAAGGGTAAACAAGCACACAGCGACACCAGGAGGTTGCTGGGAAGGGGCAGTCTGGGAATCCAACTGAACTGGTATTTCCCAGTCATTTCATAGCAAGATCCATTATAAAAGTGTGTTCACAGCATCTCTTCCACACGAAGCAGGAGCCAAAACATCTACTGGCACCTTGGACTCCTATGCATACCGCCAGTGCAAAATGAACTTAAGACAACTTGTTTGCTTTTCCCCGCTGGCTTCAGGAGATCCCTGGAGTTCTCTAAGTCTTTGGGCCACTGGAACAGGTGATAGAAACATCACCTTTAGAGGCAATGCACAACCTACCAGATTTTGCCAAGGTTTTAGAGAAATGTGAAATCGTGACATCACCCCCCTCCTTTCCTCCACCTTTCTTGTTCTCCTGTTAGAGAACATGTACTAAAATAACACCTGTCCCAGTGAGGGCCCAACCTGTGCATCCTCTTAACGGGGCAGACAAGAGTGGACCAGGGAGACTCCCTAATGCTGGAAAGAGGACCATGACAGTGCCAAGACTCACACCCACATGTCCCGGGTCCGGGTGTTTTAACAAGAGTAGTGGCCTGCAACACAACTCACAAATATCTTATCCTCAGCAGAAAGACTCCACCACAGCCTCTGGTGGGGCAGGACCGATGGATGACACCAGCCTCTCACCCAGGTGGCGGTGTGTGCAGAAATTGTCAGTTCTGGGGTAGTGAATACGACAGTTGTTTTCAGATCTCTGAAGAGAAACGCCTCTTGTCTGGGACAGTTTTCCTCTGCTATCACCACTAATCCTGTTAATAGAAATTGCATCAATAAACCCAGCTCCTTTTGATGTCTTCCTCCCTAATCTTCATGGTGGATTACTGCAGTAGGTCACCTTGTATCCTCCCTTATCCCTGTTAGAGCATCCTCCTTTGAAATCTGTAATTATCTCTCTGAGATAATTGCCAAAATCATTTGCAGTCCTGGAGAGATCTTCAAAACCTACTTGTTTATGAAAGCAAATAATTCAGGTTAATCAAATATTGTGAGATTTCCACTCTGCCTGTCTAGGTATTTGTACATTTACATCTGCACCTTGGATGTTCGGCAACCGGCCTGCAAGACATCTTCACCGCAGGAGAGCGACAGGCAGTTGTTACAGGAGGGCAACTCGACCGCTTCAGTGCAAATCTCAGTTTCAGGAAAAGGCTCTTATCACTGCTGGATGGCTCTCGGTGAGCGGAGGGGTGTTGCTAGAAGAGGAATGGAGAGAGGCTGGGCGAGGGAGTGCTGAGCGTTTCCAGTGCCCACGGAGACCCACAGACGCCGCAGGTGCAGGAGTAACGCCGTGTGGTCGGTGGCTGCTTTCAGCATCACTTGACGTTGACAGACTGAAGGAGTCTGTGGGAAAACGTGTCTGTCTCAAGTGACAGGGAAGCAGTTGTTACAAGGCAAGAAACTGCAGGCACCTCCAGGCTGCCCCTCTGCAGGGGGACAGCTCTGAGCAGGAGAAAACCCTGCCACCACCTCAGACCGGCTAAGCTTCGGGTGTGCCAAGGGAAGACAGACTCCAAACAAGGACGCAAGCCCTGCCAGATATCTGCTGTAGCACAGCTGAGTCGAGCACAGGCACGTAGGAGCATCCTGGGGACGTGCATGGTCCCCATGGTGCTGTCAGTGTTCACAGCAGGGCTGCTTACTGCTGGGCTGGCCCTGGCCCGGGACCTTGTCTGGACTATCCTGCTTCTTGTGTCCTCTCCCTGCGTGGTCCAAGCAGGCTGTCCTGTCTGATGCTTCCCAGGGCAGCAGTTTGTCTGTAGGGGAAATCTCTGTGACTGTATCACAGAGCCACTGACTCGCACTCAGCGTCTGCTGCCCTCTGGGTACCTGACCCAGCCTTCAGCCCCAGGGCAAGCCAAGAAGTTGGACTAGGACCCCACCAATGGACCTTTCCAAACATGGAGAACCTGGATTCCATGACAATATGGGCTGAACTGAGTAAACCTGATCACTGCCCAGCTCCAAATTCTGGAACAGACTTGACATTTCTGGATCTATTGCCGCATAGAGGAAAGATCAGGACTCTCTTTGCCCCCAGACTGTCAGTCCAGTCACACCTTTGATCCATCCTGGATCATGACCATTCACCTGTTGGTCTCCTGTGAAAAACCATTCCCATCTGACCTCTGCAAACCAGGAGCGGCAGCTGTGGATTGCGCTGCGAGTGTCTGAGCCTTCAGGGCAAGAGAAATTGCTGCTGTTCATGAAAATATCTACTTTCCAGAGTCCTCTCCCAATTTTTTCCTGTCTACAAACTTAGTGAATAATCCTAGCTTGCTGCCTGCAGTTAAAATATTTATTCTGGATGAACATTCCAACTATCTGGACTCCCTGGGATAGCCAAAAGAGTCTCTTCTCTCTTCTTTGGCGCCCGGTTGTTCTGAACTACATTGTGGCCATAGCAATAAAATAAATGCTTGTCTACTAATGTGGCATAGACGCATCTTTTCATCTGACCCCACACACCACTGTTTTCTACTATAACAAAATATTGTCTATGTGTAGTTGTAGGACTAGAACTAGAAATAATATTTTTTTAGGAAATGGCAACTCATTTCCAGCAGAGTTTAGCAGAGTTTTACAAGGATCTGTAAAGTTTTGGTTCAAATTACAGATAAAGCATTTCATACACACTTATTGTTAATTTTTAACACTTTAGTGATACCATTCAGCAATCTCCAAATTCCTCTCCCATCACTCGCTAGAGGTGGCAAATGATGGTTTCTTGAAACTGTAACTATTTATGACAAAAGATAATTTTGACAAATACGAATCACACATTTAAAGGCAATCAATCATAAATTCTTTAAGTGTCTCTTCAGATTTTGAAAAAGATCTGTGGATTGGTTTTTTTTAGTTCAAAATGACATTTGTTTCAAAATTTCATTTATAGTCATACTACAAGAGAAATAAATATCTCCAAAGATTGAAAGTGAAATGGAAATGTTGCAAGATCTGTCCCAAATTTCTGTTATCAGAGTGAATATTTTAAAATATCGTTTCTCTTCTGTTTTCAGAAAGGAAAAAAACATCAAAATCTCAGCATTTCTCATCTAATCTTCGCTCCCAAATTCACTTTCCTGTCTCATCTTTTCTCAAAGTGGCCAAAATTGTAAGAAAGCCGCTCTCAATAGCTACAGTGAGCACCAGTAAAAGCAGTGACTCCAGCCTGCCTGTCCCATCTACAGAAACCAATAATTTACATACATACACAGCAGCATTGGAAGTGCTGCTCTAATTAAGATGCCATAATATAAGCTCTGTTTTTATAAGGCCTATAAAGTTCTTTCTGGGAGTGGACCTGGCATCAGCATGGGACCAATCTGCTGCTGTTTGTTTATTTTTTTATTGATTTGTCAAGAAAGTAATATACATCGTGTTATAATTCTGCAATACTGTTGCTGTATAATTGAAGGAGGCACTTCTGCTCGAAGTCCCTATTTGCAAGCAATTATGTGTTGCTTTAAAAAATATATCTTGTGAAATTGATTTTTCATGTCTCTCGTGAGTGATGAAATATAAGTTTCAATAAAATAAGTGTAATGGCCAGTTCTGAGACTATCTAGTTAAAATGTTTTCTCTGCTTTTAAGTAATACCAGTGTGGTATTGCCAGGTACAGGGACCGTGGCACTGCCTATTGCCGTCAAAAAGCTCAGTAGGTCAATAAAAAAAAATTAATAGCATTGAATCCAATGATTCCACCCAGTGAAATGCAGCATTATTTCCTGCTGCTTTTTTATACTCCATCTTCTAGGCTGTATCTACTCCATGAGTAACCCAGCTTTATGAACAAACAAAAGTTTTCAGTCCTGCTGGCTGGAGAGGGAGGATTAACATACAATATGCACAAATTCAGCAGATTTACACAGTAAAAAAAAAAAAAATCTTTTAAAATTTCATGAGTTTTGGAGAACAACTTTTTGATGTTTTAATGCTGGGATAAGCAATAACAGAAAGATGGAATAATTTCTCTTCTGCTCCTCGTATTTCTCCTGCTCTGCACCCTGCACCAGCCCTACAGACTGGACTACCTAACCTGCACAGTTTTAATCAACAAGGGATAATGGTTTTAAAATGAAAGAGGGGAGATTTAGATTAGATATTAGGAAAAAATTCTTTCCTGTGCGGGTGGTGAGCCCCTGGCGCAGGTTGCCCAGAGGAGCTGTGGCTGCCCCATCCCTGGAGGTGTTCAAGGCCAGGTTGGACGGGGCTTGGAGCAACCTGGGCTGGTGGGAGGTGTCCCTGCCCAGGGCAGGGGGTGGCACTGGATGATCTTTAAGGTCCCTTCCAACCCAAACCATTCTGTGATTCTATGATAAAATCCCTCAGAGCAGTCTAATACAAAGTCCAGAATTAAGCTTGCCATTACGTGCATTAGGAGAGAAGGGACAGAAGTGACGTGACTTTTCCCGTACCACTCAGGACACCTCCCTGGGCAACTGAAACTTAGCCCACCCGGGATTATGTCCAGCCAATATCATTCTGTTTGCTACTGGGGCAAGTCATAATTACACTGTGACAACATTTAAACCATCCCAAACACAGAGGGACAGAGTGTAACTAAAGCTTTTTGCAATCCAAAGTGATGGAGATGAAATGTGAATCAGACAGTGAACATACACTGGTCAGAACGTGGGGTGGCTCATTTTCTTCTACAGACTTTGGGACTTTCAGTCTGTTATCGCTAAACCCTTTGGGGGCAGCGTGACCGCAGATGTACACTTTAGACTCATCTCAGTCCACCAAAATCCACATCGGAACCTGTGCAGTAGACATGGTTTGTACCTGCAGCAAAATAGCTCTATACAATTCACACATATTACTCTAAATCGACCTGCTGTCACTTGTCTTACCCTTGGCATGTAACCTGCTCACAGGAAGATCCCTTTGCCCCGTGCACAGCCCTGAGGATGCCTGTTCCTACCACTCCTGTCTCAGGGCCCCGTTGCATCTCCACAGGTACCAGCACCCAGTGCCATACGGGCAGTAAATAACATCAGAATCTGCCTCCCCGACGCTTCGTGCGACTATTCAGCTTCAGACTGTTTAGTCTGGTACATAAGGACAGAGCAGAACACAATCTATAAGCTCAGCGCCAGTGTGACTGACGTGTGCCATTCCTGGGAGGAAAGTTATTTATAAGGGCTCCTCAGCACAGCGCTACTGTATCTTCTTGATACGAATCTCTGCGCCATCGCGCCTCAGCTCTGTGACTTGCTTCTTTCTCCATGAAGCTTTGGCTTTGTTTCATTGCTGCACACACTGGCTCTGGGACACCGACTATTTGTTTCCGTATCTAGAAACCTCTTCTGAGGCATCACGTCTTGAACATGCTATATAAATAATTTGAATAAAGCCTTTGCTGATTCCATCAGCCTGACACTTCTGTTTTACTCACGGTCCAGGAGGGGATTTGCTTCCAGGTGAAGAAACCAAATGCTTTACAGACAACTGGGTTTTAACATCACACAGTCCAGATCCGTTTCTGTGGATGTTTCTATAGCCTTTGACAAAATCCTGACCTTTGTGCCATTGACAGAAACGTACAGGGAGATGAAAAGGAAGGGTTGTATTCTGAAATGCGGATTAAAACTAAGTCTTCAGGGAACGCCAAGTGGCCTGTTCTGCTGAAACATGAAACACTTTGGGTCCCAAGGCCCACCAGGTGTCTGAACATACTTTATAAAATAGAGCACGGGCTGAGGCCAGAGTTAATCCTGATGTGAACTCTGCCACTCACACCTTCCCTGAATAAATCTGGTTGCTCTCCTTCGCTGGATGCAGGGTTGCAGGAGGCCACGGCAGCACAGACCTCCATCAGCAGGGCCTCGTCTGGGGCCGTGTCTATCTTTGTGAGGAGCTCGATTCACCTTGATTTTCTTTCTCCCTGTCCTGTCTGCTTCCTTGGCAGGGATGTACACCCTGATATTTCTCCAGGGCTTCACTAAAAAAGATCCAGAGTAAGACTTCACCATGAAGACACCGGGTTGTTCCATACCCTCCCCTCCCTGCACAGACACTGTCCCCTCTGGTCACCACCCCCTCGCTCACCCAGGCAGAGCATTTTGGTGCCACTTTCTCAAACTGGTGGTTTTGAGTCTCAACCAATGGCCACTTTTAGAACCCCAAAGTCACACACCCACCTCATCCCTCAGAGGGAGGTTTCTTCCAGGCACCATCTTTTAGGTAAATTTCTGCATTTTTAGCAATACCTCCGCAGTTCTGCCTGACACTAGAGCCTCCCCTACTTCAGTTCGGTTTGAGCCAAAGGATTGTTTTCAATCATCTCAATTAACAATTTTCCCCTTCCCCCCTCTATAGTGCCCTTTACCTTGCGGTTTCCCTGCCCTGTCCCGGTGCTCCCAGCATCACAGATGCCTCCTGCTGCCAGGGGACAGCAAATTAGAATTTGTCCTGCCTCATATGTCAGTGATAACTGTCAGGGGAGTCCTTGTTCCCATCGCAAGGAAGGCCATATGTTTGGCTCCCAAGCCAGAACAGCAGCAAAATGCTGCCGGCAGAAGTAATGAATGTACTTAATTCCTTTAGTCTTGTGAATAGGTACCCCCAGATAATCCCTTGTGCTCGGGCCGCGTGTCAGTCTGGTCTTAAAGAACGTGCAGATCGAAAGGGGCAAAGGCAGAGTGCAGGGGGACGTCAGATCACCATTCAGAGAGCAGAAAACTCAGTTGTATGTTGAACACAGGGCGGCCCTGCGGGGGTAAGACTCAGCGTTTGCATAACCAAAGTGAAGAGGCTCCTCAATGCCCTCGCGAGCAGGGTGAGCTCCCGCCGAGGCACCTTCCCTCCCTCCGCGCAGCATCGCACCCACTCCTGCGTCCGGTTCAGTACCGCATCTGCAGTTCTCTCCTACTTGGGATGCACATGCAGTACCACACACCACATTTTTCACCTTTCTCAATCTTATTTCTTTTATCTTTCCCCTGATCCCCATCGCCAATCCGCATGTGGAAACCTTTGCCACTCCCAGAAGCTCTCCTTGACGCACATCATCACAACCTGGTTCGAATGGCATAGATTTAAGAGATTATGGATATATAATTTAAAGGCATAGCACTAGCAAATTGCCCTGCCACTGCTGCTGAACAAGTTTTTTGGTTGGCAACCACGGTTAGAAGCAAAAAAATTAGCTGAATATTCGTAACTGAGGCTGAGTGAACCAGTTCCAGGGAAGCAAAGGTGGTTAAAACTAGTAAAGGTCACGGCAGGAGTGCATGATAGAGCTTTTTTGAAAGAGGAACAGACCCTACAGATAGAAGGGGAGATTTGTATAGCAGGATTTGGGTTTTACTTCTGCTTTATACATTTTTTTTATTCATGCTAAATCGAGTTAGCAGGATGGCATGCATAATACGATAGAGCATGCAAAATCAGGGAGGCTTGCAGTGACTGCATATAAGGAAGCGTGTTTTGTTCCGTGTCTCTAATGAAGCGTTAGTCTTGGCACAGCAGCGAGCAGTAAATGAATTAGCGATGCTACAATCGTTTGTGAACACGCCTATCAAACTCAGCAAATTGCCAAGCATTTGGAGAATTAGATAGATGGGGCTATTCCACATTGTGCTACAAAGATTTGGAGACCTTGGGAATGCGATGGTGGGAGCACTGCAGCAAAGCAGTCCCTATGGTACAGCACAACCCAGCCCGGCCCTTCGTTTAGCTTAGGAGGGAACATCCGCAGCTTGCACACTGCTAAATGCACCGGCCCCCACCTCCCGGTTCAAAGGCAGATGTTCCTGCCCCTCCGAGAAACCTGAGATTTAAACGTGCCTCCACTGAGAGCTTTTTCTGAGTTGGAAATTTTTTTTTCCCCCTGATCAGCCGGAGAGGGATTACACCCTACGATGTGTAGTACCTACAGGAACAGCTTCATCAGTCATCCCAAGGGCATGAAAGGAGCTCCCGTGCCCCTGAGGAGTCAGGGGCTGAGATGACAGGGTCTTGGAGAGTCTGCTGTAGGTGAGGGAAGTGTGTACAGCAGAGCTCAGTGCGAGAGCCAGGAGGGTCTGGGGACTGTAAGAAGTGCGGGCAGGATACACAGCGTTTTAAGATAGAACTGAGGTGAATGGGGAAAAGAGAAAAGGAAAGAGTCTTTTGTTGGCCAACGAGGCAAGTTCAGGCTGACTACATCTATCCTCACAGTGAATTTATTAAGTTTATTCTGTCTGGGATGAAAAAAAAAAAAGGTGGTTTGTTCGTTTGTTGGTTTTTTTTTTGTTTTTTTTTTTAATTTCAGAATGATAGAAGCATTTTCCCTTGACATCTTCAGAATTAAGTGCTTTGTTTTTTAACATTTGCTTAATTTGGTTGCTTTGGTGTAATGAAAATGACAAAAGAAATCTCTGCAGCCAAGGCAAATAATTTTGTCTGTCAAAAATTTTACGTTACTTTCCAGTTTGACCAGTGAACTGAAACAGCACAGCTGTATTTCCTGCCTCTGTAGACTGGTGGGACCACGACCAGCTACAGCTACTGTATTGTGCCTTAAAGTTACCACTGGTCATCCTGGCCTTTGTAGGGCTCTTCCATGGCTGTCCTATAGCTTAGAGATGGTTTGAGTGTTTCTTTCCTTTTCATACTTGTACGGGAGGCAATGGAAAAAGGCAGGGGGCAGGCTCAATTCATGGCTTATTTTCTAGCACCATCTGAGGGTAAAAAATTCTTTCTAAGTCCCTTGGGGACTAACCTAAAACCATGCTCTGTTCTTCTTGGTTTTATCCCAAACTGACTTTCTCACGGTCGTGCAGGAAGTCTTTCAACACTTCTATGGCTCATTTTTTTTCTTACCAGGAAATCTAGGAATTAACTTTTTAGTTCTTTTTAACTGGAAGACAAGATCAGAGATGAAACCTATAATCATCAGCTTCTAAGAACTGTGAGTAAAAGCACACCAGATGTCGTGAACCTCTCAATCTCATCCCAAGAGGGCAGAGGGCAGATAGCAGGACAGGACGGGTCTGGAGGATTTTCAGTGCTTTCCTTCACTGCAGTCTGCAGCTGCATTTTCTCCCCTCTGAGGGCTGTGTGCTGGAGGGGACCACCACGCGCGTTTGTGAGGGAAGGAGCTCTGCTCCCACCATAATTGCTGGGAGGTGAGAGCACTGTCCTTAAGGCCCAGCATGAAAAAGCTTTAAGAGACCTTCATAGCAGAGATGTGCAGTTTATTACACACTGTAACCATATGGTGACTCCATAAATCCAATACAAGGATGTTCACCTTGCAGAGAAGGACACACCTGTCTTTTTTTGCCCAAATGACCCAATTTACTAAGCCTTTGCTTGAGTTCTGCCAGGCTGGGGTTATTTCCTCCCTAAGATGGGACCTCCATGAGTAATGGAAGTGGATGTACGCTCACATGCTCAGAATGAGTGCAAAGAAAGGTTCAGGGTGGCTTTGTGACTACAGGAGCACTGTAGTCTTTGCAATGACGAGAGCTTCATACACCATGTTGTCTGTTCTCTTTCTTAAACGATTAAATGGCTAAAAATGTGGTGCAGAAAATAACAGAAAGTACTGAAAGAGAAACACCAAGCCTGACTTACTGCAGCCTCCTCCGTCTCCAGTGGCTTTGCCCTTGGGACTGTACACAGTCTCCATATGCATGTTAAAAGCTTTCCTGTTGTTCTGGGCAGTGGGATGTACCTGAAGGCAACAAAATCCCTCAAGAATGCTCTACTCCATAGGAACATGTCTTGTTTTTCATGCCTAACAAAATGAGTGAGTGATGGGATGTGTCGTCCTAAGGGACCAGTGGGGCAGAAATCCATGGAATGAGTGGCAGCTGCTGGACACGCAGCAGTTCAGAGGACCATCCGGTGCCTCCACAGAACTCTAATAAGAGACCAAAATGCTCTCACAACCCCCTTTTCCACAGTCATGGCCCCTTATAATAAATCCTTCATGTTCCACAGGGTGTCTTCCCAAGTCTGAACTTTTACTTAATCTTTATTAAAAAGAGCTGGAAAGCTATGAAAACACCTGTGGGTACTCCTTTCACTGTGGTGAACTCATTAACATGCAGATCCACATCACGCTGAATTGACGGGACGGCTTCCTGAGTTCAGTGGACTCTGGACCAGCCCCTTACTGAGGCTGGTCCAGGGCAAATACTCCTCTTCTCCAAAATACACTCTAAAAAATGATTGCCTTCCTCATGTTAAATTGTGAAGCTCAGGGCACTATTTATGGCTGGGATTCTTCCTACATATAATCATACTTTATTGTTTTCTAATGAAATGCACGATCTAGTTAAATGAACATGAATGGAAGCAACAGTGCTGTAGACAAGAAAGCAGGAGGGATATATAATTAATGTGATCATTGGAAAAAAAGCTGTGTGATATCATTCCATCAATTATCAGCCTCTAATAATTCTGTCACCAAGTAAATGAAAGCATTTTATCAATTAGTGCCAATCGTTTCCCCATAGAGAGCACTGAATACTGCTGAAAACCGAATCATAACTGCACCGATATAGAAAGAAAAGGAGAGAAACACAGGACAAGTCTGAAGACAGCTACCCTCTGTATTGCAGAGATAGTTGCTTAACTCGGCTCCATTGAAGGCAGTGAAAAGATTTGCAGCATAAAGTCTAGCAATAAAGAGTTTTCGGGGAAGTAATCCAGTGATTTGTGTTCAGCAGACCAAACTTCATTTCCTCCCTGGCAGAGGTGTCTATGTTGGCCATAGCATGGCCTGGCCGGGACCATCCAGCTGCGTTAGGCTTCACTCCCTGGTTGGAGGGGCACCTATATCGTGGGAAATGGCACTAGTCTGCCTCAGTGGGACAGACATGTTCTCTATCTTCGCGAGGCCGGTGACCTCTTTATAACTAATCACATGGATAGCATTTCAGGTGTGTGAAAAACTGCAGTTTATAGTGACAGTGAGAGAAGGATTCTTCTCTCTCTCTAAATGACAACGCCACAGATATCTGACCTACCCACCTAGGCTTCTCCTGAGTAGGTGGAAGCAAATGCTTCCCTGAAGAGGCTTATCTGCCCTATGACTGATGTTCTTTGCATCCTCTGTTGTCCACAACTAGCTTGATGCGCGATCTAGACTTCAACATCTCATTGTGAACAGATGCCCATCGTGGTGAATTTCACACTTGCAGGGAGAAGTCTTTGGGAGTTTTTGCTCCAAGTACTCCAGCCTTGCAGCAAGGTCACAGAGAGCAGGGTCGGCTTGGTCACAGAGGGCTGTGCACCTCGCGGGAGAAGACTGTGCAGGGGCAGAGAGAGGTATCGACTGGAAGTAAGATTTGGGAATCCATAATTGCATGTCCAATGGACTTAGGCAGGGAGGGTCTGCAGCTGTTATTCTCTAAAATAGCCTGAAGTCATCGTTAAGGAAGGATTGAGGCGATGTTTTAACCTGCTGGTGTGACTGCTGCCCCCGCAGAGGCTTTAAGCCCTTCATGGAGATGTTTGTGAGCACTCAGCAAGAAACTGTCTATTCAGAGGGATTTTCTTTCCTCCTCTCAGGATGGGAGACTGGTATTTGACTTCATTATCTCCTAACTTAAAGTTCAGGCCATCTGGCATCCCAGTGTGCAAACAATCTTGTAAATTAAAAGGAAAAATATGGTCATGATTCCCTTATGGCTACAGACATGCGTGCTATTAAATAACTGGTGATGTGCAGAATGCACTTGGAAAGAAACAAAGTTAGTTCCCAACATCCCACCCCGAGCAGGTAAAGCAGCATTTTATGACCGGAGGTGACTTGAAATATAGCTGACCTTCGTCCTTTCGGGTATGTTTTCCTTCACCAACTATTGCATGGACCACTGATCCTCCTCCAGCTGGATACAATACTGGTGACTCAGTGTTAGAAAGGTGTAATTTTGTAGAACTGACCTTAGGGTTTTATGCCAGCCTTTGGAGATAATTTCCAACAGGTTCATGCTTCAACTGAGTCCAGGAGCTAATTTTGCTCTTTGCTGAACCCAAAAAACTTTTCCCAATTCATTTTCTTGAACTAATCTGGTAAACTCTCTTCATAAAAGCTATTAAATAACAACCCCCTTCACTCCTTTCTTCGAAGTCCTACCTAGTATATTTGGTGCCATGCTGCATTTTTCACGAGACTCCTATTTTATTTAAGAGCATTAGCAATTTCAAAAGATATATAAAGATGAAAGATCCTTGCATGTTTTAATGAACCTCAAAATGAGCTTTAGAACAATTTGATTAGAAAGCTCTCAAAACCTCAAGCGCTCCCTCGGGACTGAGCCATAATGAAGGTAATAATTAGCAAGATCAAATTTTAAAATTACTTATTCCATAAATATATGTTTTACTCCTGGTACTCGGAGCCAGAGCCAAATAGGTAAAGGTCTGGAGAACTGGAACAAGGCTAAAACGTACAAAGAAATGAAAGTACAGACGTCTTGCCTGCACAGGAAAAAATAAGGTGGTAAGAAAGAATAGCTTTGTACCTCCTAGAAAAAACAAAGCTGAGATTGAGAGGAGTGGAGCGGAGCATCCCACCTTGACCATGTGCTGAGGATACAAACAAAGGTTGTGACTTGACACCCCCACGGCTTGGGAGAAGCAGGGAGTTTACTGGGCTTTCTTCTTCTGTTCTGCCTTACTAGGAAGAAGAGACACAGCACTTAGTGCAATATTTGCACAGTTTTGTGCCTTCCCATCAGTAGCTTCTTATTGAACATGTTTTACATTATTGTGATCGGTCTCACCAGATGATCACCTAGATGAGACAAGTGTTTACAGTGATATTCCACTGTAAGTCAGCATTAGCTCACCAACAGAGCTTGTTCTGCCGGGGCAAATTACCCGGTGAGGTCCTTACAGCAAGACTCCTCTCAAAGCTGAAGCCAATATTTCAAGCCTCCGTCACTGTGCCTCGCAGCTCTCTGCCCTACAGCAGGGTGGACTATAGAAGTCATTGTCCTTTGCACAGTCCCTGGAGCTATCCTGGATCATTGCAGCTCTTCCTGTCTACTTGGAAGAGGAGTATCCCTTGTCATCCTTTGGGACTGGCTGGAAACACTGACAGTCCACAGGGAGAACAACCCAAGCAGAATACGTAATAATTAGAGGATAGGCTGTACCAAAGAGTGATGCCTTCCTCACAGACCAGGGGGTCGCAAACCCTTTGTTCTGCCATTGTTGTTCTATGCTTAGCACGCAGATCCAGAAAATTCCCCCAAATCTTTGTCCTGCGTCAATCTGAGTTCTGCTCCCAGGACCTCTTTTCTCACCAGGCTGGTGTGGTAAGTATCAAGACCTGTGATACTGCTGTGCCACTGTCACGAACAAGTAGCCTTAAGGCTGGAGCAGGTCTACAGGACAAGCTCCAGTGTGACCCAATGGACCACTCAAGAAATCTCCAGCACACGCTTCGGACTTCAGTGTGCCCTGGAGGTGCTCCCCTCTCGGGTCCATGGACGGCCTCAGAACTCTGTCCTGAGCATGGCTACATTCACCTCTTTCATCTGCCTGTACCACCCTTTCACGTGCCCGGCACGTGACAAGACAGAGATCTATGGTCTATCCTGCTTAGGAGGACCCCGACGCTGCATAGCTCAAGGACTTTGGGGACTTGCAGGCAGCTAGGATTCAAGCTGAGCCCAGGCATTCTCCATCAGTGAGCCCTCCAACGGCAGAAGACCGTGCAACAGAAGGAGAGTAGCTTGAGAAGAGGTCCTGGCAGCTCTGCTTGCACAGCTGGAGCAGGGAGAGGCAGTGCAGCACAAGGAGCAGGCTGCATGTGGGAATTTGACTTGCTCTCCATGAGATCAGCTGTTCCTCTAAGTATTAAAAAGTATCTTTCTACTATTTAATGTGTCACCAATGACAGCAGGTACCAGGATTCTAATAAAGAGCTGCCCTGGAGGAACTGCAGTTTCCCCTTTGCTTCCCATTGAAACCTCTGGTGCTTTAGAAATTCAGATCTGCAGCCATCACACCAAGATGCGGTGGCTCTGGCGCTGCCCGAGCACCACAAAGTCATGGAAGAGCTCCATCCCCTGGGCCTGAGACCGCATATCCATCGCTGATCTGCAGTATCATCCAGACCCCTTGGAAAGCGTTTTGCATGGACTGCTAACTGTGCCACTACCCTGGCTGCATACAAACCACCTTCCCGATAAACAGCAGCCGAACCTGACACTTCTGCTGGTCGTTTGGGAGATAAAACCCACCAGAGTGTCTGTTTGTTTCGTAGTTTCTTGATGCTCTGATAGAGATTAATCAATCATGCCAACCCTTCAACTTGCTCTGTAATTAAACCACTTGCAGTGTTCTGTGCTACCGCCGTCTGCTTTCTGCCTGGTTAAATGATCTTCTGCAGTCCAGTTCACCTGTAGCTTAATGCACTGCCTGAGCTTTGTGGCATCAATTATTAATATTTTTAACTATCTTTTCAATGGTTTGCTGCCTTGCTGTCCGGCTGATGGGGCTGGAGAGCCTGTCAATGACCTGTATGCCTCTACACTGGAATGACCAGCCTGTGTTTCCAGCTCTTCAGCAATCCATGTGTAGCTCCACGTGCAATTCATGTGTAGCGTTATGTCCTGTGGTCAGCAACAAGGTTGTTCTGATGCTGGAGCTGCTGGGCGTTGTGAGAAGCCACGGGAGGGAAGGGAGCCAGCAGGGTGTACAGAAATCAGTCTCACCTGTCAGCCTTGCTCCACACCATGTGCTGGTCTGTCCTGCAATGGAAGCCCTGGTCACAGCTCAGCTGTGAATTATTGCCAGAGTTTCTCCTCCGTGGAGCTCCAAGGTACGCAATGTGGCAATTCCCAGCTGGACCTATCTGTTGTGCAGCCCCTAGAGTCAGGTGAACAGATCACCCTGCATCCTGGAAGAGTCCTGAATACAGCTTTCAAGGGAGGAGATCATCCTTGGAGACAAATACAAAATTGCATCCCCTTGTCTTATCCTACTTTTACAGTTTTCTCTGTCTTGTCACTGTCCTTCTTGGCACCTGGGCAGGTACCAGTGGGAGACCTCTCTGCTCACAGATTTCCCAGCCCTGTGTGCCATGTTATTAAGCACGCTGGACGGACGTCTGCCCGTTAATAATTTCCTTCTGTTGCGCACAAAGTGAGGATGAGCACTCTTTAGAAAGACGGAAATTTTTCCCACCCTGTGAGCAACAGAACTCTGGGGCTTTGCAAAGCCACCTGGAGAAAACGGTAGGGCAGCGGGACAAGGTGCAGCGGGAGCTGGGGCAACCAGGGAGGGTCTGGGGAAGAGACAGGGGTCCCGCCTGCGCAGCTAAGCCACAGAGACGAGTAAAAAAAAGATATTTTCTAGGAATTAGAGTGGCATTTGTTCAGTCCTGGAACTGACTGAAAATATAAGTCTGGCTATCGCTGTTCCCAGCACATCACAAACGACCTTCTTGAAGCCTTCCAGCCGGGGCTATGACGTTTGCCTCTTGCCAGTGATTGACTTCGACAAAGACAGAAGGACTCTTCCTTCCTGGGGCCTAAGGGCATTTCTTCTCAGTAGCACTGACTTGTTCTTTCGGCACCGAATTCTCAATTTCTTTCCCTGTTGACTACACAGGCACCTGCACGCGCATAGCACAGATTTGTGAGAAAAATGTAAAAAAGAATGCTTCAGCTACAGCCCTCCCTCACTGGGACTGCTTCATGTAGACAAAAAAGAGGCACCGTTTCAAAAATAGGATGATCAGTTCTTGACATAAAAAGGCACCCAGATCCATCTTGGGTTGTGCATAAAATTATTTTTCTTTTTTTTTTCTGCTACCCCTCCTTCTCATCACAAAAATCTCACCCCAGGCTATTTTGAAGCTCCAATGTGTTGCTTTTCATTCATGTTTTTCAATGTACTACTGAAACATGTGCAGTTCTGAAACTTCATATCTGAAATGTGTGAACTGCTTTCCGCTGAAAGGAAAGCCTGAAATTCTGAGGACCGTTCCCACTTGTCCTGTTTTGAGGTGAAGTAGTACGGAGAACGCCCAAGGCATTCACAAATCAGGGGAAATACCACAGAATTAAGCAGTGTGCATGAAATTGTGGTGATGACCTCTGAAGTGCCTTGCAACAGTTACACCTTCCCCTAAGAGGAGTGGGCATGAATTTATTAATCTGCCATGAACAGGAGAAGAAAATATGAATGGGTATATCTTCATTCCTTGGGGTGCCACAGCAAATGGGACAGGGCAGGGACTGCAAGCCCGGCCAAGGGGCAGGCTCTGGGTTGTATTTGCTTTGAAGACAACCGTGAGATCAAAAGAGCATGCTTCCAGAGAGCATCACGGACTCCAGCGGATGGTCACATCACAGCCACTGTGCAAGCCTTGCGCCGGCTCATTTACATGGACTCTGATCCCTCACGTCCGAGAGGTTCCCTCTGACCCTGCAGGATGGTAGAGGATCAGGTTGGCATAAGGGCTTCTGAGGAATAGGACCTTAAATGAGTATTGGAAGACAAGAAGAAAGATGGAAAAGCCTCCTGCTCCTGAACCCCAAACCACCACTAAGAGCAGCCTGGCAGAGCACTGAAGACTTGAATGGGGGACAGAAGAAAAACCGAGGAGGGAAACGTGGGAAAGCTTTGATGAGGAGGTAAAAATAAGAGGGAGGAAGGAGCTGCTATGGAGAAAAACTGCAAGATGCCAGGGACAAAGATTTCGGTGACCAAAGTCTTATTTCTGCCACCTGAGAGCCCGGACAGGTTTCACCAGCTCTCCCCGTGTTTCTCCCCACCAGCTGTGGGTTCGGACTGTCTGTCCTGCAGGCCAGGGTACATCCTGCCAGCCCAGTGCCAGGAGGGGCCCCTCGGTGTCAGTAATTAGACTGTAGTAATTCCCCTACACACATCTCCTCCGGGCTCAGCCAGCCGAGCACGTTTGGAGGGGACCCACATGGGATTTCTTCTGACCTGTGCCTGTTTAACGAGGCATTCCAGTTGCATAGCGGGTTTGCTTTTGCTGCGTCTGCGACAATATGAGGAGGAACACAATGCCTTTGTTAGCGGGGGTTGACATTTCAGCCTGCTGCTCTCCAGGTCTCAGAAACATTTGGGGCACATTTCGACACAGAGTGCAAAAAAAAGCCAGGTGTGTGCTGGTCCTCGGCACCAATCCCTTTCCTTAAACAGCATCATTCTCTGCCTAATGCATTAAAAACACTTTTTTCAGTGATTTAAAAGGAATGGTCTAAAATACAGGACTATTTCTGTTACAGTAACCATGGTCTAGAATGAGCAGCGTTGCAAAGAGATTGCATAGATTATAAGGCATGTAATCATCTTTAACCTTTCCTGCTTGTTAAATTGGTTCATTTCCTTTCATTCATGTATCTGAATTACTTTTATGTAAATATATACTTTTCTTGGCTTCTTTGCATGCTTATTTTTTTGTTTAAAAACAAAAGCAGCAATTAAAGAATGATAAAGACATTACTAAGTAGATCATATGATGGTTCCCCTTTAGAGAGGAAAGCGTTATCACGCTGTGATGCAAGGGACTTCAGCTACAATATCTCAGAGAGCCAATCAAATGTTTTGTAAGCTACTCATATTAAATTTCCCGAATCTCCTATTAAATCCTCAGCATTTCAACCTCAGGAAAGGGTGGGGCGTGAGTATTACACGAGACAAGAGACGCAAGCTCAGCCCTGTCATACCTGTGCCTGGCGCAGGCAGAGCCCCTGCGAGTGGCGAAGCAGTCAAGGCGAGGGCAGGAGGTTTCAGTGCAAAAGCAAGAATTTGGGACCCTCCTGATTTCCAGGAGCAGCCCTCAAGGGATGGAGCAATTTAAAAACTGGTTTGGCTCGGGGAGGCAAAACCCAGAGAAGGAAAGCGTTGGGAAAAGCGGTCCCTCAGGTCAGACAGCGGGAGGAGAGCGTGAGGCTGCCAACAATACCTGTCGGCACGGCCAGAAATAAGCACTGGAGTGGCCCTGTGTCCATACTCAGCACACGGCTATAGTGCTGTTAGAAGGGACCAGAGGGGACAAGGAGCTGGGATGCACCCTCTCCTCCCTTGGGACCTCATTTGGTTGATGCTAGCACTTCAAGTCTGACATTGCTGTTTGGTACAAGCTCCGAAATGTATTTCCTCAGCTTTCTCCCCCTGAGGGGGCCTCCAGGACCTGCTGTCTCGCATCAGCTTTGGCTGTGACCTCCAGTGGCCGCTGCAGCCAGCGCCTGCAGTGGCTGTGCTGGTTGCATGCTAAACCGGGCGCTCTGGTCATCTCCATTGCCGGCTGGAAACTGCAGCCAGGGCTGCTTTCACCTTCCTCCCAGAGACAACCCAGCTCCCTTTTACTGTCGCTGGTGACCTTCAGATGACCAAGGTTTCCCCAGAAAATCCCGACTGTGCTACTGCTTTGCCTTACTTTGAGGAGGAACCCTTTCCTGACATGAATACAAAAGTCTTCTCCTTTTAGCTTTAAGGATTCAGGACCAGGTGAGTTAATGCAGACATCTTCCTCGCCGTTCCCTCTGGCTGCCATCACCGATTTGGGTGGCTGCTACCCCTGCGGGTCAACCCTGGGATTTCTTGCAGCGCTGCGCAGTGGGCCCAGTGGGCACGTCATTTAGGGTCTCCTTTGCTTTCTTTTATGGTCCGGAGTGGCTCAGCCCACAGAGGCAGGAAGACTGCCATTGAGAAATGACTGTAGGGTGGTGCTGTGGGTACCAGGACACATGCACAGTGCCTCCTTCTCCCTGTGGCAGAAACTTTTTCCTTTGCCTGAGCTTTTGGAAATTTTCAAATGTTTCTCTTGTGAGTGCAGACCTTGTTCCCTAGAGCTAGTGGAACCTCTTGGGATGCTGCTCCACCAGGCAATCTGCTAAGGTACCCTCCCCTATGCTCGGCATAGAGGAAGGAGGAAACTGTGAAGAGGAGGGAAAAGAGATTTTCCCCAAACTGGCCAGAAACGTGGTGTTTGCAGAGACAGCAGCTGGGCACTGCTAACTGTTCACCTGACTTCTTCAGGCAGTGTTCCCTACTGACATAATGGAAAGGCTCCTGAGGATGAGACAGAGAAACAAACAAAGACTTTACACTGTTCCTCAAACCTCCTCCCTGCTGAACGCTCGCTTGCCACTGGCATTAGTGTCCAGGCTGCTTGGCAGCCCAGGATGAACCTGATGAATTCTGCGCTGGCCACACTCGGGATACAGAGGGGACAGGAATGGTCTTGACCCTGAAATTTCAGAAGTATCTCAGGAAGTACCCTGTGATGTGTGGTGTTAAACATCATCTCCCACCTCCCTAATACCTGCAGTCTTCTTTCCAGCCTCCTCCACAGCTGGGAGTGATCCAGCACCCTCCCTCCTTTTGACTGCAAGAGGACCTGGAACTGTTACCTTAGCCGAGGTGGCCACTTCTTTATACCAGCAGGGTTGACAGCTCCTAGGGGCTGCGGCATGTCTCAAAGACTTCTATTAGCAGACAAGGGGTCATCAGTGTGGGCAGGGCAGAACTATTTAGAGTCCTAATTAAAGATCCTGTTCATCACTGACGGCTGCCCGGAGCCTCTTCAGTGCAGCTACACCCGTTAGAAATGCTAAGCTTGCATCCTGAGAGCAGGTCCTGGCACTCACTGCCAGGAGGTATCAGGAAGGGTTTGGTGAACACAATCCGCTCAGTGCTGGTCAGATCTCCAGGTCAGCAGGACTAGTCCTGATTACGTGCTATTATAGTAAGCAGGACTTGCGTTAAATCACTGAGGATGCTCAGATGGGAATCTGGTCATCAGCCCTAGTTTGTTGAATCACCAGGACACATTATCTATAGATACCTCCAGAGAGTGCTTCACAAACTTAAGAGCTGGAGCATGGCACTAGGCCGGGTTGCTATCAAATGTTTCAGCTGTGTTTCAGTCCCCCGTTATTTGAAGGCACAGCTCCCTTCTCCTCATCGTCCACATAGCTCTATTTTCTGACTCTCTGTTGGCATTGGCAGATAACAGATGTTCTTCAGCTCCAATGTTATGTCAATGCTGATTTATGGGTTTGATTGGGACGCTACATTGCAAGAAGTTCTCTACATGGGCTCACCCTGGGGAAGCAGGAATGTAGGGCCTCGAAAATTGTGAATGACAAAGGAGGAAGTGAAGACAGATTATTCACACCTTGTCAAAACGCAGGCGTGAGAGGTTACCCAAGGAAATGATCATTTCAGCAAGTTTAGAGAAAACAGAAGGAAGCATTTTTTCGTGCAGTGCCTAATTAAGCTGTGGAACTCATTGCCACGCAAAGGGGAAAAAAAATGGCGAAAAAAAGCAGGAAATTCAAAAGCAGATCAGACAGGCAAATAACCACATGACAGTCCAGGTACAATGTCAGGTGTAGAAATCTCTAAATGCCTCATTATTGGGAGCGGTAGGAGAAGTGTGGAGACAGGGGAAAGATAATTCTGTGTTTTCACGAGTCTTACACTTTTTTTCTAAGCCTCTCCCATCAAAGAGGAGATATGGGGCTGGATGGGACTGGATAGGTCTGTAATACACTTCAGACCAAGGAGAACCACTCCTGTGCTACGAGGAAGCAGGGTTTACGGTGAGTTTACAAAAAGGGAAATGCTTTCCACAATACCTCAGGAAAACTCTGGTCTCTGGGTGGGTGGTTTGTGCTGACAGCAACAGATCTAAATTTGATGATAATTTCTATATAGAAGTCACAGACCTGAAATTACCTTATGCTCACATTCTGGCATATATATGATCCACATTACAGTCAGAAGACAGTCACCTACAGCAGGGTTGTAGAAATAGTAACGTGATGATTTTGTCTTGACATCCACTTATGGGTTGAAGTGGAGACTTTTAGAGCTACAAGAAGCCGGTATGAGCAGGGCGCATGACAAGCACGTGGGGGACTGGAGACAGCAGCAGTGCCTCCCCCATCAGTCCTCACTGGCACCGGCAGGGATGGCAGCACAACAAGGTGGACAAATTTCCATTTAGACAATGCTATCTGACCGTTGTTTTGTTTTGGTCACTAAATCGTCTCATCCAGTCACCAGTGAAACAATAGAATCCTTCTGGGTGCCCTAACCAGGTTGCTTCCTAATCAGCTAGGAATTCAGAAAGACAAAATCCACTCAACTATAGTGGAGGAAAGCCTCGTATTATTCCAGAAATTGTAATGTGGAAGTGGTTGATATGGCCACAGAATAGTGGTGCTCCTTTTCTATACAAACACATCCTCCAGCCTTGGCTTACGATGTTCATCCACCCCCCTGAAGCCCCCGTCATGTGGCAACCTACCCTCCAGCCCCACCAGTTCCCCACATCCCCCATGCTTCGCTTCCACACACTCAGCATAGAGGAAAATTACAGAGATACCTCTGCTTTTCTACATGATAGTTTGCTGTATGATATGAATTATCCCTGTCACTGCAGAGGATATTTGCAATAAACAATTTTTGCTGTTCTTCAATACCTAAGCCAAAACCACCTAATCAATATCTCCGGCTGGGACTTGCTTAATAGCTCATCAAGCCATGTGTCATTATTGTTGTACAAGCCAGCGTGTACAGTGTCATTTTGATAACAATAATCATAGAATATGTATGAATTCCAGTGAAGCACCCCACTAATGAATGTCTCCAGGTTGGAAAGTAAATCACAGAGCAGAGAGACAGACAAGTGGATATCTAAAATAGTCCCAAAAGTACTTAACAGTCTCTGAGCGCTGAAACAGCCATTGAATGGATGGTTATAAAAAAAACCAAAAAGCAAGTAATTAGGGGCTGTCATGATGGGCTGAAGAAACAAGAGCAGGTTCCAGTGGCTGGCGTGTCCTACATTGGAGACATGCAGATTTTAATTGATTTTGCACATATTGGTAGGGATTCACTTTTCTGATCACGGAGATGCTTCCAATAACA
Source organism: Vanellus vanellus (assembly GCF_965231255.1). Classification (NCBI taxonomy): domain Eukaryota; kingdom Metazoa; phylum Chordata; class Aves; order Charadriiformes; family Charadriidae; genus Vanellus; species Vanellus vanellus. The sequence goes on from NC_138922.1 coordinate 2,028,557, forward strand.
GACGGTTTGGGACTCTGCCTATCAATACCCGCACAGACGGTAGTTTGGCTGAGTGCTGAGAAGCCAGTTATACTTTGAGGCTGGACTTCATTTACCCAAACACCAAACTGCTGCCAGCAGCTTGCACAGTGAAAGAGAGCTGCTTTCTGTTCGATTTGTCATTGTCCATCTGTATTTCTGATGGTTGGTGCTGGGAGGATGGGGAATGGGTGGACAGCCAAACTTCTTGAATAACAGAGCTGAGCTCTATTTCCACTTCCACCTGCGTTAGAGGAAACTGGCAGGGGGCTGACCTGGCCAGAGAGAGGGAGGGAGCAAATCCCTGCGGTTGTAGGGACTCAGCAGTGAGTAAAGGAGATGGAATCAGACTCTTCTTATCAGTGCTCAGTGAAAGGACAAGAGAAAATTAATATAAAACTGAAATACCATTTAAATACCATTTAAACACAAGAAAAGCTTTTCTTCTTGTCATATCCCAAACCCAGCTGGACACAGTCCTGGGCAATCTGTACTAGCTGAGCCTGCACTGAGCAATGGGGTGAGATTAGGTGGTCTCCAGAGGTGCCTCTAGTCCCAGTGATGCGGTGGCTGGCAGGAGGGAGATAGCTGTTAACAAATAATAATTATCCTGGGGTGACGCTGAGTTTATCTTGAGTTTCTGCCAGAGAAGACGTGTTTTCCTCTCCCATTACATGTAGCAGAGAGACACTTGCATTGGTCACTGGGGCTGGATGAGGACCAAACTCCCCCTTCCCCATTCCCTCTTATCTCCCCCTTCCTTAAGATCCGTTACTCCATTTATCATCTGACAGCTGAGATTCGGGATTTCTGAGTGCAATACCTCATAGCAGTGATGCCAGATAACAGAGCTGTGGAATTTTCCTAGCAGCCTAAAGCCCTACTTGGCAGCCCCTGGGGAGGCAACCCAGACAAACTCCCCATGCTCTGGGTTGCTCTGTGCCCAGGCTCCGTGCTGGTTATATGAAAAAAAAAAAAAAAAAAAAAAAAAGAAAGAAAAAAAAAAAGAAAGAATGACAGGGGAAAAAAAGCCCAGAAGGAGATGGAGGTGGGGCTATGGAAAGCTTCACATGCTTACCAAGCTCAGCCCTTGCTTAGATGCAGAGACTCTAACCTAAATTAATAGATCCTCTGGGGTCTGCAAAACTGGGCTAATATTTTGCAAGAATAGCTCTCCCCTGCTTCTTGCCCTCCAGTATGATGAAGACAAAATGCCTTCATTATTGCAGCATTTAACAGTGTGCAGTGTTTATGAAGAGGCTGGAGGATGTGAAGGAATCCAAACCAATTACATTAATCTCACAGCAAATAAAGCTGCAAATATTTACCTTCACTATCCTGCTTTATCTTATTGGACAAGCTCTTGAATTAATCTAAATCCAGTCCTTTAACCTTGCTAGATGGATTGTTCTCTCTGACATCAGGAGGTCACCTAGACTTTACAGTTGGTCTCCACAGGCAGACACCAGCTCATCTGTAAATTGCACTTTGGGCATATGAGCCTTATTTAAATCTCCTTCATCTATTGTAGTCCTCGTAAGAGAAGCTTTCCCTGCCTCCATCTAGTCGCTTGGTGTTTCAGTCTGATATTGCGGCGCGAGAGGCATGCAGAACAACCCAATGAAATGATTAACAAACAATAAAGCAGCGCTCAGATTTTTTGCAAGACTTTATTCCTGGAGCGATGGCAGTTCAGCACTATGAAATCTTTTCTCACCCATTGATGTAGGCAAAGCTCTCCTTAAAACAATATGACTCCGGAAAGTCCCTATTCTACTACAAATAAACCCGGTCTGCAAAGCTCCAGCTCTTTTTTTTTTTTTTTTTTTTTTTTTTTCCTCATGTGACACCAAATCCAGTGCTTTGGGGTCTGGCTTCAGCAAATATACAGAAGCAGAAAGCACTAGAGGGTGTGAGTAGCAAATGAACTTGTGGTGCCCGTGGGACAGGAGCACTTAGGTCACGCTAAGGACAGACAGGGTTGGTCCATTGGACGAAACAGCCAACTTATCTATGGCTTTGCCCACACCTCTCAGTTGTTTTTTCCATGACAATCCCTTCTCGAATTGCAGCTCCTTCACATTACCAATATGTATAATCCCAGTTCTCTGACTTCATGTTATCCTACTCACCTGCAGTGACTTTCTACTTTGCCCAAAAATGTGGTGCTGGGTGCGTTCAGACCTAGCAGGGTTTGGTAGAACGTGCACCATTAGACAAAGCTCTGCAGAAAGCTACACAGGTTTGGAGCCCGCCTACAAGTAATATTAAGTAAGGAAAGGAGTTCTCTTATGTGGTAGAGCTATTTCTGTCAGTCTCCTAACTGGCAGACCAGTAAATATAATTTTTCCCATTACCAGTGAAAGTGCCCAGGCTTTATTTTGATCTTACAGCATGGAGTCTTGGGACTGGTCTGGATTTGCCTCTGCCTGAGCTGGTTTTGGCTTATTCCAGCTGTTATAACAGTGCAGTAACTATGACTTAGTAAACTTGCCCTGGGTTAGCTCTGCTCAGGGACCAGTCTGTGACAATGGTCGGACAAAGCCAGGCAGCCCCTGGTGACAAACAAGAGCCCTTTGTGTTACGGGGGCCTGGGGAGGCTCCTGGGGAGCTGTCAGGCTTCAGCTGGGAGCTGATGCGGAGCAAGTAGGTTGCCGTAAGAAAAATGTATAAAAATAGCCAGAAGCAGACCCAAAACAAGGAGGAAGAAACTGCCACCACCAACACCGAACTCCTCCCAGAGAAGGGCTAAGGATGCTAATGACTTCTTGTAAACTCTCCTCCTCCCTTTCTTGGGGACAGCAGGAACTGTTGATTTTAGGACCCAGAAGGACATGGGAAGGGTGAGCACAACCCTAGAGAACAGAGGTACGTACCAGGGAGATTCTCTAAAACAGTTTTAACTGTTTTCTTAATTAGGCTTTTCTCTACTATTTAGACTTTTTGGACAATTACACTGCTAAAACACCAGTGGAAGGAATGAATTCCGTGCTCCACATACATACAGCGAGCTCCTTCTGCCCACAATGATGTCTCAGTGTGATACTGCTGTGTCAGTGATTTCAGACTCCACAGATGTGTGCAGGTGTGTGTGGCAATTTCTCCGATGGCCTTTGGTGACACGTATCAGGATGCATTCACAGGACAGGCCTTAGCATACAATTGCCTAAAGCCCATCAACACAAGTTGTTCTGAAAGACGTTGCCTGAAGGTTTGGGAATATAGGGGTTTATTTAAGTTCAGCTCGGTCATCCTATAACCCCTGCAGGGTTTTTAGTTATTCCGTGTAAACACTTTCCGTCTACAGATCCAGACAATTGGCAGTTTATGTATTTAAATTCCACTCCCCACACCTTGCGATAGCGTTTTGCTTTACAGAAGTCCCAGAGCAGAAGAGGGAAAAATTTGCAAGGATGTCAATAACTCTCCCGTGTCTGCCCGGAGCGCTCACTGGCTTATGGAAGCAGTGACACACGGCATCTCCGGCCATGACGCACTCTGTGTGTCCTCCCATGGCCTGCTGAGCTCTCCTCACGCTGCCTGCTTCTCTCTGTGCACACAGGGTGAACTGCCATTTTAAGTAGGCAGGAGGTGGATACCCGAGCCCAAAGCGTGAGATATGCGCGCTCGATCTAGTACAGTAGAGACTATGTGTCTCTACAAGAAATAAGGAAGGAAGTTCTGTGTTTCCACACTTCTCAGTCTTCCTCCGTGAGCTCATGCTGGGTAGAGGGCATTTGGTCTCCACAGTCAACCAAATACGAACTCATCTCTTTCACAAGTCCTAGGTGTTTAAAAGGTGCTGTATAACACCTCCTTCCTTTTAATTTAGGCAAATTATAGTGAAACTAGACTGTTTTAAGTAAACAAAACCATTCTCTTGCCATTTTATATCCCATACCAGTTTATTCTAGTTATTTGCACCTCGAATACGCTGTTCGGTTTTGGGCCCCTCACTACAGGAGGGACATTGAGGTGCTGGAGCGTGTCCAGAGAAAGGCAACGGAGCTGGTGAGGGGTCTGGAGGACACGTCCTATGAGAGGAGCAGCTGAGGGACCTGGGGGTGTTCAGCCTGGAGAAAAGGAGGCTGAGGGGAGACCTTCTCGCTCTCTACAGCTCCCGAAAAGGAGGGGGTAGTGAGGGGGGGTCTCTGCTCCCAAGGAACAGGTGATAGGACCAGAGGAAATAGCCTCAAGTTGCACCTTGAGGTTTAGGATGGATATTAGGAAAAATTTCTTCACTGAAAGGGTCATCAAGCACTGGAACAGGCTGCCCAGGGAAGTGGTGGAGTCACCATCCCTGGAGGTATTTAAAATGTGGGTAGAGGTGGTGCTGAGGGACATGGTTTAGTGGTGGTTTTGGCAGTGTTGGGTTGATGTTTGGACTTGATGATTTTAAAGGTCCCTTCCAACCTACACGATTTAAATTGAACTTACATACCAGAAATGACACAAATTCTCTGAGTATCCTATGAGTTTCACTGATGGCAGAAAACTCACGGGGGAGCGACAGAAAAACTTCTTGAAATACCAAGAAGATCCAGATGCAACATGAGTTGGAAGAAAATCAGTAATATCCCACTCTGTTCCTTCCTTGGCAGAGGGTCCTGCGCAGCACACCCCAGTGCACACCGGTCTCTTGGTGTGTCGGGTACTATATGAGACTGGGCCAGTGCGCACAGTGGTGCCACCTGCTCTGAGAGCACACCATGGTCTGGAGGACACACTTCTAGTGAGAAACGTGAGCTAAGTTACTGAATTTATCAAAGCAGAAGAATTGCTGTGAGTCAACTAGAGTCTGCAGACAACTAGGCAGGGAGGAGAGCTTCACAGTGGGGATGTGCTTTTGTCAAGTAGAAAAAGGCTGCGCAGAAGCCAGCGACTGGAACCTGAAACCAGACATCTTTCTACAAGTATGGTGCAAATATACACAAGTGAAGGAGACTCACTGCTGGAATAAATCATCTGGGCATGTTGTTGAGTCTCCATCAGATGAAGCCTTTAAAACAAAACCAGGTAGTCTTGCATGACGGCTGTCCTGACTCCAGCAAAGCTACAGCATTGCTGCAGATGTTATAAGGAGAGATTTCTCTGGTTTGAATGCAAGATTTGAGACTCAATGGTGAGTGTGGTCCCTCTGGCCTTTCTGGCAGGCTGTGCTTGGAAACGCTGACCAAGCACAGCTCCAACTGAAGTCGAAGAGGGTCAGGAAGAGTCAGTTCCCAGTACAGTTCACCCAGCCCTGGTTGCTCGAGGACAGCCTGACAGCATGATGTTGCTGTGGTTTCTGGAAGGAACGCAGGGAACTTTGAAGTATTTGATTTAATATTTTATTGACTTCCCCGAGGCACTGGGTGCAAACTTCAAACTAAACAGCAATCATCGTTCCTGGCTTTCCTCTCTCGGAGGTTCCCGTGCAAGGTAGCCTCACTGACTTCACTTCACTCAGGCTACTGTGATATATAAAGGCAGTTAGTCCTCCATCCCAAGGTGACTGCATCCTATTACCTTGCCCAAAGACCCAGGGGTCCCAAAGGTCCCAGATAACAACATATCTCATAAGATATTGCAATGTGTCCTTTTTTGAAGGAGGTCTCCCCTGGTCTACACGTAGCTATTAAACACTGTAGTCTGATCGCCAACACAGGAAGATGCTAAACTGCTGTCTGCTGCTACCAGAGAGTTTTTGTTCATACTCTACTTACGCATATCTGCCAGGAAGCTTTTGCCTCCTGTGTGGTTGCCTAGACAGTTGTCCCTCCATTACACCATTTCAAGGAGGAGCTGCTAGGGTTGCAGGCAGAACCCTGGGCTATTGACTGGGCCTGCAGTTACACTAACCGAACAGGATTTGGAAAACAGCTGGACATCACATGAGAAATGGCTGGACATGATGGATTACTGTGTGAGACGTGACAAAATTAACAGATAGCCCTGTGGAGGATGGTTGGATTTCATGGATGGTTAAGGGGGGATGACTGACAAATGGCCATACTTCACAGATAACATGGGGACAGTCTTTGGGAGCTTTGCGCAGCCATGCAGGGCCAACAGCATCTGCATAACCGTATCGGCAACAGTACATAAGGCCAAGACTACCTAGGTACCAGCATCAGAAGTACCAGAATTCAGTGCATATATAGCAGAACTGGTACAAATGGGGAAATAGTAACTGGGGCAAGGCTTTTTATTTGGGAGGAGCCTGGGGTGGAAGTACAGAGGTACAAGGGTGCCAAAAAGGGGAATCAGGAATGGAGAAAAAAGAGAGTAATGTATGCCATCGTCCTTGATGCTGCCCAGGGGTACCTGTTGGGTAATCCTGCACTTGATCACCGCAGTTGGAGCCGAGCAATACTCCATCCCTCCTTGTTCCAGCTGTACCATGACAGTCAAGGCTGTTTCTGTGGTCAGGAGGAGCAGGGTGGGAGCAGGGTGAGATACTATATGAGCAGAATTCTCTTAACATACTTGATCCTTCACCATCATTTTATAACTGCCCTTGCACTTAATTTCCTCCCTCTTGCAGATAATCAAACAATATAAAGAAGGAGAAATAGCTTTTCAAATATCACTCCTTGCATTTGTTTCCAGTCTCACTGACTTTAAGGAGTTAAATCATCAACTGCTAAGGAGATATTCCTGATTTGTACTACTACAGGAGCAATTCCCTTCCCTCTGCCAGCGAAATGCAGTCAGTCAGGAGAACCACCGACCATGCCTCCTGCATCTGCTGTATCTCATAATTCTCTGCTGAACTACCACGTGGTTACAGCTCAAAATGAAAGGGCACTCTTGTCCTGTGTGTGCACCATGCAAGCTGGGTCACCAAGTCACCAAGAAGGAGCTCTGAGAGGCAGCAAAGGAACTGGAGTTACGGAGTTGAGGAACAGAGGGAGGAAATGTGTTTGGGATTTAAAAAGTCCTAGGAAATATCTTTGTTAAATGCAGTGGAGCTGGCAGGGTCACGGATATTTGCAGTGTTTTATAAGTTCTTTATCATTTTTGCAAAAAATATCAGAATCAGAAATATTTTGTTAACTCATCTTAGTTTTGCTGAACTATCTGTTTAAGGAAAAGAAAAGCAAACAAGCAATTCCCTCCACTCCAGATGAAATGTTTCATTTTGACGTCTTTCGAGGGAAATCATTTATATTTTCATTCCGAGCTAGCTCATTATGAAACATCTTTCAATTGTCATTTAAAGAAAAATCTAGAGTTTGAAAGAAAACACATTGTTAAACACAAAGCAATACACTTCCAACTGAAAGTGAGTAGCTGATTGCTCGTCAACGAGCAGGAAGCCCACCCCAGCACACCGCTCCCGTCGTGCAGAAGTCCTATTCTGCAGCCACATCCAGGGAGATGCCAATTCAGAGGCAGCACCTGCAGTCCTGGCAGCCTCAGGAAGGACCACGATGCACACCACACCCTGTTTAAACATGCAGAATTTAAGGATGCATCAGTATCCAAGAAGAGATCAAATACAACAGGGAAATTGCACATAGCAATAACAAAGGCGGGACACCGTAATAAGCCTGAGTTCTGGGTCATTAATTCCTTGTTATCTGGCTTCATTCAAATGCTCTGCAGATACACTCTGCTGCCTTTCATTTTACTGAACGCAAACCTTACCCTGAGGTTCCCTTTTGCTGCACACTTAAAAAGGCATTTCGGTGCCATATCCCCAGTGAGCTCCACATTTGGTGGGATTCCTCATACATTATATATGTTTTATGAGAACGACACATGGCGTCAGCTATATTCCCATGCCAAGCCCCATACCAAAGCAGGGGGGGGGGGGCGGCAAAGGACCATGCCCAATGCTTCAGCTTGCAAGACAGACAAACAGAGGCAGGATCCCAAGACCAGGAGCTATACAAACTGGTAGCACCAAGCTGGAATATTTCACCCTGAGGAAAGAAACTATAAAGCAGGAATTCTACGTTATTCCATTGTAAAGAGCCTGTTGCATTTCAGGAGGTAAAAGAACAACACGAGGTACCAAGTACTGAAATTCTGGGTAGTCTATCTCATTCTACTTCATTGAGAGATGCGATTCTACTGCTCTAGTCCGCTCTCGTGAGACCCCACCTGGAGTACTGCATCTAGCTTTGGAGTCCTCTGCATAAGAATGACATGGACCTGTTGGAGCGGGTCCAGAGGAAGCCATGAAGATGATCAGAGGGCTGGAGCACCTCTCCTATGAGAAAAGGCTGAGACAGTTGGGGTTGTTCAGCCTGGAGAAGAGAAGACTCGAGGGACACCTCATAGCAGCCTTCCAGTATCTGAAGGGGGGCTACAAGAAAGCTGGAGAGGGACTTTTTACAAGTGCACGTAGTGATAGGATGGGGGGGAATGGCTTCAAACTGGAAAAAGGTAGATTTAGACTAGATATTAGGGAGAAATTTTTCACTGTAAAGGTGGTGAGACACCAGAAAAGGTTGCCCAGAGAAGCTGTGGCTGCCTCATCCCTGGAGGTGTTCAAGGCCAGGTTGGATGGGGCTTGGAGCAACCTGGGCTGGTGGGAGGTGTCCCTGCCCAGGGCAGGGGGGTTGGAACTAGATGGTCTTTAAGGTCCCTTCCAACCCAAACCATTCTATGATTCTATGATACTTGGAAGGGCGACGATTGACCGCCATCATAAGCTGTCCTGGGTAGGATTCAGGAGCCAAGGGCAACACTGGTGTTGGAGCTGCAGTGATTCCCACTGGCTCCTACAGGGAACCTTACCGAGAGTGGGACTTTCAAGTGCAAATTAACCACACACTTTCTAGCAAGCTATGAAGGTGCCTGTGCACTTATCCCTCTCTCTGCCCCTTTGCAAAAGCTGAACAAAGTTTTCGACCATATCCCCGTTTGCTGTGTCAAATGCAGCAGTTCTCAGGTCCGGCTGGGAAGCACACACCGGTGTGAGCTCTGCTGGTGGTAACCTGCCTGCGCTTACTAATAAGCACATACTCTTGTAGGAACTGGGGGAGAGGAATGCAATCGCGACTTTTCTGCCACCAAGGCTTAAGCAGAAGCTAATGAGCGGCTGATCACGCTGGACACCGAGAGCAGCTGCTTTCCCCACCTAGATCAGACAAGATGCAGTTTCTTTAATTTCAGTTGCGGCATAAAAAGCTGACTGAAATTTCACCTCCTTCTTTACAGACCCTGCTGCCAATTTCCAAGTATGCTTTTTGCTGCGTATAGTTTGACCAGCTCTGGAAACTCCTAATTCATACATTGGAAAAAAAAAAAAAAAAAAAAAAAAAGCAACTTCTTTTTAGAATGACTTTTACTTTTCAATTGCCCAATATCTGTATTTTATGTACTAAAAAATGCAATTCATTCAACCATAATAAATATCCACAGCCGTCCTGAGAGACCCCAGACATTTGGATTTGGCCAGATCTAGACAATGAATTTCAGTTTTATATTGCAGGCTTATTTGTTTTGCTATTAATTCCAGCAAGGACAATTGATCAATTGTTTTAATTTTAAATCAGAGAGCTAATATCTGACTTTGGCTTCCCTTGTGGTCTTTCGGTTACCGCCTCTGAGCTGCAAAGATCAGTTTTGATTATTCTTTTCTGTAGTTAATTCAGCTACCCTGTATGAAAAATACCAGCTGCCCTTTCCCCATTAGATTGGAGACAATGCAGTTTTCTTATTTTTAATTATATTCATACCAAAAAAGCCGAAAGAATAATGTGAATTTCTATGGTCTCTGCAAAGTCTGAGGGTAGGCAGAGTCCTGCAAGGTCTGAGAGCCGGCAGACTGTGCAGAGCCTCTGCTTCCCAGTTGGTAAGTTTTTGAGGTTTTGAGATCTTTACATAGCCATTGACTTGTTTTCCCCTGTTATCACAGTATTTCTGACCATGTCAGCATAGACTTTGGAATAAAGGTCACATAACACACTGTCTCTGTTTTCTGGCACCATCTGCTGTTTTTCTTTTCCCCCTATAATTTTCCCACCTTCCTCGGGTCTCTCGTGCCGGCTGTATTGCAGCTTGGCACTTCTCCATGTTGGAGGTCCTGGGTGCTCCCTCCACCTCCTCTTCCTCCTCTTGTTCTTTTTTCTCATCTAAATCTCTCAAGAACCAGCCCCCTCTACACTTAGTTCCAAATTCTGCCTCAAATCTCAAGGACCTCTTGCTAGCTCTTCTACAGATATGAAATCGGAGTCTTGGTTGAGGGTCACCTTCCCCTTCCCCCCTCTTTTTTTTCATGAGCCTCCAAATGGTCTTTTTTGGAAGTAAGGATGTTCTGTAGAAATAAATTTGTGGAGTTTGTTGTGTTTTTTTTTCTGTGTTCCTTTTTCAGAATCAATTATTCTTGCAATTCTCATTTGTTAGCAGATTTATTGCTTTGATTTCTAACTGCATACTGATATCCCCAATTCTGGTCTCTCCAGGTTCCCAGAATGGTGGCAAATTGCATTTGTACTTTGTGGGTCAGAGGCTCCAGCTCAGATCCCGGTGGCAGCTCAGGAAAGAGGTATGTTGTGATTTCATTTTAAGTTCTGCAAATAAGCTCTGGTTCAGCCTGCCTCTTCCCTTGACACTTTGGGTCTGGTCTAATTCCAGTCCCTGCAGCTCTGCTCTGTTCCCACTGAAAAGCTCATTTCATGAGCTTAATTTAACTTGAGTTGATGCTCCATAGATCATTCTGCAGCCAGAGCACACTGTGCTCCGTGATCCTGCTGATCTTCACCAGATAAACCAAGCCAGGCTGGGTCATGGCAAGCAAGACCATCAGGAAGCCAATGTTGCAGTAATCGGTGATCTTAACTCAGTGGCCTGTGCTGCAACAGGTTAAGTCGTTGGTGATGCCTCACAGAAAAATGGAGTGGCTCTCCAGAGGTCATCTAGTTCACCCCCCTGCTAGGAGGCACTGACCCTCCCTGTGTCAATCCTGACACATCTGTTTAGCCTGGATTTAAACCCCTCAGAAGGCTGAGGAACCTGTTAAACTGCGGGCTTGATTGCTTGTGGATGTATTTATTTCCCCTGCTGCCTGTGCCAAACGAAGGGTGACAGCTATTGCAGGAATGGGAGGGGTCTGTGATTACCATTTAAAAGGTTATTCCACCATTCTGAAATTTGATTTAATTCCATTTTGGAATAAAAAAGAAAAAAAAAAATTTTAAATTTTCCTCACATCTGTTTTTCCACTCAAAAATGTTCCAGTTTGGGGCAGTAAAAACATACTTGTGTCAGCCTAAAACTAAAACTAATAAAAACTTGCAAAAAACTCATCACTCAATACTTTTTGTTACTATGCTTCTAAAGTTTCTTTAGTAAACAAACAAACAAATGGAAAGACATTTATTGAAATTAATTCCTGGGGGGGGGAACACCCCACAACTTTGACAGGATTATGTTATTCACCATGAAACTATCCAGTCATTGCCACCCCAGTGCTCTGTCCAGAGCCCACACCAGCGGTGGCATTCCACGTCTCTCTTCCTCAGCCCGTGGGCAGAGTCCAAGCCCTGACTCAGCAGAAGTTATCCCTATTCCAGGAGCATTGCCCATCTTCCCCGCAAAGCTGGAGGATGATGTGGAACAGCTTATAACAGATGGTTTATAACTTTATGTTCCCACTGGCCATGTCAAAGGCCTCTGAGATCATTAGCAGGTCTGCAGAGAGGAACCTGGGAGTCCTGGTGGACAACAGGTTGACCGTGAGCCACCAATGTGCCCTGGTGGCCAAGAAGGCCAAAGGTCTCCTGGGGTGCATTAAAAAGAGCATGGCCAGCAGGTCCAGGGAGGTTATCCTCCTGCTCTGCTCTGCCCGGGTGAGGCCAAAAACTGGAACGCAGGAAGCTCCATCTCAAGATGAGGAAAAACTCCTTTACTCGAGGGTGCCAGAGCACTGGCACAGGCTGCCCAGAGAAACTGTGGAGTCTCCTTCTCTGGAGATTGCCAAAACCCACCTGGACATGATCCTGTCCCACCTACTCTAGGTGAACCTGCTTTGGCAGGGCGTTGGACTATATGATCTACAGAGGTCCCTTCCAACCCTGACCATTCTGTGATTCTGTGATCATTCCAGGATGGCTCTGCCACTCGGCCAGGGCCTCCCTTCCAACACCCACAGGCTCTGGCCCACTCTAGGGATGCTGTGGCACATCCCTCTATTTAAAACAGTTACTGCTCTGCTGGTCTGAGCCTCCAAGCTGGGCCCAGGGCAGGGGCAGCCGCAGCGACTCCGCCAGGCACACTTTCCTCTCCCCCTGCCTTTTATTTATACACCCACATCTGGCACTGCTTCCTTGCAGGTTGGCTGAGGACACCGGCTTAGCAACTTTATGGTGGTTCAGGGCTGGTTCGGGAAAGGCAGAGACCCGACAGTGCTTTGTGGACAATGCACCACCAGCACAGGGCAAGAGTGGCCACAGGAACAGATTTTCTAACAGCCCACACCTGCTATTATGCCTTGGGATTACCAGCTGGCCTGAGAGCCACACTACTGACTTGCAGAGGGTCTGCAGTTGGCCCAAGGTGTGAGTGTGACAGCCACTCATAGCTGCAGCCAAGCAGCTCCAAGTGACACAACTTCTATAGGTACTCCTTTTGAAGGCATGGATATGCATCAAAAAGGTCCTTAGGCTGCATTTTGAGCATATGCAGCAGCGTGCCCAGGTGGCCAAGAAGGCCAACAGCATCCTGGCCTGTGTCAGGACTAGTGCGGCCAGCAGGGCCAGGGCAGTGATTGTCCCCTGTACTGGCACTGGTGAGGCCCCACCTCGAGTGCTGTGTTCAGTTTTGGGCCTCTCGTGGCAAGAAAGACATTGAGGTGCTGGAGCGTGTCCAGAGAAAGGCAACGGAGCTGGTGAGGGGTCTGGAGGACACATCTGGTGAGGGGCGGCTGAGGGACCTGGGGGTGTTCAGCCTGGAGAAAAGGAGGCTGAGGGGAGACCTTCTCGCTCTCTACAGCTCCCTGAAAGTAGGGGGTAGCTGGGGGGGGTTCGGCCTCTTCTCCCAATTAACAAGTGATAAGACAAGAGGAAATAGACTCAAGTTGCGCCACGGGAGATTTAGTTTGGATATTAGGAGAAATTTCTTCACTGAAAGGGTCATCAAGCACTGGAACAGGCTGCTCAGGGAAGTGGTGGAGTCACCACCCCTGGAGGTATTTAAAATGTGGGTAGAGGTGGTGCTGAGGGAAATGGGTTAGTGGTAACTTGGCAGTGCTGGGTTAATGGTTGAGCTTGATGACCTTAAAGGCCTCTTCCAACCAAAACGATTCTATGATTCTATGCTCGTGCAAGCCTCTGGGCACAACTATTCACATTGTCTCCCTCTGAGGACATGACGAAAGGAGACACGAGGGGTTTGGAAAGTTGCAGTTGACGTTTGTATTAAGCTGTGCTTGACCTGTCTGGGAGATGCAGAACATATCCCAGTCTAACCAGCCTGGGAAGACATGCCTGGCCTTGTAAATATTTAAATGAAGAATCTAGCACATCTTGCAAGTGCATGTCTGACTCATGCCACTTTTGTCCCATCCATTGCTTCACCTCATGCCAAACACTATCACCATGCTTGGAAAGCTGAGATGGGATCTGGAATCTTAAATGGGGCAGGCGGGGGGGGGGGGGGGGGGGGGAAGTAAAAATCTAGTTATCTAATGGATCGCAGGATAAAGACAAACTAATCACATCCATCTTGCTACTCGAAAATCCAATGAATACCTGGTGCAAATGGAAGGTGATTAAGACGTGCTAAAGCAGCCTCCTGCCTCGATGCAAGTACTGAACACAATAGTGATGATGCTGAGGGTGACAGTTGCTTTCCTCTGGCCTCAGAACTGAAAGCTTTTTACAGAAGTGTGCATTTATCATAACCCCAGCGAGACAGAGAGAAACAGAAAAGGGGCCTAGGGCAGGAGTTGGAGTATTTGGTTTGCTCTCCATTGCACTGTCCTGCAGGCAGGCAGGCAGACTGGAAGGTAGAAGAGATTAGATAGAGAAGAGATGTATTGTCTTCTGGGCTCTCTCCTTCTATGTCATTAATCAGCTTCTCTTCTCAGATAATTTGTATACAGTATAACTTAAAGCAAAACAAAGCCTGTGGAATGATTTGTGCCCTTATGAATTCTTAATTCAAGCAGGACAGCAGATAATGTCTCTCAAAATGTTGCTACTGTGCTTTACAGCAGTAGCCAATTAATTACTGCAGGGATGGTGTTTCAGGGCCACCTCATCTCTTAAATAAATCTTCTGTGTCCAGTGACAGAGAGAGTTCTTATTCCACAGGCGTAACACCGAGGGACAGCTCTGCACTGGGAAAACAGCTTTGCCTGCTCTAGGAGAGGGATTCTGATGCCAGGAACGACCTAGCCAGACACTGCGGAGAACACTTTCTGCTCATTAAATTTGTGTTGCATGTTGCACTGTTAGCCTTGTCTAGCATCCCTCCTCCACATGCTCAGGCAACGGAGAGAATGGAGCTCAGTACTTGGCACCACCTGAAGTATCCATGGCTTTGTCCTGATGGCTGGACTCTGTGCCGGTGGGAAGCAGTGGGTAATCCTGTAGCTAAAGACAGGCTCCCAGTGGACCAAAGAAAGCACATTTGCTGTTAGCAGGTCTTTAGGAAAGTTCAGCTCCAACTGAGGCATCAAACTATTGAGTAAGTTTCTCAGTGTCCTACAAAAGGCCAGGCCACAGCTATTGACGTGTAATAGTAACTCCATCAGTATCACCCATCGGTCAATAAACTTTCATCATTATCTCAACAGAAGTTAAAATCTCTGGTTAGTTTTACATCTCTTTATTTAATACCGATACATTAAGAATGTTCTGCCCTTGGCAATCAATGAAACAAAGTATGAAGTGGGGTTTGGGCTGATTTCTAACCTTTGAAGTTAAGACAGGTATACAAATCTGTCTGCAGTTTCCTCTGTAACAGTTTGTTCGAGGAAAAAAAAAGTTTGAATGTTGTGCTCTGATTCTAATACAGAATTCTCTAAACCTATTGTAGACTAAAAAAAAAAACCACCTTACTGCTGAAAGAAACGCTCTGCTCAGGGATTTTATAGGTTTTTCTTTAAGATACAAATGGGGATTAATGAATAACCTCTCCCTGCCCTCCATGGCGGCTGGGTGCCCAGCCGTATGTGGTGCCTTTGAAATTTTTCAAATGAACTAAGGCCGACTGCAGTCAGTGGGAGTTGTTCCACTAAACACAGCAGATTTGGGATTGGAACTGCAAGAAGAAAGATGACCATGAATAACAATATGTACCAGCTGAAAAACTCACAGCCTTTTGCTAGCCTGTCTCATCTCTGGTTCTTTGTGCTCTTAGATGAATTACGTAAGCCTCGTGAAACTCTTAAGTGGTTTATCTCTGCACCCACTTTGCAACGCAGTAAATTGCGAAACAGAGAGGTCAAACCCATAAGTCTTCTCCAGAGCAGCGCGCAGATTACTCGGAGGCACAAGAAAAGCGCCCAGGGGTCCTGACTCACTTCCAAATGAGAAGAACGAAATAATGAATGGAAAGAAACAAGATCGTAATAAATCTTGTTCTGAAGTCTTTAATAATGAAGCTTTATTGTAAATCCATCACAAAGAAACATTAATATGGAGCCACCAAATAGGTCAGGTTAATTACATCATCTGAAAATGATGTGATACCTCCAGCCTTCATAAAAAAAGTAATCAAATCCCTCGGCAGTATGAGAGATGGCTTTTTTTAATTAGTTGAGCATTAAAATCTCTGTGTTAACACCTCACAGTATTCCTCTAGCTTAGCTAGGATGATACATTTTACCTCCCGTTTGACAAAATATGACATTTACAAGGTAAGTAGTAATTAGGGCTGCTTATCTGTGTGCCAATTTGCATCCTACATGGTTGGCCCATCATAATGTCATGGAAAGCCTCTTCACTGGCTATACGAGCTTTGCTGCAAAAAGACATTTAAGGGACTTGCAGTGAGCACCTTCTCTCACTCTGCTCTTTGTTATCCAGCCTGGGACCTCTGTTGCAGGCTCCATACTCAAGCAGGCATGCTGAAGAACACAACCACCTTTAACCTTTAACCCTGCTTGTGTTGGCAGGGTTAAAGGGCAGGAGAGAGCTGTGATGTGTTCTCAGCCCTTCCTTGGACTCCCTGGGTGACCCAAGGGAAGACACTGAACTCTTCTTCACCGCGCTCCCTTGTTCCACTGCTGGCACCTCCCGTGTTCTCAGCTCAGGTTCCATCTGCCTCCCAAACTCTCCCCTCTGGCTCCCAAACTCTCCCTAACCCTGCGTTTCTAGCAAAACCCCCAAACTTGCAAGACCCTTGTGCTTCCCAGATCCAGGAGAACTTGGTCCATGTCCCAGGAGTGCCAGGCAGAGGGCGTAAGGCACACAGCCGGGGATGCACCAGCAATGCAGCTCCATTTTTGTACCCAGCTGACGTAGTTTTAACATTAAACACCAGTGGGAACATATCCACAGCTTGCTTAAAACAGAAACACTCCTATAGATTGCCCCATGCTCGGGAACAGCCGCAGTTGCCCTTTCTGAGTCTCCTTTGGTTTCTGTTTCAGACACGATCATCTGAACAGGGTTGGCCAAAAAAATTTTTCAAGGGAAATCATCTTTTCAAAAGGAACAAACATTTCCCTTGAACAATTGGATTCCTTTTGAAATATCCTCCTGGTAGGTTTCATGTTTTGAAAACTTGAAACATTTTTCAATTCTCAAAACATGTTTTTTCTCACTTTTCATCTAAAAATACACTTTTTCCCAGGAACTGTTATTACAATGTATTATCCATCTTTGTCTGTAAAATATCAGTGAAGATATGTATTATTGAGTTATATTAAAATATCTATTTATACTTTTCCCACTTCAAGCAAATGGTATTTTTACCAGCCCTACTGCGCATTCCCCAGCAGTGACTCCAGCAGAGCTGCACTCACTGGCAAGACGCTAATAGTGTCACTGAGGTTCCAGCACCCAGAAAAGGTTTGTCTAAGGCTTTAGTAATTGCTTTGAGCTCCACACACTAATAATTGCCAGGCAGGAGAGCTGTGAGTCACCAAGGCACTCCAATCCTGCGACCCGCAGAAGTACCTGGAGGAGGCAAAGGTTATTTAAGAAAGAGACATTTTTCCTTTCTGGTTAAATCCAATTTCTTTGTGTTGCTTTGCCAGTCAATGTGTAGTTGACTAAGGAGTGCAGAGTGTGACATATAAAAGTGGTAGGTGTTATTACTAAGCATATTAAACTGACAAGAAAAACACAGGGCTCAGAGACAGCTGAAAGGCACTTTTAAGTCTCACCAAGAAAAACAAGCTTGTGACATACTCCTTCTTGACCCAGCGTTGTACAAATGAACCTCAGAAGTCCAAGGAGAGATGAGGTTCACAACTCTAAAAGATGGCTAGAGAGGAAGGTTGGACAACTGTCCAAAAGTCGGGTTTCGGGAAAGTAAGTAGGAACTTAAAAGGTTCTGCAAAAAAAAAAAAAAAAAAAAGACAAAAAAAAAAAAAGACTGCTTACTATAAATAAATGTGGGCAGGGAAAATGCTGGGGAGGGAGAAGATCTAACAGACAAACTTGGCACAAGAACAAAAAGTATGCACTAGCCATGAATAAATTCAGACTGGAAAATAGAAGGAAGTTTTCAGCCATCAAAGGAACAAAATCCTGGAACAGGCTTGCACAAAGAGCAGCAAGAGGAAGAGAAGTAACCGGATCTAAGTTGAAGGACAAGAGAAAGGCACGGAGAGAGAAAGCAGCTTCCCAGGTCACACAGTGAGCCTGTGGCCCTAGTCCTGCAGAGCAAACATGTCCTGAGAGTCTGAGACCTTTTTCATGATGCAATGGCACCACCCCGGTCCCAGGGGACCTCGACACCGGGGGGAGATGGACGTGGCCTTGGAGTGACGTGCCCATGAGATCCTTCCATCCCTCCTGAATCACCTCCCTCAAAGACTGATGTGACATTTCCTCCATGACATTTTGTTTTCTCTAACTACTGGGTCAAAGGGCACTTTGTCAAGGTCACAGCAACTCTGGTTGATGCCTTTTTGAGCTCATTTTAATGACATCAGTGTGAAATGGTGATGAGTCTGACAGCTGAATTTGGGGCTTAGAAATCAAGAGGTTTTGTCAAAAAAGAGGTTTCTCGGAGAAACCCCGGTCACTGGTTTATAGTGTGAGCCTTACCTGCAGGGGTGCTGGCTCAGTTCCACTCTGTTCTCATTTGTCCCATGGCCTGGGGCACCTCTCCTCACCATTATAATGGGACTAATGAAGAGGGAATTTTGAACTGTGGATTTTTATATATTTTTGGTCACTGAAGAAATTTCAAGAAAAAAATAACAATAAAGGTATTTTGTAAGGGTCTGATTTTTTTTAATCAAGAACAAACAAAACACCCTACAAAAATGTCTAGGGTCAAATGAAACATTTATGGATTTTTCTGTTTTAAAAAATTGAAATTAACTTGGGATTGAAGCATTTCAAATGGAAACACATTTCAAATGGCAAAATTGAAATACTTGCATTCAAATCTGGAAAATGAAACATTTTGACCTATGTTTCTTAACACGTCCCTCCCTCCTGCTCCAGTCTACCAGACTGTTTTGCCTGACCACTGCCATTTTTCTCCATTAAAACAAGTTTTCACAAAGCAGTTTTCCCAGCTCTTCAAAATAATTTTGGACAACTTCAAGACAGGTCCTCCATTCTCGAGGAGAAACATGAGCAGAGAATGATCCTAGGTTCATTTTTTTATCCTTTTCCACAAGGTTTAAATATCCACTCCATGCATCTGGGGAGAGCCAGTGGCAAGCGAGCACCCTCCCTGCTACCCCTGTGAAAGCTCTCAGAGATAGCTACTGGAGAAGCACATCAGAAGAGCCAGGAGCTAACATCCAAGACACAAGATCAAGCACATCTACCCGGGGGATCTGTTTGGGGTGACAGGCGGAGGAACGCAGCACTGGTCCCCGCAGAGGTGTTGAATGAAGCAGGACTTGAAGGACACTATAATCCTGGTGGACACCAGGACTTCTGAGTTAGGACAACTAGTTTCCCACTGTTGGTAAACCTAACCTCAGAGGTTTCTTGACTCCCTGCGTAAGCCAGGTGGCTATCTGGCTTGCTCACCTTTTTTTTGCTCCCTGGCCAAGACCAGTAACGAAAAGATGATTACTGGTATTTTGGGTTTGTTGTGTTTGGGTGGTTTTTTTTGTTGTTGTTTTGTTGTTGGGTTTTTTGTTTGTTTGTTTATACAGGTGAATTATCTGGTGTTTGCAACAACAACAAACATTCAAATCCAGGAGACAAAAGATTTGTAGGAGATCCTCTCAAGTAGGGTGCAAAGGGAGTTTTTGCAAGCTTTTTTCTTTTATTTATTTAAATGTAGCTGTTTAGGTTTCATCAGAAGAACACAGATATAACCAAAAACATCCATTCAGAGCTTAGAAAGACATGGAATATCACTGGGTCAGTTCTCTGCAGCTAAAGATCAGGTTTCCAGGGACTTGCAGATTAGGGAAGCCGTGGAACAGCCCTCAGATATATAAGCAGCCGAGAAAAAACAAACTCCAAACCTGAACAAAATGTTCACAGATGAGAAAGAAAACTAAGCCCACTACCAAATGAGTCTGGAGGTGGCTGATTTGTTCAGTTTTAAATGATACAGAATTCACGCCTGGCACCCGAAGACTCTCTGTTATTTCAAGCAGGTTTTGCTTTGAGACTGAAACTGAAATTGAAAGTAAAATGTTTGAAAGGAGAAGTGTGGAGAGCATTTCAAGAAAAGACTGAAGGAAATGTTTGTGTAAGAGTCAGCAAGAGACACCGCTTGGCTTTTTGCTCAGCCACACTGCTAAGACTCACGCAGAGCCCAATATTAGAGACTAGGTTAAATAAACCCCAGAAATAATGCTAGATGTTCACCGTGGGACTGGTAAAATGCGTTGCTATTCTGCATAAGAAAAGCCTCCTCTTTAAATGTGCAGGCAGTCTTCAGCTCAATTTACTGATACAGATAGGGCAGCTCAGAGTCAGAGTGAATACAGAAAATGTTTTCTTATATGCAAATGAGAGATCACATTACTTCATAGAAGTAACTATAATAGTTGGAAATTAGCAAATGTTTCCAGATCCTTGTTAAAGGCAAAAAAAAAAGAAAAAAGCTCATCTAATGTTCCCGGATAAAAACGACATTAATTGAAAGTTTGATTCTGTTCCCTAATGAATTTTCCTGTTGCATTGTAATTAATAACTACTTACATCTAAGAGAACTCGGTATCCCTTCAAATTAGGGCATAATATGACGTATAAATATGTCAATGTTTTAAGACCAGTTCTTGAGAATGCCGTATTTTGCCCTTATAATGGCTGTCAGGATGAGGAGCATTAAGAAACCCTTAACGGATGTTACAGCAGCGGTTGTGCAGGACACTGTTGTGAGACAACTAAAAGCCTGAATCCATCCTCTGCCAGGCACCTTCTAAAACCAAGGACCTGGTGGCACATCTTCATGGTGACTCAAATACACCCGATCTTACAGTAACCACCACTGGGACATGTTTAAGAGCCTCCCTGAGATTTGCTATGTGTGTGATACCTGCCACATTTCATCATTTCAAGGCCAGGCAAGATGGTTGGAGGCAGCTATGCCAACCACAGGGCACCCGCACCACTCCATCTGCAGTCTCCCTCTGGGTCACCCTCTGAGTCATCCCAGAGATGCTCCAGAGGGCAACAGGGTGGACGGTCCTTGGCCGTACTTGACCTCCAAACTTGGCCTTGCGGCCGCTCTTACAATGCAGCAGACACATCACTTGGATGCTGCCTGAGACTTTAAAAAGGGCTTCAAGGATATTTTTTCCCTTGTTCCTGGAAAAGAAAGGAAGGCAAGGAAATGAAAACATTGCAAGAAACAAGCTGACACGTGAACGCGCCTTCCTGCGCAGTGTCTCTGTCACTGTTCCTGCTAATGCAACACACGCCCACGAGCAGGCTGTGGATGGTGCTTACAGCATCGAGCCTCAACGAGAGCTGCAGGATCCAGGCCAGTTCTCATCAAAGTCAAGCTGATTATTTTAATTAGCTTTGTTTCCTTCCAGCCCCCTGACTCTTTACTCCATTTATTATGGAAACTGATTTGAATGTTAAGTCGTTAACCTCGATCGCAACCCAATTAAAAAGTCCGCCATAAAATACCATGGTTTTGCCATCTTGACTTGAAATAATGAATGCGAGTGGTGGAAAAATAACTACCACTCCCACTCACCATGCCTGTCTGGGGAACCTGGCACAGAAGCGGGAACCACTTGCCGTTTTGGGACTGTCACCTGCTGATGGCCCTGACCCTTTTTGCAGCCAGCACAGGCAGCGTGGATACCCGGGGAGCCCTGAAGACCAAAGGAGAGAAAGGAGGAGAGGAGGGGTGGGTGAGTGGTCCCATCATGTCTATAACGCTTCCAAAGGGAAAACATGTTTATGCTGCAATGGAGGAACCCTGGGGGCCACCACTCTGAAAGGGACACGGTGGCAAGCATGGAGACCTTGGCCAGCAGCGGGATGGATGGAGGGCACAGTGCTGGCAGTGTCAGTGCCCAGGACTGCTGACCCTAGAAAAGGGCTGAAGTCAGGTCCTTGGTGAAATTGGTTTTAAATTAATGTGGTTTGGGTTTTGTTTTTGTTTTTGTTTTTTCTTTTTATTGTTACTTATTTTAGCATTACATTCTAGTTTTAAAAAGCATTGCGGTCACATTTTCCCCACTGCCACAGTTACAAAAGGGTTACAGAAAATATTTTTAATTGGCCGCTCCCTTAATCCAGGGAATTAAGGTCGTTTCCAAAGCACCACTTGCTGTCAGCCTTGGGCTACACCTAGGAGAACTGGTCCTGTCCATCAGTGCCTCTGGATTAGCCTTTCTCTCCTTCCACAACCCAGAAACCTCCCCAAATTTCCCTGCTCAGAAATATTCCTCTGACATCAGCTTTCCTCCCCGTGATAGCTCCGAAACCCATGAAAGAGCTTTTTACAGTGCAGCTCGGATTGAAATCCCTTATCCCCCCCACCCCACCACCACACACACACACACACACACACACTCAAACTCTTGTATTTACAGATTAGAGATTTTCTTTACCGGCAGGAGCTGCATACACGCACACACAAATCTCAGCACAGCAGGGTCCCGAGCGCTGCTGCTGGAGCAGCACGGAGTGCTGCTGGTAACCGCCGGTGTGTCGATAGCTAGGGCAAAACTGCGCCTTGTTGAGGAGGCTGCGAAGCCTGGGAAGTGGTGTATAAAAAGCTGGGCATGGACGTGTGCCAAGAGGTAGTAAACAAAACTGGGAGCTCTGTTTTTCCTCTGGCTTTCACTCCAGAGCCTTGTCTGTCTGGAGGAGAACGCCCGGCTGCACTGGGCAGATTTTTTCAGAGTCTACAATGGGTGCTTTTTTTTTTTTTTTTTTTGGGGGGGGCGGGGGGGAGAGGAGGGGAGGAAGATGAGGAGGGGTTGTAATTAACCTGGCTTATCTGTAGCGCCAGGTGAGCAGCAAGGGAGCTGCACGGGCACTGGATCCAGGCCAAAGACTGTAAATGACACGAGAGCAAAGTTCAGAGCTGCCTCCAAACCTCTTTCACGTAATGAAAGCATGAAAGCAGATTCACGCGATGGATGAACATGAAAAGCCAAACATATCGATCACGCCGTACATTGCTGGCAGCCAGCTGTTCTGGCAGCAGTCTTACAAGGGCTGTGCTGCAGTCAGACACAAGATAATGAGGAGGGAACAGAGGAGCCTGGACCGGGTGGGTTTTATTCCCAGGGAGAAACCGTGCTTGTCCCAGCATCACCTACGCGGGTCTGATGTTGCTCCCGGTGCCCGTGTTTTCTAAATGGTGGACCCCGTCCAGCAGACGTATCGCGGTGTGTCTGCGACCTGCTGCGCCGAGGCAGCGCAGCCGTGCCGGGGATGCGGGGAAGCATCAGGACTCCGGAGCCGCCCCGGCCGGAGGGCCCAAACCTACACGGGCTCTGCTCCACGACTCACAAAGCGTGCGGCGCGCGCAAGGTAAGACAACATTCCGCATTAATTCTCGCCGGTGCAATTAGGCAGGAGGAGGTGGCTTCTGCGCCAGAGGGAGCGGAGGCCTCCGCGCGCTCAGGACGGAGCGCTGCAGGCAGGGGAAGCGCAGCGGCGGCGCTGCTGTGGGCAGGGATGCTTTAAGGAGAGCGGGGGCTGGCAGGCAATTTAACTGTTTTGCCGTCTCCTTCGTGCCACTCCCGGTCTCTGCCCAAAATCCTTCGGGTTTGAGCCGTTCCCACGCTCCATCCCAGCCCCCCACCCCCCCCCCGCCCCTGCTGGCTCCCTTCAGTCAGCCCCCTGATGGGGATGCCCTCAGGGATGCTCTCAAACCTCTGCCCCATCTGTCTGCCCACATCAGGAAGACAAACCTCCCGGCAGAAGGAGACGGTGGACCTCAAGCTGCCCCTGCTCACCACCCTCTGGGAACCCACCCAGGAGTCCCAGCGGCACCGTGATCAGGGGAGGGCAACAGCAGGACACGTCCATTCAGAGACCCACCGGTAAGGAGGTCCCTGGCCTAGTGGTTGCTGAAAGCACCGAACCGCCTCGCCCTGTGCTGCAGCCCCACAGACGGAGGGCAGCGCAGGGACACCCAACTCCTGGAGGCTGCCCACCAGCTTTTCCCATGGAAATCCTCCTCCTGGAGTCCCCTCATGCTCGTTCATCTGGGAAACCGCACAGAGAAGGGAAGGAGAAAGCAAATCATGGTTCCTGTGACAGCAGCACTGTTCCTGCCTGGGTGTCCAAGCCTTCCTTCAGAAACACTAAAATAGAGATTAAACAAAAAAACAAACCCACAAGACAATGCAGAGTATCTCTTGGTCCATGCCTGAGGCCATGGCTAAGCCCCTGCCCTCTGTGCTGTCCTCACAGCCCTTTTTTAGGGCTTCACAGGCTCCTCCAGCTACTCCCTTGACCTTCCAACTGCAGGTGTAGAAATCTCCTTCAGGGTCCATCCTTGTCCCTTTGATCTGGTTCCCTACCTGCAAGGATGCCTGGTAACTTGTTATCCGTGTCCTGCTGGGCTCCTCCGGAGCCTCACCACAGCTTCCACTCCTCTCTACCGCCCAAGCAAGGGTTAAACAGCTTCCTGGCTCTGAATCAGTCTCCTCCTGTTCTCATATGGTTTCATATAATTTCTTCTGGGGGAAGGAAACGTGTGACCTGAGTGTCCATGTCCTGAGGTCTCTGTGCAGCTGCTGCAGAAAGCAGGTTTTAATTCCATGGGCATATAATACCCTTTTATAGAACGCTCTTCTCTGTCCTCACGGTGCTTGGGGTTAGCTGTGGCTAGGAGATGTCTTTTTCATTTGTGGTGAAAATTTGAAGGAGGATAATAACAGATGAAGAGATTGCAGGGAGAGAAAGACGGGTTTGTGTTTAAGGAGCTGTTTTGAAGACCTGGAGCCTGTCTCTGTGCCAACGTTTCTATGTGATGTCAGATGAATCCTCACCCTGTCACCACATGGTCACTTGTTTTCCCTCTTTTTCAGCTTTTGGCACCTACAGATTAATTTGCAAAGTCCTTAGTGCTCACAGCTCTATCTCCATTGCGTACGGTTGTGTTTTCACCCTAACTATTGTAGACCCAGGACGGGATGAATTTTCTTCTTGGAGGTGCTCATTTTTCCCCATTAACCACACAGGCTGCCTACCCAGGTCAAACAACTAACGACCTGACGGCGAAGGCAGCAAGATGAATCCTGCCTGGTGTGTCACTTTAGTGACGGGGATTTTTTACTTTCTGTGCTCTGCAACCGTATTGTCCTTTCCTGTCACTAAATGATTATCCCTTCAGTGCCAGAGTTTTCCATCTCACAGAGTACAGTTCACCGAACAACACACAGCTCAAAAAAAAAAACAACCTACAGCCCAAACCAACAAAAAACAACAATAGAAAAAAAACCCAAACAAACAAACAAAAAAACCCCAACTCTGAACAAAAAAGATGTTCAGCGTTCAGGTCCAGAGCTGGAAGATTTTAAAGGCAACGGAACTGCAGCTTGTGTGAATTGAATGCTCTGTGAGCAGAGCTCATGTTTGGTTTGCTATTTATCAGCATCTAGCCTCCACGCTACAGATCGGCCATGCAGTAACCCTCGGGGATTCTGGGAGTAGAGGGAAGTGGGGAAAGCAGCAGACGGGAAGGGCAGTTCTGGGCCGGCTGGTGTCATCCACACCTGACTTCGGAGCACAAAACTCTCTGCTCGTTACAGCTGCTCACACCACTATTGCTGTGCATAGGATCAGGACACCTACTGCGTGATGATCCCTGTGACCAAGTTGTGGTCCACAGGGGAGTTGGACTAGATGATCTCTAGAGGTCCCTTCCAACTCTGAAAATTCCGTGATTCCGTGATTATCGTAAGAGAATACTGGATCGCCTTCTTTTGGTTTCCTTTGTTATATGCGTTTCATCTATAGAATCCACCAATAATTATTAGTATTGCCTAATTTTCCACAACATTGCACGTTTCTAAATTTGTCCAAATATGCTTTTCATCTGTAGATGTGCAGAAAGAAGAGTACACAGATTAAAAGTAAAGGGGTAAAATGAATCCTGGGAGAAATCATAGACTCATAGAATCGTCTAGGTTGGAAGAGACCTTTAAGATCACCGAGTCCCACTGCTAGCCTAGCACTGCCAAGTCCACCACTAAACCATGTTAATGCCACATAAAGTTCTGGAAATCATGCTTTTAGAAATAAAAAACAGAGTTAAGATTGAGGCCGTGCCTTAGCTCTACCTCCTGATGCATTAAAGGATGGTGTCTCATTATTTTGATACATTTGTGTGTCGATTTAATGTGCTGTGCAGCGTAACTCCCATGTTCCATACCAGCTAATGTGTGGTAAATTACAGCATCCGACTTTGGATTTGGTTGGACCTCTACTACTAAAGGAGCCCAAGAGAACAGGTCAGGCTAGAAGAAAATCAATTCTTATAGACTTTCTAAAGCCTCTAATGAGAGTGATAGTAAATCAAGAGCTATTTTTACTGTAAGGAAGCCCCATGCCTTTGGTATCCTTTTGTAGATTCAGTTATCTACTTAAGAGTGGAGAGTAACAAATACTGGACCTCTCTTTCCAAGACCTCAAAAGCTAAGGCTCCCAGAGCAATAGGTCTTATTTTATTATCAGGATTCAGGGCTATAGCAATAATCACAAATTACGAAACTCTGAAATGTACATATTACAACAGAAACAAGATTTGCATAATTAAAGGAAAACTGTGCCTCTAGTCTACTAGCAGGTTTGGAAACACCTGACTAGGAAGCTTTGAATCCTTCATTTTCACTAACTTGGACTTCCTGCAGCACTACGAGGTAATGGGATGACTTTGAATGCCTGATATTGCTACATCTGGAAAAGCTGCCTCTGGCATACAACTGTGTCTGCACAGCATAAAAGCACAAAGAAAGGAGAGAGGATCAAAGGATCAGGAGGAAACATCTCAGTGGTCTTCTTTCGATCTCACAATTGTGAGACTCCTTACAGGCCGAGGTGGTTAAAATGATTTTTTTGTGTGTGTGTAAGATGCAAAGAGCAAAGATCACAAAGGCATGTGATAACTTTAGCGCACGATTATACACCATACAGCTGTACCTTGCCACTGTAACTTGTGCAGGTGCCACATGGAACATGAGATGACTGAACAAGAAGAAAGTCATAACCTTCATTCTTTTTCATTTCTTGTCCTCAGTAAGTAAGTAATTGGTCATTTCCTCTCTCCAGTAGCAAAAGGAAGACTAGGGAAAGTGTGGGCGTGCTGCTGAATGAGGTGGGTGCCCTGATGAGGGAGGATGAAGAGAAGGTGGAGTTCCTGAATGCCTTCTTTGCTTCAGTCTTTACTGCTAAGGCTGGCCCTCAGGAATCCCAGACCCTAGAGGTAAGAGAGTCTAGAGAAAGGGAGACTTTCCCTTGATCGAGGACAATTGGGTTAGAGATCTTTAAGGAAAACTCGAC
This sequence comes from Vanellus vanellus, assembly GCF_965231255.1. Classification (NCBI taxonomy): domain Eukaryota; kingdom Metazoa; phylum Chordata; class Aves; order Charadriiformes; family Charadriidae; genus Vanellus; species Vanellus vanellus. The sequence goes on from NC_138922.1 coordinate 2,055,595, forward strand.
ACCCACAAGTCCATGGGCACTCATGCACTCATGAGTCCTAAGGGAGCTGTCAGAAGTCATTGCTGGGCCACTCTCCATCATCTTTGAAAGGTCCTGGAGAACAGGAGAGGTGCCTGTGGACTGGAGGAAAGCCAACGTCATGCCAGTCTTTAAAAAGGGCAAGAAGGAGGACCCAGGAAAAGGTTAGGGGCTGACCTGCTGGAAAGCAGCTCTGCTGAGAAGGACCTGAGAGTCCTGGTGGACAAGTTGCCCATGAGCCAGCAATGTGCCCTTGTGGCCAAGAAGGCCAATGGTCTCCTGGGGTGCATCAAGAAGAGTGTGGCCAGCAGGTCGAGGGAGGTCATCCTCCCCCTCTGCTCTGCCCTGGGGAGGCCATATCTGGAGCACTGTGTCCCCGGTTTAAGACAGCAATGAACTACTGGAGAGACTCCAGTGGAGGGCTATGAAGATGCTCAGGGGACTGGAGCATCTCTCTGATGCGGAAAGGCTGAGGGACTTGGGTCTGTTCAGCCTGGAGAAGAGATGACTGAGGGGGGATCTCATCAATGCTCATCAATATCTAAAGGGCAAGTGGCAAGAGGATGGGGCCAGACTCTTTTCAGCGGTGCTCAATGACAGGACAAGGGGCAACGGGCACAAACTGGAACACAGGAAATTCCATCTCAACATGAGGAAAAACTTCTTTCCTTTGAGGGTGGCAGAGCACTGGCACAGGCTGTCCAGAGATGCCATGGAGTCTCCTTCTCTGGAGATATTCAAAACCCACCTAGACGTGTTCCTGTCCAACCTGCTCTAGGTGACCCTGCTTTGGCCGGGAGGTTGCACTAGAAGATCTGTGAAGGTCCCCTCCAGCCCCCACCATTCTGTGATTCTGTGGTTCTGTGATTCTCTGAGAAGTCTATATAAGTGAAACAGTTAAAAAATAGTTATGCCATACGAGCTAATAGAATGTGTCTGTTCCAGCAGAGGCTTGTGAGCAGCTTCTGAGGCCACATGGGAACCTCATTGGCTTTTCAAACTCAAAGGGACTTTGCTTAAGTTCCCTTCCAAAGGAAACTGCTTCAGCTCATTATTTGCAGACAGCATCTGTCACTTTTCTATGCCAGTGGATGCTGATCGTCCTCAAAGAACATTGTACAAATGTGCAGACTACTGTGTGTTGAGAAAGGACTGCTATTATATCAATTTTCCACTTGAAAGCAGCAATAACAGCAAATAAAGCCTGAGCCACATGACTCTGTTGGATCTGGGGCACTTTCGCTGAGGCATTCACCCTAAGTGAAAGACGAGAAACTCAAAGGGAAGGTGTGGGCAGATGCAGTGCTGTCGGTGTATTACTGAACACTCCCTGTAACCCCGTGTAATGCAGAAAACAGCTGCTCTCGGCTGTGCTGGTGGACAAAGCACATCTCAGCTGTATCCTCTTCTGGACCTGCTGAAGGAGCTTCTGCTTACTGCAGGGCTTGTGACCCACGTGTCATTGCGTTGCATCGACTCTGTCCTGGAGCAAAACCTGCCACGAAGTGCAGTTTCTGCGAGAAGGTATGGCGTAAACGTCAGAGCCATACCTTGACCAACAAAGCATTTGAGGTGCCCTCTCCTGTGAAATCAGTAGGAGCTGAGTACATCAGCTCCTTCTCCAGGTCTGGATGAGGGATGTTTGCAGTGCTGTGTGTTCCCACCATTAAGCATGGCAGATATATGGAAGCTGCAGGGAGAAGGGGTGCTGGTGACACTCTTCCTTCCCTCCAGTTATCCTGGCAAACACTATTTTCTTAGCAAGGTCCTGCTGCTGTCCGTCTGCCATCTTGATAGCCTCTTCCTATCATGGACTGCTTTCCTAACCAGACTCATTCCTTGGCCTAGCTCGTCAAACGGGCAACGCACGGGTCTGTAATGAGATCGGCACAGTGGTAACGGGCACAAACTTGACCATAGGAAGTTCCATCTCAACCTGAGGAGGGACTTCTCTCCTGTGCGGGCGGCAGAGCACTGGCACAGCTGCCCAGAGAGGGGGGGGAGTCTCCCACTCTGGAGCCATTCCAAACCCTCCTGGATGTGTCCTGTGCCACTGCTGGAGGTGCCCCTGCTCTGGCGGGGGGGTGGCACTGGGGGAGCTCCAGAGGGCCCTTCCAACCCCACCAGCCTGGGATTCTGGGATTCTTCTTCCATTCACTGGTATGTCTGGTGCAAGCAGACTTTTTCTGGGGTACTACAACAAACACTTGCCTATAGTGGAAGAAGTAGCAACTGGTTGCCGCCCTCCAGCTCTGAGCAGCTGTATCTGGATGTACCCTCTGTACCTGCTGGATGACGGGTACCTGAGGACAGAGCATTTCAGGACATTTGATTCTCACCAGGACCAGCAGGTGTTTTCTTCTGGAAGGGCACGCCAGGCTATCATGAGGGATGAGCACGTGTCACTCAGAGCTGTACTTTGTAAGTCATCCTGGAAGGCCACGTGGAGGGGCAGAGATGGATCAAATGGGGGTTCTTTTTCATAAGCACAGGGCAGGTCTCTGAAGCAATTAAACAAAACGGCAACTTCAAAATAAGAACGAGTACTTTGCTGCATCAGCATTTGTCTCTGTGCCAGTCTCACAGGGCGTCTCTGTCAGAGCTCATGGTGGTAGGTAGTGCTCGGGCAGCAAAGCGCCCCCATGGGCACCAGCTGTATTTCTGGAACCGTTTGTTGCCCTCAAGACTGGGTTCTGATACTCCAGCCCCACAGACTTCCCACAATGCAGCGAGGAAATGCTGCAGCTTAGCCAAACTTACCACCCCTCCTTCAAGTTTTACAGCAGGTCGGCGACTCCGGGATGTGAAGAGACATTTATTGCATGGCTGCTGCCACATTTATGCCCTGAGACTCCTGCAAACAGGAGCAAGAATCCTGACTAGCCAGGGATGAAACCAGAAGCTAATCGCAACACGTACAGCCTCTGCTCGTTGCTACCGCTGGGATTATTTCATCCCTCTAATTCAAACCACACACAAATTAGATGTCTGCACTCCCCTAGTTTCCTGGACTCCTTTATTTGGAGCAGAGAGGAATCCCTCATAGTTCATTCTGGGCATTTTAGGTGGCTTTTTCCCAGTGACGAGCGAGGAGTCTAAGTGACTCCTGGATGGCTGAGGTTAAGTGAGATGACCTTCCTCCCTTAAGTGCTAAAGTGAATGGAGAAATAAGGGGAAAATGTCAAGCAGCAAGTATTTCTTGGGCACGCATTGACTTCTCTTATGAAAACCACTTCACCACGTGGTCCACATTCTCTAAAACCTCTCCAGGAGAACCTGGCAGACTACCTGGGAGACTTAAGAGTACAGCTGGAGTTAAAGGCAAATTTCCCCCTAATTCTGGGGGAAGAATATTTCATTCTTGGTAACTTGATCTATCACATCGGCACGTGTGCCACCCCAAGACAATTCTCAAACTTCAGTAAAACTAAGGCTTTTGAGAAGCTGTAAAACAGGCAACCATCATCATCTTGGCTGCTCCCTCTTTCCAGGCCTCGGTGAGGAGGCACTTGCAGAAATACTGGGAAAGAGATTGAACAGCATCACCCACCAACGAGCTCCACAGTCTCCTCTTTGGGCTTGTTTCCAAGAATCTCTTTGCTTCCCCATAAGACAGACAATACAGGCATAATGGGGGGGCAGTAGCCTGCGCCAGACCTGCATCTAAAGGAAGGACCAAACTAAATGATCTCTGGAAAGGATGCTCAATGGAGAAAGTAAGAGAAAATCTGTGTGAATTCTGACCCAGCTGACCTGAGGCACTTGCGTGGCATGTGAAAAATCCCCACGTTCCCCAGAGTAGGCTACAGATTTCTCAGTACGACCTCTGCAATGTGGATATGTGTTTTCCCTAGAAAAGAAAAATTGGAGCTTTCGCATTGAAGAGCCATTTCAATTTTCATTAGTTAAAATTTGAATTGTTGAAATAATGGTCCTGTGGCAGGAGGAGTGAACCTTCTGCCTCTGACTGCAAAGCGAAAACAAGTGGCAGTCTGTCTCCTGCCTTCTTAACAAGCCACCCAAACTGGTTTTATTTTTCCTTGAAATACAGGAAAATGAATTTTGAAGAGCTGTCAATGAGATTACATGAAATGCCCCCTTCGCAAGAAGAAGCTTTGAAAAGAGAAAGACGCAATATCTATGAAAACCCAGATGAAGGATGTTCACTGTCACCCCAGCAGCTGCTTGGAACGGAAACGACCTCCCACAGGTCACTTGTGTGAGCTTATGGAGAAACATCTCTTGGAAGCTCTTTATGATTGCCCACCTACACCCGCCCCAGGAGCACCATGCTCTGAGAAGGAAGGGAAACCAGACTGAAGGGACATGGTCGGAGTCCTCCCAAGGTTTTACCAATGGTGTCTATAAATGCATAACCCAGAGAGCAAACCTGGCAGCTGCTCTTGGCGAACTGCTGTTGGCCTTTGGAACTACAGCCCAACAAAGCTTTTCCAAATTTTGATTTTGAAGGAGCGTGTTTCAGACGCAGTGGAATTGCATTTTTAAAATGCTTGTAGAATATTTTGAAAAGATTACTTTGCTTGAAATTTAAAAAGTGTCTTTCGGTGTTCGCATACCAAACGTATTTCACAAAATATTTCCATTTAATCCAAAAAGTCTTAAATATCTGGATGTTTTTTAAAACTTAGAAATTTCTGTTTCGGTTTTATGAAAGCTAATATTTTCGGTTCAGTATTTTTTGCTTAACCTTTTGGATAAAAATGTCATCATTCTCCCAGGGCTTCTGCAGCATTCTAATAGGAAGTGGCAGATTTTGAGAATATATATGGATTTCAGGGAACTATAATTCCTTCTACGTTTTATTAGAACGCAAACTGCCACTCTGTATGCTGGATCTCCTCCAGAAGGGTTGAGATTGAGAATTAGATGGTGTCTCTTAAAAATTCAGCCTAATTCTGCTCTCACCAAAGCCAGTGGCAACTGTATTGCTGACTTCAGCAGGAAAAAATTAGGACTACTATTAACAGGATCTCACACCAGAGGGATGTGCCGGAACATCAGCATTACCAGATCAGAATCTTTTGTCCCAAAAGGTAAGCTGTAAGTGACATCACATGTGAAAGACACCCTTTTTGCAGCTCTCCATCAGGTATTGACATTGTGAAGCCATGCCGTTGCTATTTACATGTGATGCTTTCAGGAGATAATTACAGATCTCTCCTCGCCTGTGTTTTAGCAGTCTTACTGCATGTCAGAATTTAATATTGAGGTGAAACAAATCCTTTCTGGAACTTCGTTCCTCGGAGCCGAGTGTCAGGCGGCGGCAGACGGAGCAGTGGCTGCTCGCAGCCAATTTACTTGAGCAAGGTTTTGAAATAACTTTGTGACAACCTCCTAATGAAACTGGGGACAGGGCTGTTCGGAGGAGTCTTATTGATTGCGGATGTCCACTGTTTTCCAGTCACGGGGAGAGCTTTGCAAGAGCCATAAATGAGCGCTGTAGCTCACGGCTCATACATCATCTTAAACATTCACCTTTTGGAAAAGATGGGAAACGGCAAAATAAATGGAGGCTCTAATTCTGGTGTTTTAACCACATTCGGGTTATTAAATGAACATGCAGAGAAATCAAACAGAGGAGCCCAGGCTGTGTCTGGGCAAAATAGCCAATTGCCGACAAGTTTTAGAGCCCTTCTGGCTGAGGATGGCTGTGCTGGGAAGGTGAAAGCAGCGCTCCAGCGGTGGCGGGAGGCACGGCCGTCCCTGCTGCGCCTCCTCTGCCTAAGGAGGGGGACCCCATCCAGCGGGGGGGCTGCACCCCGCATGCTCCGGGGGTCCCTGTGGGAAGGGACGCCCACGGCCGGCCGGGGCTGCTCCCCCTGGGTGCGGCGGTGTACCCCTGGGTGTACATCGCTCCGGCACTGCGGTACCCGAGCGATACCCCAGGAACGGTACCGACCGTAACAGCCTTCCTTCTTCAGCAGTAGTTTAAGCCGTTTATTTACAGCTTGGGATTTTTTAAAACTGTTTTTATGTGAAAGATTACATCCCTCGGGGGGATAATGTGTCGGGTGTAAAGGAATAAGTGAGTCAGGGTAAGCATCTGCACGGGTCGGGGTGTGTGGTTCGGGAGGAATCAGGAAAGCAAGGCTGAAATAAGGTGGCTTCCAGAGCTGTGCAGGAGCTGGTGCTGGCACAGGCATCAAGAACGTTGGGAGCTCTACAAATTCTTCAGTAAGTAAAGTGACCTTGAATATCCTGAAGTGTGGGGGTTTGCTGTTGAAGCTTCTGACAGACGAAGATAATGCTGGCATGTCTTCTCTAATTAGAATTTTAAGTGCTTCAGGGTGAGGACTGACTTTTCACAGGGGACACGACGGCATCCAGCACAATGAAGCTCTGAAGCAAGTCAGAGCATCTGGCTTTATTATCTGAATAATGACCAAAACATAAATAGCATAATAATAAGATGAAAAAGATATGATGGAACAAGAAGTAATAATAGTAATATGCTAATAACAATAATTATAGACATGGTATTAGCTATAATTATCAGGCAGTGTTCAGCGGACCTGACCAGAGGGCCGAGTTCAGAAGGGGAACGTGCCCAAACGTAACAGGTCACATCATCCGTGTGAGAGGAGCCCCGGGGAGGAGCTGGTGGCTGTGGAGGTTCCTCCTTGGTGCAGTTTGTCTCTGAATGTCCCAGTAGACAGTTGGATGGTTTTGTGTTAGAGTTCTGGATGGGAAGATAGCAACCTGGAGATGGGGTCAGATATGGGTGTCTGGAATAGAGGAGTGGGTGACTGAAACGAGTCATCTGGGGAGAATTTCTCTGCCCAAGTTACCTCTCGGACAACAAGGAGCCCCATCTAAAGTAGTAATTTGAGATTCTTTGGTTGTAGTGAAGAGAAATGGGGACTTTCAAGGCCAATTCATCCCACCCTGAGAGGCGTGCCTGAACTTAGACCACCTGCCTAGCTTTTCGGCACTTTATGCTCTCAGGGCTTCACATTGCCATTTTTAAATTGGGTGTAATAACACTTTCTTTGTCATCTCCTTTGAAATTGTCAGCACTTTGGGGAGCAACTCTTTCTTTTCCTGCAGCCATACAACGATAATACAATAAAGTCCTGATCTTACTTGGGTTCTGTAGATCCTACTGAAGTACCATTAGTCAACAATAACAATAATTACAAAGGAAGTCTTCCTTAGGTTAGCACTGAGTAATCCTGCTCTGTGGTTTCTGTTGAATAATGTCTCCCAAGCTTTAGGATGGTGGCAGATAACATACTCTGCTATAACACACCTGTGAGCCCTCAGCTGCAATTTATATCCATCAGAGCAGAAGTCAGTTGAGGCCATGCCCCACTACGCATACAGGCAGTAAACCTGGCAGAGCTGGTAAGTTTGGGATTAAGAGGAGCTTTCTAAAATGCCTCCTGTGCAACCCGTAGTGATGGCAATCACATTTCTGCTCCTGTTTTGGCATGTTATGATGTCACCAACACAGGGAACAGTGATGGGAAGTCTCCTCAGATATTGCCTCTTCTGGAGGGGCTGTGAGCTGCTGAACTGTGCTGAACTGCTGGAAACAAAGAAGTGCCAGGTAAGAATATCCTCCCGTACAAGTGACAGCCAGACATAGATTTACTCCTGTTAATTTTATTTAGGAATTTTAGCTGAAAAGGGATTCTCTTGTAAGACTGGAGACCATCAGAGCGCTCCAGAAGACTCTACCCAGTGACCCACAGCCCTCTCAAGCTGACTTGGCACGCCTGGCTCTCCTTGCGAGAGAAGTCAGTAAGGTGCATGCAGTTTACGGTATGAGGGTGGGTACATGGCACTCTCTTCTTCAGACCGGACCCTGCAAAATCTTGCTTTAGCACTTGCACTTTACTGGACAAAACGGGAGTGGATGGAGTTGGAATAGTCTCATCATCAAGAGCCTGAAGGTGCTCCACTGCCAAGTGCCACTGTCACTGGAGGGATGTGACTGGTGAAGCGGCATCAAAGACGTTGCACTTGGATGGAGCCCTCTCAGACTTGGCTGTGGAGTATTTATCACTAGCAGCTTTCCCTGTATGAACCTCACCAGACGTCAAGGACAAAGCTAGCATAGTCACGACCTGTAGATTTCTCTAACAGCGTTGGTTTTAGGGGCCAAATTTTCAATCATTTTTACCCAGAGAAACTCTCACAGGGTCAGTGCGACAGCTGTCTGAGCAGAGAATGCGATGTAAAATCAACTGGACTGTACCCCTCGCTGGCAATAACACATCTCCTCCACAAAGCAGGCGTGAGTCTTCACTTACGCCTGACTCCGCCACGAAGTATCCCATGACACAGCACTTACTGCGGCGTAGATGCACACGTGGGAGCACAGAGGAGATTTCCCTCAGCCCTTTTCCCTTGTCTGTTCCTACCTCAAGTGAACGCCACTGGCTTTAGACCAACGCTTCAAAGACTCATAGCGTTTCCCTGAAGACCATTACCAGTTAAACTTACTGGAGCTATGCTGGTGTTTCTGATGTCCCCTTTTGTCCCTGGCTGTTTCTATTTCAGTGGTTTTCTTCCCCGTGTTTTCTGGCTTTGTATTTTTATTCAGAAAACTGTATTTGGTTTCTGTATTTGTGCATGTGCACGCGTGTGCATGCGTATGTGTGAATAATAGATGTTTTCTACGTGGGATTGTTCATTACTGTCAACCTCCTTTGCAATCCTATAATTTTGGCATAAATATGTTTTTCCTCACTGCTAAACTGGGTTGACCCCAAATTAGTGTGGAGCAAGGGTAACTTTGGGACTAAACGGAATGATGTCTCTAGAAATGGAGAACGTATTAGTTATGTCAGTGGACAGATTCCCTGAGAGGAGCTTAAACAGAGCACTTAAGAACCGTCTTCAGCGTCTTATTGTCTCTGATGAGATCATGATTCAGACGACTTGAGCAGTATCTCAAGTACGCAAACCCTCAGGGAGTACAACTGGCTCCAAGGACAGCGTTTTGATGCATAGGTTAGAAAAGAATTCAGGTTTAATTAGCTCATCTCTGCCAACCGAAATAAAATTGTCAAATAAGATCACAAATGGGGGATAAAGACAGCCATACCCAGGTACAGTACTCAAGCCACAGACAACAGTGACCACACAAAAACAAATGCTGCTGTCAGACGCAGCCGAGCCATGGATCTGCCACTAGATTCACCCAGTCAATCCTCCCTTCCTTCCCCCCAGTCCTTCAACACGCAAGCACGCACCCACCAGGGAGATGCTTGCTTGACCTGCAACACAGAATGTTGCCACGGCCACACTGTATTTACCACTTCTGATAACTTAGCCACGCTTTACCGCAGGTCATCTTTTGTTTTTCGGGCTTCACATCCTTGTCTCCTACAACCCTGCTCTGGTCTTGGGTCCCAACGGGTGTTTGAGGGTCACCGATAATTTTCAGGTTCTCCTTCCAGCCCACATTTGGCTGGTGTTCGCATTCGGGTTTTGTTTTTTCAGTTTTCAAGCTGTGGATTTCAAGTTACGGTTTTAACTGTTTTTGGACAATTGTAACCCCAAGAGAATGAACCATCCAGACCTAGATAGAGTTTACGAAGTTCACAGGTACTGGCAAGTTTCATCGGCAAGGTGCTTCACAAATCCCTGCTATTTGCAAGAAATCCATGCAACTAGTAAGTGTTTACATATACGTTAGCTAGATCTGGAAAAACAGAATTCCAGTGACATTTACAGCAAATAGTGTAACGCATTGAGCAGTACTGCAGTGCAGAATTCAAGCCATACCACAAAACATTGCATATAGCCCCACGCTCCCCCCTGGGCTGGGTGGAAATTCTTGAAAAGATTTCAGAAATCATGACGGTCAGTTAAAAGACCAAGGACTAAATATAAGTTTGTCTCGCATCTTCTGTTGTGAAAACCTGTTTCTAGGTGATAATGACTTGAAAAACTGAAATAATTGGGCTGAACTCTTCCGTGCTAGATGTGTCTCTCAAGGTTGATTTTTTCTTCCTTTTTCTTTTTCAATTTTCAGAAAAAAAAAAAAAAAAAAGGTCATATCCTTTTCCAAGTAAGAAATAGCAAGGAACGGACTTGCCTGTGTTTTTATAACTTATTTGTTTTGAAGCAGGATTTTGAGGTCTGAGGGTAGCAAGGTGTCTCATTTACTGGCACTTTTTAGTCTTATCCCAAACTGCAAAAGTTATGAATATTCAAAGGTTGCGGTTCAGACTTTCTCAATAAAATTCCTTAAAATGTATCAGCTAAATTCCCCAAGGCTGTGATCTGTCCTAAGGATGCTCTCTCTCCCTCAGGCTCCTACACGCTGAGCAGGCGGTCACTTGTGGCATCCTTCATATGGCCCGAGCTTGCTCTGTTCCAGGGATGGATGTTGGCTCCCAAGTCTGCGTCACCAGGCACCACATCTGCAAGCAGAGGTCCTGTCTGTCCCGGGCTCTCCATGTCAAGTAACTGCCTTCCTTGCCACTAACATGCAAAGATTGAAAACTTGAAGTTACACACCAAAGAAGAGAGAAAAAGTATCTAGGAGGGGTCAGACACAAATTAAAAGGAGAAAAGCAAGGGTAAGAGGAAAAGGAGATGAAGGGGTGGAAAGGACGGGCTGAGAGCAGAAGCCGGAGGTTAATGGCACAAGAGACAGGGTAGCAAAAATAGAGCTGAGGCAGAGAGAGGCAAAAAAGAAAATCAAGATGGGAAGATAAGAAGGATAGAGCTCATTGAGATGATGGAACATTCCCATCCATTGGGGGGTGGGATTATGAGAAGTACCTGTGAACCACAACAAAAAAAGGACAATAAAAGGAGGATTAGGAAATAGCAAATTTAAGCAAAGCCAAAGGTGGCTGAGGAGAGGAGCAGTGGGGACAGCAACTAGAGACGTACCAGGAGGAAACCAGAGACTGACATAAAGAGGCAACATAACATAAAGAGGTTCAGATCGCCACAGAGCAGTGTGGAAAACCAGAACTGAACTTCATATTCCCAAATTTTCATATATCTGCTTGCTGAACGTAGGAGCTGTATGGCTTTGCCTGCTTGTAGTGCCCGGTCCCTACAGGTGATGATGGTGCGTTGTGGAACCGAGTACTCTCAAGCCTGATTCCCAAGAGATATGCTGTGAATCTAAAGGTGCCATACCTGCCATGTCAGGACCAATAACATCCTACAGGAAGGAATATGTATTTTTCAGTTTGTTTATTGTCTTCAAATTGCACTATGAATCCAAATCACAGAACCTCAGTAAAGCGGCAACCAAGTTGTCAGGTCAAGATGCCAAAATCAGGCCTCTGAAAAACCAAGTTGCTCCTCTTCCGCATTTGCTCCCTGCCATGGCCTTCTCTCGCAAACGTCATACAGATTTTGAGAAGGATCCTCCATCTTATTCAATGAAGAGCGGTACACGCATAGACTCCAAGCAGATCTGAAATTCCAGGAGCAGAGCAACAACAACTTTCTGCTGCCATACCTACAGCTGAATGAAATGAGGATGCACCTCTGAACACAAGAAGTGCCATAAAATGCTACAGGCAGAATTTTGTGCATGAACTGGAATATTTGGCAGCATAAAGAAAGGAGTTGGTCTAGGGAACTCAGCTGATAAAAGCAACATGAGAATATTAAGAATGAAAGTCTGTAATCTGGCATTAGTAAACTGGCTATATGGCTATGTAATCTGAGCATAGCGACCTGGTTGTAACAAAAATAGCACACTTTTTCCTAAAAATGTTGCGAAAGAAAGTAAAAAATAATACGAGAGAATTAATACACTCTGAGCATCATAGAAAAGACCACGAGGAAACTGATATTTCCGCGTATGGTGCAGACCTTGGACAGCATGCAGTAAAGCATTCCTGGCACGGCAAGTACCTGGGGATATTAATGAATTACTGAGCAGGTACCAAATCAGAAGTAGCATCTGTCTTGTGTGCAGGATAAGACCAGACCGTTTTCTCCATGTAGAAGGGAAAGTATGTGTCTGGGTCCCCTTACCCTGACCCAGCAGTGCCCTCCAAGCATCTTGGCTTTCAGACTACCCTGGCTGTCATCTTATTTGCTTGTTTTGAATGATGATATTAGCAGAAATAATGTTAATTTAGACATCAAATGCAATTAAAGTCAAACTTTGACAGCTCCCGAGTAACTAAAAAGCACCTAGTGAAATTTTCAATAGTGCTCTGAAAATGCAGCCGTATGCTCTTTGCGCTTTCAGCTACCTAATGTCTTAAAAATGAGTGCTTTAAACCAACTATATTATTGCCTTTAAGCCCAGTTATTTGACATTTCTGAAGAAATAAGGATAAGGAAGAAGACTCTCCTACACCACCTGTGAGGCCGTGACCGTCTCCAGGGACACGCTGACTACTTTAACAGCGCTGTGATTCTATTCTGGGTGTACCCTAGGTTGTGTTGCACCTGCCAACCCAAAATAAAGGCCATCAAAGCAGTGTGTGCCATTAGTGGGTTTCGTGCAGGGTGTGCCAAAGAGGCAGATATGTGGACTTTCACACCTACATCTTCCAAAGCTGTCTCAGGTGAGCTGAACTGCTGAGCACTGCTGCTGGACTCATCCGCTCAGACTCTGGAGCACACACTGACAGGCACGTGGGTACGGGTGAGGGTTTTCTTTTGCTCTTTCATTTTTTCAAGCAGGGTGCATGCATGGGAGCAGTTTTCTTGCCTCGTGGCACTGCTGGCAGGAACGGGCAGAAGACCTGTGGATGGCCGTCGCACCTGAAGGAGAGCCGTGAGCACAGCTGCCCTTCCTCCTCCACAGCGTTGCCCGGCCACAAGGTCCTGCTACTGCCTGCACACCCAACCACACGTAAATACTGAGTTTGGTCACAGGTTTCACCAAACACATGGCTACTGCCAGGTAACGCATGTTCTGCTGCGAGCCTAACGCAGAGTATGACAACTCCTGTATGGCTCGGGTGTGATTTTCAACCGTACAGCTTTGTAGGTAGTCACGTAGCTAAGTAACATCGAGCTGAGAAATCTATAAAGCGGAATGTCATTGTTATCCATCTCGCGGAAGTGTTAATGTCATCTTTAGCGCTCATTCGTGCCAATTAGCCAAAGCCCCGTGGAGGAGGACTCGGCATACAATTCCAGCTGGAGCTGGTGCGTCATGTGTGGTTGCTGGTACAGGTCCTCAGCTCAGGCTCATCGCTCATCCGGCGAGTCACAGAGGTGCTCTGGCAATCCCATCCGGATGGTGCTTATTTAGTCCCTTTGGTCTGCTGAAGCTGGTAATAACTCAACTCCATAACGAGGTGAAGCTGCTGTTGGAACATGCTGCAACTACACAGCCGCTCCAATAGGCTTTATCAGCTGGAATAGCTGCTCGATCTCTGGTAATTTTGTTGGGAGCCCTTCTAAGTGGTTTGCTTAATGGATGACCTCGCATCGTTTATGAAGGTTTGTTGATCTGAGACAATAAATTCAAGACGTTGACAAGAGTATTGGGATAACAGCCCATGGCAGCACCCAGGATGGATCATCTTTGTTCCCCTTGGACAAGTGGTACTTCATAAAAGGGATTTTGCACTCACGCAATATTTATTCTTGAAAGCAAATCCCCAAGTTACAACATCAGTACTGCACCCTTCCTTTCCCCTCCAGTAAAACAGGGCAGCCCCAGTAATACAGTTGGTATCAATTTAGCGTAAAGGTTAGTAATTCCAGAGGTGTGTAGGGGATTTAAACACCCTGACTGCCAGTGATACCACTAGGATCCAAGTAACAGAAATCTTTCTAAACGCTTCCACACTGCTTTTGCCTACAGCATGCACTAGCAATCCTTTATTTTCCTGGTTTTCAACCCAATTTTTCCTTTCCTCATTTAATATATTTCCTGCTTACATTTGCCAGTATCATCCTATATGTTATGTAAACATGACATTTATTGTTAAATAAGCCCTATTCATATATACAGTCATCACTCAACCGTGCTAATGAGAGGCTAACTACAATTTGTAAGCTGCTGCTGTTCTTTCAGCTCTGTAATTATATCAGTGTTGTTCAACCTCTTTTCACCCTGTGAGCCATAGGGCCTGTTCTGTGGTCACCAAAAGAGCTGGATGTCTTCTCCACAAAATGGGAGTACTTCTGAACGGGGCTCAAACAGATGGAAGACAGATGGCCTGAGCCCTTTTGACATTTCGTTTGCCCTTCAGCGGCACCGATTACTTCTCCAGGCTTTCTGGAGGCTGTGTTTTTCCCGTCAGCTTTTCAGAGTACAACTTGAGCTCTTGAGATCTCCTGCAAAAATATGTAAGGTGAAGAGGGGTCCCAGATTCCTATCAGCACAGCTGAACAGTGGTTTTCTACCATCCTCTTAGGGCAAAACATGTGGGTTGTTTTCCCACGTGGCCTACTCCTGGTCTCCATCTCCCCAATATTGCCACCGAGAACGTTCTAGGTTGTCTCACTTGGGATCAGATGAGGGCTTTGTAGATTTGTCTACAAAGTGCAATTTCCACCAAGTCTCCCCCTGCTGCGCAGGACTGAGCATGGTTTTGCTGGTGGCATCTGCAGAAGTCCTGCTGATAGAGAGCAACACTTGCAATCTGTTTTTACAGCTCCTGCCCACATGCCAAGCTAGTTCCCTGCCTGTGCATGGAGACCACAAAAACTAGCAGTTTCCCGAACTCTGCCCAGGCTCCTGGGAACTTGTACACTTACTGAGTTGAAGACATTTGGCAAAGTGTCAAAGTTGCAGCCTTCTCTGTACCAGCACTACTAAATCCCCATTTGACTCTGGTGTCACCTGTGGCAACCGGTTGCCCAGCTCACGCCTCACTAGAGGGTATGAAGGCAGAGATGGTTTAGCAGCTTCAGCACCTGAATCAAGTGTTTGAGGCACCCTTCGGGCCCTACAGTCGTGAGGACAATTGCCCCAAGGCGAAGCTTTGCCCACAGCAGTACCTGCGGCAGGACCTGCCTCTATCTTTCCCTGGCAAAGGACCTTACCCAGCCACTACAGAAAGCTCCTTAAGGAAAGAAAAATCAAGATTTGACAGGATCTTCCAAAGCACGATGAGGACAGAGACTTGTTGAGTCTTTACCCCAGGCACGAGGCCAAAGCCAAATTTTTGCACCCAGCTTTTGGTGTGGATGTAATTAGCACATGGCCTGCTCTCCATGGGATGGTTAATGGTAGAGCGAGAAGAGACGGGAGCAGACACTGGCCTTTTTTAGCACTGTTTTACAGCTCCTTCTGTTAGCTGAAATACTGCAGTGTGTCATTATCTGTTGATTGCAGTCTTTTGCCCAGTTTTTGCTCTTGCCCAGTCAGCACTCGCCTCCAAGACAATCTGAATTAATTGCGTGAAGGATTTCACAAGACTGGAATATTCATAAACATTCAACCGAAATGAAGACAGAGCGGGTCTGATTCTGATTCCACACGCTGGACAGAGCGGCGAAAGACTGATGGGTTTTTGTGTCTCCACCCCAAGGGAGGGAAAAGCCTGCGTCTACACCTCTGTGCCACAGGTCTAGTATTTTATCCACAGAACATGTATCTGCAGCTGATGGATGCAGTTTGTTTTTTGAACATCTTTCTTTGTCCTCTAAGGATATTCTGTACCTTCTTTGCAAACATAAAATTTCCACCATTTTTACTGTAAATTTTGGTCTCAAGCACACTGTTGTTTATACTTCCTGCTTGTAATAATGAAGCACGTACTGAGGATTAAATCAGGCTCACCAGATGACCACTGCCAGGACAACTGTTCATCCCTTTCTCAAATACTGGTACTACATGTGACTGCTTCTTGTACCTTGCTGTTCTCCATGGCTTTTCAATAGAGTTGGCGGAGGTGTGGAATACTTATTAGCTAACTCTGTTGACACATTAAGTGGATGTTATCCAGATCTACTGACTAAATACAAGTATGACTATTAATTGTTTCTTTCCCCAAGGAACAGAGTCTTGTCAAACCAAATGCCACTTTCTCAACTAACGTCTCACCACCTGCCCTAACCAGAAGAGATGGGCTCCTTATCTTTTTGATAATAATGTTCACAATGTTCATAATGATAATAATGATGACGATGATAAAAATAATAACAGTAACAGCAACAATAACAACAGCAACAATGAATAATATCTTTCTTTGAATATAGTCTTAGAGGTCATAAGTAAAAAAGGATGCAGCTTGCTGGAACTCTTGATTTTGCTTGCAAGTTCGCTGATGACACCAAGGATTGTGGAGAAGGTGACATGCTGGAGGAGAGGGATGCCATCCAGAGGGACCTGGACAGGCTGGAGAGGTGGGCCTGTGCGAAACTCATGAAGTTCACCACGGCCAGGTGCATGGTCCTAAACTGGGTCGGGGCAATCCCAAGCACAACTCCAGGCTGGGTGGAGAATGGATCGAGAACAGCCCTGAGGAGAAGGACTTGGGGTGTTGGGCTCAACATGAGCCGGCAACGTGCGCTGGCAGCCCAGAAAGCCCCCAGCATCCCAGGGTGCATCCCCCACAGCGTGGCCAGCAGGGTGAGGGGGGGATTGTGCACCTCTGCTGCGCTCTGCTCTGGGGAGACCCCCCCGCAGTGCTGCCTCCAGCTCGGGGGGTCCCAACAGCAGAAGGACACGGAGCTGTTGGAGCAGGGCCAGAGGAGGCCCCGGAGATGCTGGGAGGGCTGGAGCCCCTCTGCTGGGAGGACAGGCTGGGAGAGGTGGGGGGGTCAGCCTGGAGAAGAGAAGGCTCCGGGGAGACCTCAGAGCCCCTTCCAGTGGCTAAAGGGGCTCCAGGAGAGCCGGGGAGGGACTCTGGATCAGGGAGAGGAGTGATAGGATGAGGGGGAATGGTTTGACAATGAAAGAAGGGAGATTGAGATGAGATCTGAGGAAGAAATGTTTCCCTGTGCAGGCGGTGAGCCCCTGGCGCAGGTTGCCCAGAGAAGCTGTGGCTGCCCCATCTCTGGAGGTGCTCAAGGCCAGGTTGGACGGGGCTTGGAGCAACCTGGGCTGGGGGGAGGTGTCCCTGCCCAGGGCAGGGGGGTTGGAATTGGGTGATCTTTAAAACCCCTTCCAACCTAAACCATTATATGATTCAGGGATTCTAGTGATTTGGTGAACTGAATGATGAACTAAAAAGAAATGAAAAAAAAAAAGCTGTTTTTTCCACTGAGTGTCAGCATAGATCAGAGGCTACAGTAACATCTTTAGCATGAGCAGATAATAAATGAAGCCTGAAAGTTCAAGTAATTCATATTGGTCATTTAAAAACGTATGAGACTAAATCTCAAGTTTGAAGGAAAAGATTGGAGCAAAAATCCAAGCTATTAAAGCAGAGCAAATTGTTAGTAATAACCAGGTTTGAGGTTTTGTTCTTAATTAAAATCAATTTCCTTGACTATTATTTCCTTTTATTGCACAGCAGGTTTGGATTTTATTTTTTTTTAAGGAGTAAACCAAAACTTTTCTAAATATTCTCCTGCCTAGAACTTCCATTTCAACCCACTGTGTGCACAGTGCGGTGGAGTCTGTTTGCATTTCATTTAAAATCCTTACACCGAGCCACTCTTTGTGGATTTCACTATTTTTTCCAGGCTCTCTCAGACACAAGCCTGGAGAGAGCTTCCTCTGCTGCTCCCTCTCGAGCCACTCTCCTGGAAAGAGGTTAAAATGAAGCAATGGTGCAGGGAGATATTTTCGCAGGCATTCATAAATTGTTGTAGTTCTGTTTCCGCCGTGGGGCTATTGAAGCCCTTCGGGTTAGCGCATAATGAAATGCAGACTCCGTGTACTCACTGTGTGAGGAAACGAACAAACTCAGATTCCCTTTTTACTTTCCCAGATAATAACTCTTTTGTTTTAACTAATCTTTCACTTTCAGGGGTGATTAGATGCTTTAGCTGAATGAATCCTATTATTTAAAGCCTTTCCTGCCTGCTTCTCAACGTGCATTCTGACTCATGTACCTATTTTCATGTAGAGATTATTTAGAGAAGGTATTTTTTTCCCCTTTAAAAATAGCAGCAAGTAGGTTTTTGGACTAAGCCTTATCGGCGAGTACGGCCAGTCGTTGGTGCCCAGCTTAGCAAAAAGGAGGGATGCTCAAACGCCCTCGCTCGTGCCTGCTGACGATGTTCGACTACTGCACAAGAGGCTGCAGCGGAAATACGGACCCCAACTATGATACTTTCAGGCCTTTAAGTATTAGAAGATGCCTACTACACCAAAAAGACACAGCCGAAATGTAGCGGTGCATTCCCAGACATCCTGAAGCTTGAGCTCACTGGACTCAGGAGGACACGAGCCCTCTCCTGAAGCCCGTGGGGAAGGACGCAGCTCTGGAGCCGGGCGATGGATGGTGGCTGCCGGCTGAGGCGGGATGCGCAGCGGCGCTGGGGACAGCTCATCGCAGCCGGGTCACACGCGGTGGGAACAGAGCGGGGAAGAAAATGAAACCCTTTTCACCCTTCAATTCCAGGGAAATACCTGCTGGGACCCGGCTGATCAGATCATGGCGAGGGAGGAGGCTGTAGTCACAGTGAAGCCAGGAGCAGTGTGCCGCGTTCTTTCATATAAATACCACTAACGTGTGTGCATAGGATGCATTTTCATTGAGTTCCTACTATACACCCACGTACTCAATGTGAAGCCATTACCTCTGCCTCGTTCTCCCAGTCCAGCCTACGCTCCTATTTAACTTGGTGCTCCCTGGCCAAGATAATTTTTAAACTCCTTATTCTCCCAGCAAGCTAATGATCTCCTAGAGCGTGATCCAGTATCTTCCTGACACGTCTTTCTTGAACCCAGAACGTCGGAGACTCAGCTGCAAAAATAGCCACGTGAACCTGGAGTCAACATCCGAAAAGATCTATTAAAGAAGTAGCCAGATACAAAGAGAACAGGGAGGGAGAAGGAATGGGAGCTAGTAATTTGCGTTCCCCTGATTTGAGGGGATTTATCTGCATTTCTAGTTAATAAAAGACATTAATTGATTCACGTTTTTTATGGCTGCACACAGAGCTATTTCTGTCTGGAAGGAGACACTCTTAAATGGAATGAGTCAGACCAGACCTGTTATGTCACCCTGGGACCCTGAAAGATTTGTTAATAGCTCTGAAAAAATCAAGTTGCTTCACAGGGCTATTTTCTCCTCAGACATCAAAAGCAGAGGGAAAGTATAGTAATTCTGAGGGCTGAAAGTGATTTTTTACATGGTCCTTTGCATTTGACAAATAGCAACAGGATAATCAAAGAGCTTTGCTCTCCACAAGACACTTGCATAGAAGTCTCAGCAGGATTTATCGGTGCGGCTAAACATAATCTCCAGAGACGTGGCTCTTAGCTAAGGAAAGTCCTAGCAGGTCATAGCTCCTCAATTCACTTCCTAAGATTTCTTCCAGATTAACTTCACAAATCAAAAGATTGTACCGAGAGAGTTTTAGAGGAAGGAAAGTCTGTATTTCTCCTCTTAAAAATATATAGAAAAACACATTCTTTCACCGAACACTTTTTCCGCACAAAGGCGCCTGTTTCCTAGCCAGGAATAAGGCTCTTGATTATGAAATGAAATTGCGCTGGAAACAAAACTGTTTTAAATCAGTTTGTCTTCAGTGGAGATTTGAGTTGCAGCTCAGGTGTGTCATGTTCCCTCTCCGGGTCAGATGACACCTCGATGAGGCAAAGGCTGCTGTGACACACGTTGATGGCTCTGCCCAAGGAGAGGAGATGATACCTCATGGGACGGAGGCCAGCCAAGGAGCCAAGAGAAGACGGTGGTCGAAAGTGACAAGGGACATCTAAGGAACCCCGCCTGTGCCTTCAGCCCTCTGACACATTCAATTTGGAAAAGGAATGGGATAGTTTTAAACTGAGAAATATGTATGCTTTGTTTTTTCATGAAAAGTCCAAAAATATCTATGGAAAATGTTGACAAATTGAAAGCATTTGTCATTTCTGCTCTTCTGTTTCCCTGGTGACAAAAAAAAAAAAAAAAGAAAAGGAAAAAAAAAATATTTCCAACTAAGACAAAGCCTGCAGCTCATAGTCTTGTCTAGTTTGTCCTGATATTTGCCCTTGCTCTTGCCCCCACGGTTCAAAGCAACACAACGGTGGCAAGAGGCTGGAAAGTGGACCTCCCCCTCATCTGCAAAGCTGGAGCCTGTTTGCTCTTTTTACTACCTGGCCAGGGCTGTTCACGATAGGATAAATATCTGTACTGGCTTCATCCTATTTAGAAAGTGACAGTTATGCTTTGTTGTCATGTCAGCTTTTGCCAGGGAAAAATCACCGCTCTCAGTGGTGATGATGGGACACATTTTCTGTTGTTTTCTCCAACCTTTTTTTGGTGTTGATGTCTTGAATATTCACAGCTCCTGGACATCAGAGGAGCCCATCAAAGGGCTCAGCTCTGTGTTATAGATATGCAAAGCAGAAGCCTGGGTTTCTTCTGAACTTTCCTCGCACTGGGTGGTGAGACTAATTTAGCAGCATACGGTTTGTAAATCTGCATGCGGCCCCGGCATGATATCAGTAGCTGGCTTAAGGTGTGGGGGGGTGTAGAAGAAAAGGCGTGTTAAAATCCTTACAGTTCAGACAAATCTGCCTCCAGCCCCATTCACAGTCATCTTTCTTAAGGAAAAAGCATGCTAGAGGAAAAAGATGCTAACTGGGCACCCCCGAAGCCTCTACTGCCACTGAGCCTGTTGGGAGTATGGCTTTGTGAACGCTGTTCATAGGACAAACTGCTGGACTGCCGTGTTTTTAGCCAGAAAGAGAGTGAGGGCGTATTTGGAGAAAGCCACCCTTTAGTGAGAGGGTCTCATGTTGACACATGCAGGTAAAGAAATCTCAGCCTCTGCGTGCGCTGGCATCAGCACCGTCATGAGCCCCGTTCTCTGGGTGGCTGTTCTCTGCCTCCCCAACAAGGGTTGTCCCGCTTGCACGTAGCAACCAATGATTTTGCTGTCTTTTTTTTCTCTATCAGAGAAGACTTACATTAAAACACCCAAGAATAACTTAAAGCCAAGAAATTACTGTGGCAGAGCAAGGATCAATACAAGCAAGATACATACAGCTTGTGCTAGCCGGAGCTCTTGTACTTCATAACACAAATCTCAAAATCTGATCTGAGCTACAAATCCAGGGTCGTCTTTCTATAATGCCATGCTTTTTAACCATGATGCACTGCGTTGTGACTCTACAGAGTGGGCTTCAACTCATGCTGGAGTTTCATGCTCGTTTTAAAGAGCAATGCTGCTGAAACAGTCACGTCACTCTTTCCCTGCCCTTTGCAGCGTGCTCCCTGCCATGCCTGTCCTCGAGCTAGCACAGCATCCATGAGGACACACAGCAAACTGATTTGGGTTCAAAGCAGTCCGGGTTTGGTTTCATTCGACTTGAATTCTCTGATCTGGCTCGCTGTGCGGTCACACCAGTGTTTGTGCTGGTGCAACGGAAGATGCGTTGAGAGGAAGGGAATGAACAAGAAAGGAAAGACGCCTCTCCCGGCTCTAGTTTTAGGGGATGTTATTTTAAACTACACCCAGACCCCACGGTTTTAGCTGTAGAGCTTGTACACAAATTCTAGTTGTTCGCCTAGGCTCATACGTACACAGAGAAACTCACCTGTCTTAGGATGAGCTGAACCACTGCAAAGATGTCCACCTCTCACCCTTGACCCTGGAGAGCCTACATGACCGGCTTAGACTAAAAGCCCCATTTTTAGATGCGATAGGTAAGGTGAAATGAATCCCATCTACATGACCAATGTGCGAGCCGCCAAAACTGTTGTCAGCCTTGTGAGACCTGGGGACACCTGAGAAAGGAGGGTGGACGGCAGTGTGACATGGGGCAGGCAGTAGTCCTAGGTATGAGCTGGAGGGCTGCCCCCTCCCGTCCACTGGACTGAATTTGCTCCCCTCTTCGGAGAGGTCTGGAGGCTTGACGTTTGAGGCATGGGACCCATGTTTGCAAGAAGAGCTGTGGGCATACAGGAGAGGAATGCAATATCCTAATCTGCTTTACTTCTGATGCATTCAGTTCCTGCAGAACAAGGCGAGGAATAGACACAGCTCTTGTGAAAGTCTGAGCAGCTGGAAGCTGATGTACTCAGAGGTACAGCAGCTCTTTCTTGAGAGATATTATTTGTCCTTTCAGAACAGAACTATAAAGACTCAAATAATCCATCCTTCTCTGGGAAATTGTCCTTTATTCTGCTCCCCATCAGGCACTCTGGGTTGCTGGCACGGGGTTATTACAGAAACACTGTCCTGCTGGGCTCCAAACCTCCTTACAGTGCTCCCGAATGAGAAAAAGGGAACCATCCTCTAAGCCTTGTACCATGAATGCTGGGACAGAGTGTTCCTCTGAGAACTGACCAAGCTCCATGCTGCAGAGCTGGTGTGCTTGTCCCAGTGCACACCAATACACTAACTGGGTGACTCTTGGAGAACTTCACAGCTCTGACCTTTAAACCTCCTGCATTAAATCTATTCATGACCAATCTTTAGTTTACACATGATGATTCCTCCCTGCTATTAAGCCACTTGCTGTGATGCAGGATGATCCCACGTCTCCCAGTCGTCTTGGGCTAAACAAGCTAAACTTTAGTCTCGTCTTACATAGCGGGACAACTCCTCCCCAGAAAAAAAAACAACCAAACAAACAACCTCTTTGCAGCATATTTTTGTGCCTGCTCCAGTATGAATTAATCTTCCTTGAACAGAGTAGACAAAGAGAAGCCACTCAGTGGCTCCTGCACCTCCTGTGGGTGATTTATTATCTAAAGAGGACTAGATAATACCTCAAAGGCACCATTTTTACGCCTTCTTTCTGTTCCCCAGAGGATGGCCCATATCCATCCTGAGGGCTGGAGGCTTCTGCCCCAAGGTATCTGACCAATGCAAGGACTATGCATTTATCAGAAGGTGGGGATCCTCACATTGGATGTATTAGAGAGGTCTCTTTTCGAGTCAGTCACCCTGGTAGCTGATGGAGAAATCAGGCATGGTTAAGATGAAGGTCCTCTGGCCTGCTCTAGACGTGTGATTTGGGATGTGCAGCTCCACAGCAGGGCCTCTTTCTTCCCAGGCAATACCGATGGAGACTGAGTAGCAAAGTCAGATGGAGATGCCACACTGACTCTGTTTTGTCTTTGCTGCCAGTTGCAGAAAAAAAAGAGGAATATCTGCTGTAACTTATAGTTGCCTGGGGAATCCGTGTGAGCAAACACGTAACCGCAAACGTGGGCTTCTCTCCTAGGCAGCAGCGCAACCTGGCAGGTAGTCCTATTGCCACTCCAGCTGATGGACCAAAAGGAACCATAAATCACGGCTCCGTCACAAGGCCCCTGGTTCGTTGCAAACTGTGAAGAAGATACTGACACTGCTAAATTTCTGCTGCTAAGTACATCTGGATTGGCATTTTTGCAGACATGGGGCTTCTGCTGGGAATTGTCGAGTAACAGCCAGTGCCCACGATGCAGGATGATAAAAGCGAGCCTGAAGTGGACAAGTTAAGCCCGCTTATGCTCTCTCACTGGATCTCAAATGCTGCTTAAGATTCACTGTAGAGTAGATGGAAAAAAAAGGTCACTATTGCCAAATCTCAGCTTCACCAATACTGTTCCCAGATCCCAGAGATCTGGAACAGAAGGCTTTCTGGATGAGACTGCCCTAAAGCCTGAAAAACACCTCAGCACGGGTATGTCAGCATCCTCCTGAAGAAAAGATGTTTACTTCTTTCTGCATGAGCAACTGACCGAGGGAGAACCCAGACACCATCAAGCCATGAGGATAATCCAGACCCTGTTGGTTTGGTGCAAAAGACAGACTGAACAGGTCCCATTCCTGACTGTCTCATCCATGCTGCCTGGGTCATCCTGAGGATGCCACAGATCCGAACCCCCTTTCTGGTATGCTCTGAAAGTCACCTCAGCTGTGTACAGCGGTCACAGCTAATGCCATGGTCCTAGGTAGATATAGTCACTGTTATCTCCTTCTCCAGCTTATTTCCATCAAACTACCTTTCTGGTCTATGTGTCATGTTGGATCCATATTCCAGTCCTGTTCCTGTCCCTCCTTCCCCAGCTTGAAAATTAAGACAGTCATCCCAATGTTTTGGATGGCTTTCTTGGGAAATACTGGTACAGGAAAAGGCTTTGAAAATGGTAAAAATTCACTCTGTTATGATTGCCATCCCCAGTTCAGTGTCTCTTGTGCAGTTCCGCCTAAATATTTCAAGGTACTTCCGTCTTATCTGCATATGAAAAAGAAGCCAGCAGCTCTGAAAGGCTTGTTTAGAAAATCCAGCAGCAGCTATCCGTTTTGTTTTTCACTTGCTCTATACAAACCCTTACTCACATCCAAGGGGCGAAAGCTCTGCAATGCGCCTGATCATGACAGTGTACGACACCCTCGACAACAGGGGGAAGAGCTCTCTTCTGTGGCTGGTTGGAGGGCGCTGTGTGACGGCGGCCGTGTGCGCGCTGTCCCCGTGGCTCTCTGCGGCGTGCCGGCTGTGGCCGTGGCCGTGGCCGTGGCCGTGGCTGTGGCTGTCCGCATCCCCCACGCCCGGTCAGGCTCTGCACCGCTGCTGCTTGCACATGAAGAATTTCGAAGGACTGCCAGCCACTCGAGGCACCTTGAGAAATAAGACCTGAAGCTCAAGGTCTTCTAGAAGGGTTGTTTTATAACTGAAGGAATGGCAGGGAAATAGGAAAGAAAGGTCTTAACGCAGTGTACGTGAACATGCAAGTCTGTGCCCGGACGACACAAAGTGTCACCATACATCTGCACTGGTGAGGCCACAACTGGAATACTGTGTACAGTTTTGGGCTCCCCAGTTCAAGAGGGACAGGGAACTGCTGGAGCGAGTCCAGCGAAGGGCAACTAAGATGATTAAGGGCTTGGAGCATCTGCCTTATGAGGAAAGGCTGAGAGAGCTGGGACTCTTTAGCCTGGAGAAGAGAAGGCTGAGGGGAGACCTTATTATGGCGTACAAGTATCTAAAGGGTGGGCTGAAGGAGGATGGAGCCAGGCTCTTCTCAATGGTTCCCAGTGACAGGACGAGGGGTAATGGGCGCAAGTTAGAACGCAGGAAGTTCCGTTCAAATACACGGAAACACTTCTTTACGGTGAGGGTGACAGAGCACTGGAACAGGCTGCCCAGGGAGGTGGTGGAGTCCCCTTCCCTGGAGATTTTCAAGACCCGCCTGGATGCAGTCCTGAGTAATGTGCTCTGGGCAATCCTGCTTTAGCAGGGGAGTTGGGCTGGATGATCTCTAGAGGTCCCTTCCAACTCTGAAACTCCGTGATTCCGTGATCTGTCTGCACCGCACGTGAGAGGGGCTGCAGGGGAGCCCAGAGACCCCACCAGAGGCAGGAAAAGCCACCGGAACACAGGGCATGATCATTTTGCACAACCTCTTCCTATCACTCACCGAAAAACAAGTCAGAACTGACGATACTTGACATCGGGTGTTGCCCTGACGAGCCAGGGGAGGATGCTTCAGCATCAGCGAGATACGGAGTCACGGGGCTACGTGTGCTTTTACGTGGCAGAGGCAGTGTCAGGATGAACCACACGACACAGAAGAAGGCTGGAAACTGCCAAGCTGCTGACAGGACCTGTCTCACCACCCTCTGCTCAGCTTTTGGAGGCGGGGATGGGAAGGGAGCAGTCTGGCACACTGTGGGTACTGTGCCCCCAATAAGATATTTCATTTGCAGGGATCAGAGGGCTTAAACATGAGAGAGAGAGATAACAACGTGGGTGATGCAAGACAAAGCGCTGTGGCGTTGTGGGTTCAAACGCCAGCGTCCCTTTGAGCTGCACTGTAGCGTGGCACTGCGGGGGGGGGTGTCACACATTTATCTTCTCCTGCTCATCTTTCCTCTGCACTGCTCAGACTCATCTGCTTGCTGGCTTGTGCCAGCCCTGTACTTGCCTAGACACAGCAGCAGCTGGTGAAGCCCACTCTCCACGACTTCGAGCCTGGAGGAGCGAAACACCTCCCTGCCAAGCCACCGGGGCTGTCAACAACCCACCCAGAGCTTAGACAGGGGTCAGCTCAACAACCACGCAGGATCTGTGCTTTGCTTCTTCTCGGTTTCCATGCAGCAGCCAGAAGCACTCAGGAGACCAAAGCTCCTGCCTCATCTGGGGAACAGGACAAAGCTGGACACCCCCCAGGTTGTGTGAGCCTCAGCCAGGACCCTGAGCTGCAAGCAGGTCGAGGAACCCCGAGAAGAAAGGTTGAGGTGTCACCAAGCCCAGCATCACAGCTGTGTCCCCTCACCAGAGTCCAGAGGCCACAATGAAGCAGTGAGGGTCAGCTGTGGCCCCCACCTCGCACCATCTGCAAACACGCCACGGTGAGTTGACATTTTGGTTGTGACCCAACCTCTTCCCATGTAGTCGTTCTTCAGTTCTCGCTCCCCTTAGTTGGAGGGTCCTATTTTTCACTCAGGTCACTCAGGTCATACCAAACTGAAACAAATTGAGGGTATTTCTGTGGGTACACAGTATTAACTGTTTTACAAGATGAACCCCTGTCCTGGATGCTTACGGGACAGCATGAACTCAAGGAGGTTTCCTTCAGTCCCAACGTTCCTATGACTTCCCTCACTCCTCTTCGAACACTTACAGTAATTTGCCCGTCTCACTAACCGCAAAAGTATCACGATCTGTGTTTTGTGTCCCCCACGCTCTTGATCTCAACAGCACCTTGCAGGAGTGAGATCCACAGGCTAATACCCCACGCCGAGACAAAAAGCATTTGTTGCTCTCTGTTCTGAATTCAGCTTTTTTAATTCAATATATTTCAGTTGCCATATGGAGAGGACGCGTAGCGCTCACCAAACTACCTTCTCTGTCCCAAATCTACTTTACAAAATTTTATCTGCAGCTCCTTCCAAGCACAGAAACTTTGCCAGGCACTTTTAAAGTCTTTATTCATATTATACCTCCTAATACAAACCTCAGGTTATTCTCATCACCTATATTTGAACCGGCTCTATTTTTAATTCCCTGGTTTAAAATGAATATGAGGACATGCCTTTTATAGACTCTACGCTCTTGGTATCTGAGCACATCTTAAATTAATAACAGTAACATATACTTTGGAATAAAACTTGTGTTACATTTTAAACAATTGAGGCAGGGTGATGACATAAAAGGAACAGATAAGAGTATAGTACCTTAATAAAATTTTGAAGGGCTATGTTTCCAAAGAGGAATCTGTGAGTTGTGTGCACAGATATGGCCCCACATAAAGAGCAGATCTGCTCAGAAATATGATTGTGTAGGATGAGGGTTTTTACTCAGCAGATCTGCATCTCGCTGTCTGCACTAACATTTTCCTTATCGTAGCCGGGAAGGCAAGCCCTTGAGCTCAATCTGTCTCATGCGCTGATCACAGAATTCGAACGAACTCCCACCAGCAAAATCCAGTTTGACTCCTACAGCCAGGGATCAATTTTCAGCCTGACCAGTAAACTCCTTTTTGTTCACATTATATCACATTATAAGCACATTTCTTCCAGGAACATCAGCTACATTTACAAAAAAAAAACAAAGAAAAGGGCTGTAGCTTGTCTTTAATTTATTCCTTGTTCAGAGGGGGAAATGCGCATTGGGAAAGCAAACCCACCATTTTCTCAAGAGGCAGGTGTGCAACAACAGTATGGTATGGTCTGCATTGGCATGCATAAGTTCATTTTCTGCAGCAGATCCAAGCCAGTGCCATTGAAATCAATTAAAAAATACCACTCATTGGCAGAAAGTGGGCTTGGAATCAGCTCTTTAGTTGAGGAACTAGGCTGTTGTCCAGGAACTGTATGTCAGCTATATGAATTACTGGCAAAAACCCAATTTCTCTGTTCATTCACTTGATGCTGGGACTATCCAAGAGTCAGAAAAATTGTCACGAAGAGATTTGTTCCTGCTCGCAGGCTTCCTGCTCCATGCATCTTCTTGCTATGGGCATTGTCTCACCGCTTGCCTCCAGCTGAAATGCTGCTCTGTTCTACAGCCATTTATTTAGAACAGTCAATGAAAAAGAGGTGCTTCTTGCTTTTCGCCTGTCAGACAAAAAATCACAGGTTCAATCTAAACACCGATCTCAGAAAGTGCCACAGACCTGGGTTCTGGCAGCTTTACTCCATGAGAGCACCAGCAGCAGCCTCGAGGCACTGTATGGAAATGATGCCCTCATCCAGGAAAACCTTTGGAGAAATCATCATGACTGCCTTTATACAAGGAAATAAGGGCACACCGCTAAGGCAAGTCACTGTGGGCGTCTGTTTTCAGGAGTGTGATGGCCACTGCATGAGGGATTTCAGGACCCCAGGGAGTTTTAAAGCCACTACCTGACGAGTGTGGATGACAGATTGGGTTTACTCCAGTTCTGAGGGGAAATGGAGATGCTGTCAGAAAGGAAACAGCTGTCCTAGCCATAGTCCGGAGCCGAGCAGTGGGAAGGGGCTCAGCCCTCTAAAAGGGGCGCTTTCTGGCACAGCTGCTGGGGCACTCAGTGCAACCCCTCCTCTCCTATCCAATGTCTCTGATCAGCGCTACGAGTGTATTCTTCCCAACAGATGACAACATTTAGGGCACTTGCTGGTGCCCTAAAAGCGAGGCAGGAGGAAAAGTACAGGCCTTTCTTTGGACAGTCCAAGCAAGGAGAAAATGCTCTACTCATCCTTCAGTCCATAACTCTCCCTCACTTCCCAACATAATCTGCTCTTCTCTTAGGGTTTCTTGGCGAAGCGGCTGGCCATAACACCTTCCGAGAACCTCCAGGTGGCAAGGCATCTCCATCTTCAGGAAAATGACAGATGAGGGCTGCCCACTCCTATTCCTCAAGTCCTGAGAGGACTGTGGCTCTTTGACTCAGCTGCCCACCCGCTGCTGTGGCAGCAGGAGCAATTCCTGCCACGGGGAACTGTAAATTCATTTCATCCTCAAAGCAGTTACAAAGGACAATGTAGTGCAGTCGCTCCGCTTATCTCCTCCCTGCTCCTTGGGAACTCTGCACTTTTTGTTCACGGAAACAGTAGCAAATTTTGCACTGCACAGACTTCCCTCACTTACAAAAAAAGGTATGCTACAACCCCATTTCATAACCTAAACTCAATCACAGCAATGTCGCTCTGGCAGGGGGGAAATTGCTGAGCTCTGCCTTTCCCTCAGCGCACAAAGAGTAACTCAACAGTTAGAAATATCTTCCAGTTAAAGCAAGACCTTTCACATACGTGCCAGAGAGAAACTGCTCCTTCTCTGGAGAAAAAAAAATAAGTTTCTAAGACCTGGGCTTAACTGTGCAAACTTCTTAGCGCTTCCACCAGCATCTGCTGTGCCAATCTACGAAAGCAGAGGCCTCACACTTGTGAGCACCATCTCTCCCACAAGCCCACGGCTGCCACCAGTCCACGTGGCACCCTGGCACGCGATGAAAAACAGAAGCAGGGCAGCAGTCATCCTGGTCCTGCTGGTGACCTCAGCCTGTGGCACCAGGATCGACGAAATGCGCAGGCTCTGTCCACTGAGTAGAGAAGGATTTTGGCGCCTAGCTGAGAGAACACGCCTGACTTTAAGCCAGAGAGGGCAGGAATCGTCTGGCTTCACTACAGACCTCTGAAGTGTCCTTGCAGCCCCATGAATGGAAGACTAATGGCTCACTGACAAATGCCACCAGCATCAGTCACTATGAGACAATCTAAATGAAAGGAGGTTCTCCACCTATGGGATTTGCCTTGTCCTGGAAGCGTAAAGCAGCGCTCCCTGGCTGCAACGGCAGCGGATAGGACAAGAAAAGGATGGGAACATCTACATTTGCTGTCTCTGAACCAGCAGAGCAAGATGCTAACAGCAGCAGGACTTACACCACAGCGGATTACAGTTCAGCTGCTGTTATTTCAGCTGAGGCCAGACTGAGGGCCCAACACGCTAAAACTCACAGATTTTGTGCTTAGGCAAAGAGAATTTTATTATCCTTTTGACTGCAAAACAACTGCAGTAGAAAAGCCCTCATTCAGCTGTTTTACCATGCACCTCTTGGAGCATGGACACCAGACCTGTAGCAAAGTCATGGCAGTATTAAACAAAACTGACTTTGGAACAATATGAAGAGGAATTCCTCCAGCTGAGGAACAGAGCAGGAGCTAAATGACTAGAGAACCACAGCTCCATAAAAGTAGGACGGGGACAACAAAGTGATGCTGTAAACTGTGAAACTTAACATTCCTACTTCAACAGATGTCCAGCTGTTGCACACCTGTAAATCGAATACAAGAAGGAATAAGACATCTGTGGCATTTCTCCCTCTGCTTTGTCCCCATCCAGGAATCATGGTTCTTACTCTCAACCTGTGGCCTTTAGACACTACCAAATATAAACTAGTCACAGCCAGGGGCCTGCATGCTGTCCAGAGATGGAGATTAATCTGTTTCAAAGAATAGAAAAAGTCAATCATAGATTGATTAGTGTTGGAAGGCATCTTAAAGATCATCGAGTTCCAACCCCCCTGCCGTGGGCAGGGACACCTCCCCCCAGCCCAGGTTGCCCAAGGCCACGTCCAGCCTGGCCTTGAACATTACCAGGGATGGGACAGCCACAGTTCCTCTGGGCAACCTGTGCCTGGGCCTCACTACCCTCGTGGTCAAGAATTTCTTCCTAATATCTAATCTAAACCTACCTTCTTCCAGTTTGAAGCCATTCCCTCTCGTCCTATCACTACATGCCCTTGCAAAAAGTCCCTCCCCAGCTCTCCTGTAGCCCCTTTAGGCATTGGAAGTACAGTAAGTTCAAATCCGTCTCTCAAGGACTGTCTGCAATTACTTTTGTGGCACTTCTTGCATGAACCCCCTACAATTGTCCACAGTTTTATACTGACTATTAAAGGATAAACCAAAGCTCCTAAGACCAAATAATTTCCCTATGAGCAAGTAGCTTATCTAGAAAGTAAATCTCGAAAGCAAACCTGGAGCCTGTGTCTCCAAAGACACTTCTCTGATGATGAGCCAGTGTTCCTCCCGAGGAACTTGAAGAACGTAAACTCTATATAACATACTAGTTTTGCTATAGCAGTAGATTTTTGGGCGTGCCTAAGCTCTCCATCTGCCGAATTCTTCCCATGGGATGAGGTTCTTCTGGTGAGACCACAGATGTTTCAGAATTACAGATCCCTCTGCAAAGTCCCCTATCTGCACCTAGGAATCTCCGATTTTTTCATAATATTTGAATTTCTTATCTACAATCTGCAAACACAATGAAGACTGAATACTGACTGGCTAAAGAAACAGTATGCCAACTCTAAGGGTGATTCTTAATTTGAGTTAAAATCCCTGTTTGGCGAGATAACCAGCCTGAGATGCTCAGTGACACTGTAGCAGGAAATCATAAGTTTTTTTATACATCTGTTTGATAATAAATATAGAAAAAGACATTCTTCAAAGAGAAGTTCGTGGCATGCAGCTGAAGCTCGCTTTTTCATAGATAGCCAGGCTGTAACTGCCAGCTTTTCAACAGCCTTCAGCTCAGTTTCCAAAGGTATCTGCCAAAACATCATGGAGAGTTGACAGACTCTCTGTGAAAGGGCATCCGATAATAGGCATTCTTCTCCTCTCAGCTATTGTAATTTATTTTAATATACTGTTAACGCACGGCAGAAAGAAATCCATTCTAGAGCACTAGACTATTGAAAACCACCCCTGGAAACTCAGCAGAGTGCTGGATGCAATGGAGTTTGTTGGACAAGGAAGTGGGCAGCAAAATAATTCACTGCCCATAGACAGAGAAGTTGAGTGATAACTTCTGTGATTTACATTGACATGGAAACATAAGGTCCTCAGCAGCGGCAGTGGCGAAGGCTAGTCCCAAGCTCCCGTGCACAACTGGGTCTGTACGGGGGACCACATGCTGAAGTCAAAAGCCAGAGATGCCC
This sequence comes from Vanellus vanellus, assembly GCF_965231255.1. Classification (NCBI taxonomy): domain Eukaryota; kingdom Metazoa; phylum Chordata; class Aves; order Charadriiformes; family Charadriidae; genus Vanellus; species Vanellus vanellus. The sequence goes on from NC_138922.1 coordinate 2,087,514, forward strand.
CATGACCTTTTGCAAAGTGCCAAGTGCAAGTTTAGCTCCAATGTTGCATGTTTCAGTACGGGTCACCAAAATACATTGCTAATCCCAGCCTGAATGTGCGCGCGCAGAAAGGCACCGGGTGGTCTTCCCCTGGCTCAGACACAAGATTCTGGGTTTAACCTCAGTGAGAAAGAAGAGGCAACCCAACCTGGCTGGCGTCTTCTCACCTCAGTCCTGGGTCCTCCAGGCAGCGTGTTTTATCAGGACAAGTTAAAAATGCCATCGATAGTCTGAGGTGGTGCACAATATGATCTCCAACTGACAACCAGTGTCTCTTCACACGCAGCAGTGAGGCTGCCCGCGGGCGAAGCTTGCTTTCTTGCCGCAGGAAGCAGTCTCCATTTAATAGCTGGCTACGGAGCAACTGTGGGCTTCTTGCCACGGGAAGCTGAATCTCCTGGCTTATCAGTGATATATGTGCTACGTGCCCTGCTTGTGGTCATTTTTCTGCAGTTTCCTTAATGAGGAAGGCTCAGATTAGCTGCCAGTCCTCCTGCTGCTCATCGCTCATAGTGTGGGACATGCTCGCTCGGAAAGCCGTGTTCCAAAACAGTCTCCCCAGGTTGTGCTTTAAGCCAGGTTTGTCTGAAGTCAGAAGGGCATGAACCCACCACCTTAGTGATTTCAACGTACTGTGCAGAAGGTGGCCCCTGGGATTGATGTGGTTTTGCTCATGTCCACCCCATTTCTTGCCTACAGAGGTGGCATGCTGCACAACTGTTATAGGCATTGCTATGGTTTCCACGATCTCCCACTCTCCTCCCACCCAGCTATTCAGAGGGCTATAAAAAAAACTAAAAAATCTGTCCAGACTCTGCTGAGAAATGGCCAGTCGCGCCTGAAGTCGATTAAATAATTCAGAGAGGATTGAAATGCCCTATTGCGTAATGGAATCTTTCTGCAAATCCACGAAGCAGTTTCCACATCCCAATGATCCTATTTTCAAGTCAATACAATTAAGTGTCAGAATATGCAATAGTTGAAATTAATCTGGAATCAGAATGCAAGCGATCTTTAGCATACACACTGCAAGACACCGTCAAAATCATCAGATATTATTCAGGATGAACATAAAATGATTCATTGGGATGCAGCGGGCTCTGGCTTGACATCCCTCCATTGATATGAAACGTCTAACAAGTGTTTAATGAGAAAAAGGACTCAACATACCTAACCCTCATTTTTTGCATAATCTATTCAAGGCATGTTACAGATGCAGGTATGAAAAAAATGACCCTTAAACTTCTCTCTTCCTCTGTATTAATGAGTCTACCGCAAGTGCGGATTACTAATGACGGGGGGAAGCAGCAAATTCCACCTTGGAGCTGGTTCACTGCATGTTTTGTAGCTGCGTTGGGCCAATGCTGGTTGCGACAGATGTAATCCAAGACCTCAAAATAACAAATGAAGGGTATGAACCAGCACTTTGGGAAAGAAAACAGAATACAAAGCTGCCAGCCAAGTGACACTGAACCAGCCACAACGGCAGGGAACCAGGGAGGTGCTGGAGAGAGGGATCAGAATCCTCAAACTGCTAATGATGATTAAATTAATAAATCTCTTTCCTCCCATTCATCTCTGAATCATATTTACATGCCAACGGACCAGTAAAACTGCTGGTTCCTGAGTTGATGCTTGTAAAAGGGGCTGAGTTTGGGGTCTCCAAAAGGAACCGCAGTGTCTGTAAAAGGTAAATGAGTACAACATGTGTATGTGTGGAGAAGCGCTGTCAGCCAGAGTGAGTGCCCGGTCCCATTTCACCACGTGTGGTATCACGTTTAGTCTGTATGCAAAGCTTGCAACGTGCTGAATATTCTAAATCCACTGAGGTGTCTGCATAAAAGTTAGCTTGCGTACAGATATGTCATTTATAAGATACAGAGCCTGTCACAGGTATTCACCTTGCAGAAAAAACCGTGAAGGTGGGAAGAATGTGCCAATGAGGGAACACAATGGATGGGCAGATCAAGACATTTCAGGAAGGAAATGCCCTCATCCTCCTATTGGCACAGGGTGTCCCACAGCCCTGTCATCATCAACAACCTCTTCTAAGCATCACACAAACACGAACTCGGCAATGCTGTCTTGGGCGAACACGGACTTAGTCACGCGTCATTTGCTCTGTGCTTCCTCCCTCCCTGCAGAGGGAAGGCATCACCTTCCAGTGGGAGCAGCAGAGACGTGGTGCTGGGAAAGCTCTGGAGCTTCCAGGGGAGAAAAAGATGAGAACGTGGAGCTGTGGCTGCCTCAGCCGGCCGAGACACTGAAGGAGCTCAGGACGATCTTGGTTGCTAAGTGTGATTAGAGCTGCATTTGTGCTCTTTCACGTTTGCCTTTGCACGAGGTTCTCTTATAAACAAACACAAATGTTGAACTGTCAGGTAAAGAAGCTGTTGCTTTACTCTTGAACCTTATCTCGCAGTGAGCCTGAGAGACCCTACTGATACGAGTTCCTCCGTCCCCCGGTACTGGCCCGTGGGGTGACTGTGGCCTGAATCCGCAGGAGGCGGCTGGGCCCTGCCAGCGAGGCGAAGGTCTCCGGCCACAGACTGGCAGCAGGAGGGCCCAGGCCAGCGCTGAGGCAGCTCCCACCGACAGACAAGCACGCGGGGAGGAGCCATGAGACTCAGCTGCCACCTCAAGCCTGGCAGCTCTCCCTCCCACCCTGACATCGCCTTGTCTCCTCTCACTCTCACAAACCCCTGCGGCTTCCCAACCTCGAGCCCGTGGGGCAGCCATCTTCCCCTGCTCTGCCACCATGGGATGTACGGTCTGTTTGTCCTCAAAACAACTCATGCACGTGGCCTGGGAGAGAAAGGTGATAATTTTCTAAGGTGGGACAAGATCCAGGAAAATTTGCTTCTTTTGAATACAGAATCCCAGACTGGTGGGGGTTGGAAGGGCCCTCTGGAGCTCCCCCAGTCCCACCCCCCGCCAGAGCAGGGGCACCTCCAGCAGTGGCACAGGACACGTCCAGGCGGGTTTGGAATGGCTCCAGAGGGGGAGACTCCCCCCCCTCTCTGGGCAGCTGTGCCAGTGCTCTGCCGCCCGCACAGGAGAGAAGTCCCTCCTCAGGCTGAGATGGAACTTCCTCTGCTCCAGTTTGTGCCCATTCCCTCTTCTCCTGTCACTGGGCACCACTGAAAAAAGACTGCTCCCATCCCCCCGGCACCCTCCCTTTGAGTATTTATAAGCATTGATAAGATCCCCCCTCAGTCTTCTCTTCTCCAGACTAAAAATCCCCAAGTGCCTCAGCCTGTCCTCATAAGAAAGATGCTCCAAGAAAGGCATACACACAAAAAAAAAAAAAGCTGATTTGAGGGAGACATTGTCAACTGTGAAAAAGCAAGAAGTCAGCAGCAGCCGACCTCTCACTTTCCCCTCTGCCTGTACGTGGACGCTGTGCATCATTTCAGCTTACAGGGAGTGGGATATTTACCAGGAAATGGCAAAGGCAGCGGCTGTATCTGAGGAGTACGATGTCTAGTTGGGTGTAAGGTCCTGCCAAAGGACATGTACCATGTTCCCACACACCAGGCACGTGCTCAACCAAAACCAGCTCAGGCTGGACAGCTGTAAGGGCTGTACCATCAAAAGAGTGCCCTGAGCCACTTTGCAGATGCATGAGGTACAACCATACTGCAGGACAAGGAGAACAGAGGCCCCGGCAGGCAAATCCCACACTCCAGCTGTAAATCTTGCCATCTCTGCACCAAATATCACACGATAAAACGTGACTGTGGGTAGCTTTTATTGCTCAGTCACCAGGCTGGCTTCCCTACGCCACCGTCGCTTTCACATTGCCCACGCTGCAGGATGCTGGTGCAGCTCCGCAGAGATGCCAGCAGCAATGTAGTCAGGCTCTAACAGCCACATCACACCGGCTTGGATACTCGGCTCACTATTTTTTTCCTGCCCACTGGCACTGCTGGAGAACATCCTAGGTGCAAATTTTAGTGGGATACTTGAAGAAAAGAGACTCCTGCAGATGTTCTAACTCAGAGCACATCTCCTAGGCAATCCGGGAACAGTAAAGATTTGCAGCCTTGAACCAAAAAAGTGAGAGGTTCCGTCTCTGAAAGTGTTATTGGGCAGCTTGTGAGGACACTTGGCTCTTCCCGAGTTTTGCGCACATGCTTTTCAAGTTGCAGCCCTACCTCCGCACCTCCTCAAGGATCTGGCATAAACTTACAAGAAACTAGCAGATTGTAGGAAAAGTCCTGTTTTTCCTTAAAAGATGACCCTGCAGTAGTCTAAAATCCCGTATGCCTCCTGCCTCGGTGTTCCATGACCTCCAGTGCTCAGTTCAATTGGGAAATCATGTTTTTTTCCAGAAAAAGAAAAATCACTATTTTTAATACTTTTGCAGTTACTGGGCAAACAAAGAAGCTGTTTAGTGATGAAGTGAGCTTATCGTCTGCTCCACAGAATATCTACTGCTGTCACAGACTGGTGAAATACAAGCAGCCCCATTCCATTCAGGAACTATTTTCAAGGTCTGAGGCTGGTAGCGAAACAATAAAATAAACCCCACATTTTTACCTGAAAACTCAACACCCATGACCTGGAGTAGTTAACCTGGAGTGAATTCACTGCTCTCCGAGACTTGTTCCCTCACTGTGAGTGGGTGCTTGCTCCACGCTTACGCTGTGTACGTTCCTGCAGCAGTGTGTGGACTGGGCAGAGCTCTGCGGAGCCCCGGCAGGACAGCGAGTACAGTCCGTGTTAGGGCAGTCTCAACCTGGGACATCCGAGAGCGGCACGACGCTCGGAGAGAGAACAGGTTGAAGAAGCTGTTTTTTAAATTAGGGTGGTGCACAGAGGGATGCGATAGCTCCTGTCTTCAGTGCTCCTACTTGTTTCACTGGAGCACGGAATGCTCATGGCAACTACCACAGCCACCGGAGCAACGGCAGCTACTCCTATACCAGCCAGCGCAGGCAGGATTCATCTGCCTTCCTCTGATGGCTAGAAGACCTACCATCATGGCTCCCCTCTTGCTGCAGGACATGCCTAGTGCCTGCCCAGTGAAGACTCATTTAGAGGTGCTGGTGTCTCCGAGGTGTCTCTACGTGGAATTGAAGGCTACTACTTCAGAATAAAACGTCTGACTTCTGGCTATCTAACGTTAGATGAGATTACCCCTGTGGTATGTCTCACCATGGAGAACTTCTATGGCCTGAAGACTTTGGATTCATTCCTAGATCATCATGACAGGCTGACAGTGAAGTCTTTTACCATGGTTTGAAGAACACACTATGTAGTGATTTTATAGACTTAAATGCCAGGCAGTGATGCATTGCCCAATGGAGTGTCATATAAGAACCATAAATCACAATCTCGCAGGAGCCTGTGGATGTCAGACATGTGAATATGCTGATTTGGTATCCATGGTAGTTTGGCATGTCTCACATCTTTGTCTTCTGCCCAAAATAGATTAGCTCTTAAATATTACTCAGCACTTGGAGTCCTGCCACAGCACAGAAGACAGTTGAGAAAACACCAAAAATGTGTCTCCCAGTGCAAAGAAATATTGAGATAAACTTCACTGGCTTTGTTCAGTCTAAAAGCAGAACCCTCTTCCATGGTGGTGTAACAACAAGGCAGGGCGAGGTTATTTGGCTAATGGCAGTTGAGGTGGAGATTTTAACACATGCCCTGGAGCTGAAATAGGACAAAATCTGAGCATGAAGCTGCTCAGCTAAAGCTCAGGACTGCAGCCCTTGCTGGAGCACTCATCCCTCCTGTCTACATGTGCCACTGGGTTGCCAGTTCAAACTGAACAGAGGAAATCTATCGTGTAATATTTCCAGAAATTATGAAACAATACAGGGCGCAATCCTAGTGAAAGAGCCCCTAAGCCATTTGTTACATCCGAAGCCCCTGCTTTCACAGCACAAACAGGCAATCGAATCACATCGCAGACGAAGACAAATCTACACATTTGCACAAGCAAACGAGGCAGTTTGCCTGCAGAGTGTGTGGAGATGTTAATCACCTGCACCAGTCGCAAGTGGGCGTGTGAAGTTACCATTAAGAAGTTAGACGTTAACATAATGGTACTGTTCAAATAAAATTTGGATTTACAGGTAGCTGAAAAGTAAATTCAAAGGCCAATCCATTCTTTTATATCCATAAACAACCAAGATAGCTGAATTTATTCAGATAATAAAAGCCTTTTATCCACTTTGGAAAGCACCACCCTATCTGAAGGCTGTTGGAAGAGGTGGTATGTGAACAGTCTGGACTCCCCTTGCCCATTCTCCCACCTTCCCAGGGATAGGAAACGTGCTCTGTGGGGCTTCCAGCAAAGCCAGCGGAAAAGGTGCAAAAATCACTGGCCCATTTACAGAAGAACAGAGCCCCCCGAGACTTTTCAGTTACAGAAGAAAAGCAGGTTTTATTCTTATCTGGGAAGGAACTGGGAAAAGTGTATTGTACAGAAAACTGCTTGAAGGTAATTCAAAGGTCTGAGACAAAGAGGCAGGTTTTAGGGCCCTGCCTGGGGCTATCCATGTGCTTGATGAAGGCTACCAGGACACACCACTCCATAGCCCACATCTCTACTGGGGCACACTTGCTATCTCACACTAAATATACAGTCAGGCCTGATGTGATACGACATGACCGTAAAACTCCTTTCGGATGGGGAGGAGAAAGGGAGACCTTGTGCGAAATGCCATCCACGAGTCCTTCCTTGAACCATTTCAGTTCCCAGCCCACCTGGAGGTCCATGGTGGTTTTCTCTGCTTTCCTTCAATGGTGCAGCGCCAGGCTGGAATTGCAGGGTATTGCATTACAAGTCCCACGGGTGCTGCCTCAGCCTCAGTAAACTTTATTTAAGCACACACAGACATACACAGACAGTATACATATATTTGTTTCTTCTCTGACAGTTCTACAGGACCAACACTGCTTTGGATGACACTCGTGGAGAATTTGAAAAAGTGCAGGAAATGTACGAAAAAATAAAGGTTCTTTTAATAATTTGTGAGTCATGGTCATCCACAGAAACAACACAGGTGCGTTCAACCAGGCGAGCACATGGACACGTCTCCACATACAGTACATTGTGGCTATATAGGTATCTCCACATACATTGTGTCTATAGAAATGTACAACAGTCTCAGAAATCAGCAGGACACAAAACCAGACGAGTACTGGCATGGCACATGCTTGCACTCCCAGTGTCGCAACCCACTGCCAGTGCACCAGTGTGACTTGGTCGGGGTGTGGGTGTGAACAGAAAGGTGCTCCAAACATAGTCTCACTGTACACTATAAAAACTCACCAAATATGCAACAACGTCATAAAATGAACATTCATCTGGGGTTTTGGTGACCAGCTACTTTGAGTCAGATCTCACAGCTTTTGTGTCACCACAACTCCTGGGATATACGGTTACTTATCTAATATAGCTACAACTGTCTCTCAACATATATTTTATATACAGTACATATACACAGAACGTACACAGAGCAGTATATGTATATTTGTGTGTTTTTATGTTTGTACATTATATCACATTGTATGAACACATAAAATATATGTTTTAGGACCTAAAAAGAAATAATTTTATAAAATATTGATAATACCCCCCCCCCCAAAAAAAAAAAAAAAAGCCCAGAAGTCAAAGAAAATAAATCCAGAAACACACTCTTGAAGTGTTCACTGCCTGCCCTTGGACAGCATCACACTCCGACCCCTTCCCTTTATAAGTACAGCAGCACAATGGTGGTTTGCAACCATGCACCCAGGAAAACACAAAGCAGTATAAAATGGTGAACTGCAAAGTCAGAGCGGAGTCTGGAGTCTGTCTGTCCGACTCTACACTCTCCCACCGTCTCCCTTGCTAGGATTTAAAATGTTCTGCCAGGAGCACAGTATTTTACCTGCAGCAGTATTTGCTAGACTAAATCCACTGACTGCAGTCCAATACTGTTATCTCATAGCACTTAGAACCCAGCTTCTGAGTTATAGCTTTTTTATTTAAAACAATCTTTTTATTTAGCAAAAAATTGTTTCCACTGTACCCTTCGTGTGTCCTCTTCCTAATGTGACAAACCCGGAGGAGATGAAATTATGGAGATCTGGCCCTCCACTTCGATAAATATCCTTTCCATAGTGACCTGGCAAGGGAAAGAAAACAAAGAAACCTTTATTCAGTGTGTGTGTGTATAGATACACATATATATGCTATACAGCCCCACTGTCACCCTCATATGAGTATCAACCACATGGTTACACTATTAACGGCAATAATAAAGGTATAACAACATAACAGCTATAGCAGCATCAAAATCTTATTGCTTCATTGGCAAAGATTTACAAAGAACAATGGCACATTTTGATAACTGCCAAGGAACAAACAGATTCTGACAGGGGAACGTGCCAAACCGAACACCCCAATCTCCGGGAAATCACTGGCTCAGATTCAGGCTCGCCAGGAGCAGCACTCCCAAGGAACTGCTCTCACTCAAAGCTTCAAGGCTAAGGAGGGAAAGGAACTCAGAAGAGACGCGGCTCTGATTCTTCCCAATTCCAGCCAGACCCCTGACAGCATTCACATCCCGCCAGTAAAGATTTCGTCTCAGCACAAAAGCGAAGGCGCAGGTATCGCTCTTGTCCAGGCTGGACCCAAGAGCCCGTTAACAGGATGACAGCAAACTTTGTCTTTTAGCTTTGATTTGCCCTGGTCCTTGAATGGCATCCCTGGATAGTTTCACAAGATCAACAGTCTTCTGCAGAACACTTTGCAGGAGCTTTCTCGGTCCATGACAACAGAGTAGGTTCAGGAGACACCCATCTTTTCAATATTTTAATATATTAATAAAGAAAAGGGCCTTCTGCCTCCCTGTTACCATGCAAAGCTCTGAAATGAGGACATAGATAATTTTTCAGATACTCTTTATTATCTCCTCCCTTTTTCATGTTGTTAATTTTTCTATTCCTTTTATTTTAGAGAGAAGCAAAGATAAGATAGGTGCGGGTTGGGGGGAGGGAAGTAAGGCAGCCTCAGGGGCCGGGAATGCAGCTCCCTCCCTCTTAAATCTCCATCTTCTCCGTGCCTTTCCGCACAAGCCCGTGATGCCGCACCGGTCTTCTGAGCCGGGGTGGCTGGAAGTCCACCAGGGCAGATGGTCCAGCGCACGGCGCTCAGGCGGGAGAGCTGAGTCAGGGGGCTACGGGGATGGCCAAGCGGGCATCAGGGATCCAGGTGGAAATGCAGCCTGCGGCCGTGCTCTGGCTGGCTCACATTGCCTCCGACAGATGCTACAGCCCTTTACTATTTTTCAAACACTGAGACCAAATGCTGCTTGCTCTCATATACTTTCAGGCTCTGTGGCAACACCGGGAACACTCATAGGAACAGAGACTTCGAAACCTCACCAGTCTGCAAAGTTTTCCTCTTTCCTTTTGAGCCAGTCATTCTCACCCCAGCATCCTGCCCGCTACTGCTGGTTTTGCAGGCCATTACTCCTGTCACCAGAGTCCGCCTTACATATGAGCGGGTGGAAGGTAAGCAACCCCACCCCACATCTAAATTGTCCCAAAATGTCCCACTGCTCTGCCCTGCGATGGATCTGAGCAGGCTCCAAACCCCACTCCCCATTCAGGGAGGACACCAGCAACCAGGAGAGTCTAGCACAGACTTTGCCATCATATGAGCACGTTGAAGATCTTCAGAGGAGGCTCACATATGGCAGGCAGAAGATGCTGAGACTTCTGACAAATGTTTATTCCTATCTAATAGAAAAAGCATCCCACTCCCTTCCCTCACATTTTTTTTTTCTGGTCAAGGTCAGTCAAGTGTTCCTTGTAAACTTTTCAAAACACATATAAAGTGTTTCTACAGGTTTGGGAGTGTTAGCAGCAAGACAGTTTTCTTCTTACAGTTATGGTAATGCAATGTGGTAGCAAAAACCTTCAAATGTGGAGGCATCCACCCATAAATTGGCTGAGAAGAGAGCTTCCAGGAAAAAAAAAAAAAAAAAAAGATTTTCTGCTTCCACAGGAAAGATCATGGGCTCTTGCTCTCTTCTTCCTACCTAGCTCTTGCATGCTTTGGCTGCTGTGTTCCTGGAAAAGATTGGCAGACCTCTGCCTTGGAGTCCCTAGAAGATGTTCTTGCTTCATGAGGTATTTGTTCTTGTCCTGAGAAGCCTGCAGAGATGGTTTGTGGCTGCAACACCCAATTCGCTTTCTTTTTCTCTATCACTTTTCTAAAATGTGCTGCGTTTTTTCCTTCCAATAAGCCAATTTTTGCTCATATACCTTCAATTTCTATGCTCTCAGGGCCAGCTACTCCGGTGACTGACACTCTATCAGTGCCATAAATTTGCCGTTTTAAACAAGGATAAAAGAAACACACAAATACGTGCTATTACCTCTAGCTGAAATGAGCTGTCTTTTATATGTCCCTTTGGAGGATCTGTTCAAGACAGAGATCAAGAAGGGGAAGTATATAAAAAAAAAAGCAAACATTTACCGGCAGATTGAAGATCATTCATCAGCCATTTGCTCTCTGAACCTTCCTCTGCCCCTTCTCATAGTACATAGTACTGCTATGTAAGTATGAGCATAAGTACTCCTATGCTAAGTTGAATTCCTGTGATAACAACCCATTAGCATTTGAACAGGAGTTGTTTTCCCATGAGAAACTTGAATTTGTAGACTTCAAGTAGAATGAGTTTTGCCTTTTTACAGCTACGTTATAGGATGCTACGTTTGTTTTATATGTGTTTTTTTTTTATTCCTGCTCACTCGTGATCGTCTCCTCTTGGCTTTGCAGCGTAAAAACGCTGGTACACAGCTTTTACTTTCAGAAGCGCCTTGGGGGCTGCTGGTGGGCCAAGCTCAGGTGCTGTTATTCAAACAGCCTTTGTCATAATCACTTCTTGACTGAGCTGTTTCACACTGGAAATTAATGCTCCCTTGCACCTTGCCAAAATGCATGTGCCTGGTAGCCACAGCAGAGCCAGAGAAGATCAAGCGTAAACAGATCAGGCTGCAGAGCAGTGGAAGCACAGCCAGGGCTATGCCACAACAGAAACATCCCTCTTTCATTCTCCGCTGGGGCCGTCTTCCTCCTTCCTACCTTCAGCTGTGTGTGCTCTCAGCCAGCTGTTGGGAGTCCTTCCACAGCTGGTGGAGAGGGATTGGCCCTGCCAAAAGAGGGGTTCAGCCACGGGCTGAGCTGCTGGAGGAGACGCCTGTCCCGTGGGCTAAGAAGGAGCCCCTGGAACTAATCCAAGGTGTTCACTTTTAGTGGGCTGAAGCTGGGTGTTTGCCTCTGCCCTACAGTGAGAGCGCTAAAAATGGCCTAATTCCTTGAAAAACAAATGTAAATGGACTGATTTTCGTTTTGTTCCAGACTTTGGGGATTTTTATTGCCAATCCACACCCAACCAAACCAACCCTGCCGTTCCAGACAGAAAAGACCTCTCTTTGAAGCCCCGCAAGGTTCCCCTGAGCCCTTCCCGGTGCTGGAGGCTGCACCATCCCCGGCGTGGTGCTGCATCTCCCCTCACACGGCTGCCCTGCGGGGCCAGGGTGGAGGCACCCAGCTCTTGCAGAACCCCAAGCACTCAATAAAATGGAGCTCTCTGGGCTAGACCTGCTGCGTCAGTGAGGTGGGGACAGTCTGATGGCTATCTCCTACCTGCTGTCTAGAGGCATTACGCTCATTGCTCTCCCTCCTCCCCCATGTGAGATCACATCAGAGCAAAGCTGCCTTCTGGTGTTGTATTGCCCTGGGAGAGCACACAAGACATTTCATGGGCTGCAGCCACCAGGGAGATGAAACCCAGGACCCAGAGGCAGCACCCGAGACCTAGAAGAAGTCAGATCGAGCAAGAGCAGCAGACCTTCCAGCAGCTTTCCAGTATCTGAAGGGAGCCTACAGGAGAGCTGGAGAGGGACTTTTTGCAAGGGCATGCAGTGACAGGAGGAGGGGGAATGGCTTCAAACTGGAAGAGGGGAGATTTAGATGAGATATTAGGGAGAAATGTTTCCCTGTGCAGGCAGTGAGCCCCTGGCGCAGGTTGCCCCGAGAAGCTGTGGCTGCCCCATCCCTGGAGGTGTTCAAGGCCGGGTTGGACGGGGCTGGGAGCAACCTGGGCTGGGGGGAGGTGTCCCTGCCAAGGGCAGGGGGGGGAATGAGATGATCTTCAAGGTCGCTTCCAACCCAAACCATTCTATGATTCTATGGTCAGTGCTGCGAGCGAGGAAAGGCTGCACGGCCCAGCATGTCCTCAGGCTCCCAGCACGCACTTTGCCTCTTTTACAGCTCCCGCTTTGGGTGAACTTAGCCGCCGTCTGCCGGTGTTCCATATCCAGATGTCCTACCCAGCTAGCACTCGCTCGCTCTCTCTGGGGCTTGCCGGTAGCTGTGGAAGATGACAGCCAGTGTCACCGCTCGGGCAGGCACCGAGCAGGCCGGCAGAGCGGCTGCGTCCCCTCCACACGCCTCTGCGTCCCCGTTTGTACCGGAGCGGCTCTGCCCGCAGAGCACGGGGCCGCCTGTGAGTGAAAAGCGCTGTACGGGAGCCAGGTTTGGTGACGATGGAGTCTCACAGCACGCGCTACTTCCAAAGCGAAGCAACCGCCCACCGACCTGATCTCACGGCATGCAATGCGCTGTCTTTTAATACAGTATTTCTCTACAGGTTTTGCATCTCTAAGGTCTCCTTCTCACGGTTAGGATAAAATTTAAAATGCCGCTTCCGAGCACCGTGTCCGACTCCCTGGAAGAGGCTTTTCCCGCTCTCTCACTCCCTGTTCCCACTTAGACATCACACCCCTGTGCTCTCATGCACGTAAAACCCCCAGACGCGCACACAAGCTCGCAGGCTTTTTCGTTAAAAAAAAATGAACAGGGCCCCATCAAGGCTGTGTGTTACTAAAGCAAATGAAGACTAACACTTACACAACTTAAAATTTCCAGAAGAAATTGAAACAAGGCGAAGCACGACTTTTTTTTTTCCCTCTCCTTTGGTTATAAGGCACAGCAAAGGCAGAGAGCAGATGAGTGTTTTGCCTGCCACACAATAAAGGCATATTCTTTAGGGCATACAGCTCAAAGAGGGAACATTTCATTACAATGGCATCCTGCATAACACACATATGGAACAAACTCAGTCACAAACAGCAATTACAACCCCAGCTCTGATTTAACAGAATTATTAGAGCTGAACTAAAACGCTGCTATCCACCTCTCGGAAACGTTATTACTGAGTCCGGATTACATCACCCTGAGAAGGGCAGACAGGGACTGTCGTGGACAGCCTTCTGCATGATACGCTCTGGGATCCCGACCTCACCCTTGCCACAAATTTCCTCGGAAAAAAAACCTACACCCAGACAGAAGTCCCCACATCCACATTCATTACATTATTACTCACAAACATTATTCTCAGACAGATCTCTGTGGAAAAAAAAAATTACTTTTCTGGGGGGATAAAAACCCCCACAGACTACCTGCCTCTGAGGTGGCTCATTTCTGCTGGAGTGATTCTTTTGGAGCTATTTTACACATATCAACAAACCGAGACAAAGGGCAAGAACTGCCAAAACGACTGTGAGGTGTTTGCTCATGGCAGACTGCTCCGCATCGCTCGCTCTATCCTGTCGGTCAAATACAGTCATCTCTGAACGCACAGGGAGGGAGGCACGGCTCCAGACCCAAAAATGAGGAATTCTTGGGGCCAGAGCTGCACAGGGCAGCCAGCAAGCACACAAACCATCTCAATCTGAGGGAAGTCTAATTGCAGAAATTGGTGGGTATTAGACATGGCTGTGGGCTCCACCACCGACGGAGGCGTTTGTGGGCAGGTCGGGCATCTCGCTGTCTTACCACAGCACGGGGTGCAGATTAGCCGAGATTACAAAGATAAGGAGGGGCGCCCAAGGGATGTCTCTGAAACATTACCATTTTCCTTCTTAAAAAAAAAAAACCCAAACAAACAGAAGCCAGCTGGCACCTCGCACACTTGTCAGAATAAAGGCACAGTAAGGGCCACCGCAGTGTGTTTTTTTCTGGTTTAATTCCATAGTTCTGGGATCACTGTCTATCCTGAACATGCAAATGTACCAAAAAAAAAGCAACTGGAAAGAGTTCAGTGGTACTTAGAGCGAGCTGTCAGCGCTGCACAGCCAGACGTGGACAAGATGTAGTCCAAATCAGTGCAGGGAATAATAGTTTTCTGCGCCCTTACAGACATTCCTCAGCTAAAATCCCACCGGTGAGCTGAGTTCTACTTGCCCTGTCCTAATAATGTGACAACCTACCCATAATTTCACCCTCTTTCAAAATAACTGCCTCTTCTTTCTTTATCTCCCCTTTCCTCGTGCTAAGCCTTTGTCACGTCCTTCCCTGCTTCATCTCTCTTGTTCCCCATCACACGCGACCGCTGACCACAGAGACTCTGCCTAAATCAGCCCCCATGGGGCCACCTGGCCACAGACTGGGCTGAACAGATTACAGGGGATGGCCTTGGCCACCTCCTCGCCTGGCTCGCTGGCCACAGCACAGTAGGGATGGTCTTCTAGGTCAGGGTCTTTGTGATCCCTACAGGTCCCCAAGGCTTCTGCAGTGTTTCTGGAAGAGGATGGGTGCCTCACCTGAGCAGAGCCAAGTCTTTCCCACCATGAGCCAGACAGTCCCATGTCACCAGGGCTAGCTGGTCCATCTGGTGTGGGCTCCATCAAGCGCACGGCAGTGGCATAACTGACTGCCCCCAAGTGCATCGGAAAATCTGGTAAAACCTCAGGCCAGGATCACTCCCAAGCCAAGAAGGATCTTTGGGTTCAAAACAAAACATGAGGACCGTTCCAACTTGAAAGTTGGGAGATCCTTGTTTCTCCTTTTGGTTTATTTCAGTGTGACTTCTGCATTAGCAAGCTTTCAGAGTGCATTTGCATCACATCTTCCACACTCCTTTACAAGCAGGATGGGTAAAAGCTTACTGCTCACAACTGAATACCGGAGCTCTCAAGTAAAATCATTGGCCAGGAACTGGGCTTTATGGAAAATGACGCATGCTGGAAGACTTCCCACAACTTCGCAAGAGTGGGGAACAGTTCCCTGGCACGGGGTTTGTGTCAGTCCAGACCAGGAACCCCGCCAAGAATATGCCCGCTGGCCGCACAGCAGACCAAGCCAAACCCAGCGCAGTGAGCTGCAGCAGTCCAGGTCGTACGCATGTATCTTTCTGGCACTGGACAAGATGTAGAAAGTGAAGATAAAAGCTGTGCTGGCTTTCCTCTAAGTGACCAAGGGAACATCTCCTTTTGTTAATTGCTTACTCCGTTAACTACAGCAGTTGCCCTTGATTTTGCAACCCCCCCTGCAAGCTGTAACAAGCTGTAAGAGGCTTCAGGAAACACCAGGTTTAGGTTCTGTTAACTTAAAAAAATGACTATGTGAAAGTAAAGTCCAGGACTGCAGTGCTAGAGGGTCTCCCCGGCAACATGCTTTGGGGATGACAGAAATACAGTGATGAGTTCATATTCTGCTGAGATGTCTAAATAAAAACACTTTCAAAGAGAGAGGATTAAATTGATAGGAAAATAAAACACAGCACCTCTACAAGGCTCCAACTGCACGTGCTGGTTAGTAGAAAACCTGCTGAAGTACTGGTTCATGCAGGGAACATCTCTTCTCCCGTGGCCTGCTGCTCATCAACATACAGCCACGCCGAGTTACACGCACATGCCTTGAAGCATGCTCTGGAGCTCCTCAAAGAGCGAACATTTAAGCCCCCAAAAGCCAAGAAAGGACATTCCTTTCCTCTGCAGTACAGCAGCGGGAAGAGACACCACGGATGTTGCCCTTCAGGCCACCAGGGACGAGGGGCTCACACAAACAACAGATTTCCCAGATCACGGTACTCCCCGTTCCCTGTGCCGAAGCTGTTCCCCTTTGCGTTGAAGGAAAGAAGAAAGGGAAAGAGACTCTCATTCTTTTCCCTTGAGGACATAAGGACCCCTTTTCATCGTGTGTGCAATTTACAGCAATGCCATCACGTAAAACGCAGTGAAAGCATGAGCAGACCAAGACTGGCTAATATCTCTATAGAGGACTCACCCGGTTGCAATCCTTGCCCACCAAGTACAAGAAAGCACTACCAAACCTATGAGAAACCAAACAGGCTTGGGGCTCCCGTTCAGAGCAGTCTCAGATGCTTAAAAGCCCGGTGTGACTGAAAACCAGTTGTTCCCGTCGGTATTAGGGAGAGCTGTGCTGCTGCACCTCTATACCTGCAGCAGTGACGTCGCAGCTATCAGACCAGACCTGAGCAGAGCAGGAGGGCATCTAAAGAGGTGCTCTAGGGCAGCCATGTATCGAAAATTAATGACAAATCAACCCTTAATCTTTCTTCTGTGTCCTTAAGCACAACCTATAATTGTACAGCTAGCAATACAGGAAGAGCTCAAGTTTTGTATGACTCGGGAGAGGGAGAAAAAGTTCCCTTCTGGTTTTTGTTTTTTTTTTTTTTTTTACCAGGCCATGAATCAGTTCACTTATTCCCG